>NW_023425403.1:99921061-100253347 GCF_014108415.1 Molossus molossus
GCGTTTTATCTATAGATTGCTTTGGGTAATATGGACATTTTAATGATGTTAATTCTCCCAATCCATGAACAGGGTATGTGCTTCCACTTTTTTATATCTTCTGCTATTTCTTTTTTCAATGCCCTGTAGTTTTCTGCGAATAGGTCCTTTATTTCTTTGGTTAAGTTTATTTCTAGGTATCTTAATTTTTTTGCCGCAATGATAAATTGGATTGTTTTCTTAGTTGCTCTTTCTATGAGTTCATCATAGATGTATAAGAATGCCATCGATTTCTTGACATTAATTTTGTATCCTGCTACTTTGCCAAATTCATTTATTAAGTCTAGTAAACTTGTGATGGAGTCTTTGGGGTTTTCTATGTATAGTATCATGTCATCTGCAAATAATGGCAATTTCACTTCCCCTTTCCAATTTGGATTCCTTTTATTTATTTTTCTTCCTGTCTGATTGCTGTGGCTAAGATTACCAGTACTATGTTGAATAGGAGTGGCGAAAGTGGGCATCCTTGCCTTGTTCCTGTTCTTAAGGGAAATGCTTTTAGTTTTTGCCCATTGAGTATGATGTTGGATGTAGGTCTGTCATATATGGCCTTTATTATGACAAGATATGATGCCTCTATTCCCATATTGCTGAACGTTTTTATCAGAAATGGATGCTGGATTTTGTCGAGGGCTTTTTCCTCAACTATTGATATGATCATGTGGTTTTTATTCTTCATTTCATTTATGTGGTGTATCACGTTTCTTGATTTGTGAATATTTTACCAGCCTTGCATCCCTGGGATGAATCCCACTTGGTCATAGTGAATAATTTTTTGGGTTTATTCCTGGACCGAATTTGCTAGTATTTTGTTCAGGATTTTGGCATCTATGTTCATCAGGGATATTGGCCTGTCATTTTCTTTCTTTGTTGTCTTTTTCTGGTTTTGGAATTAGAGTTATGCTGGCTTCATATAATGAGTTTGGAAGTCTTTCTTCTTCTTGAATTTTTTGAAATAGTTTGAGGAGAATGGGTATTAGTTCTTCTTTGAATGTTTGGTAAAACTCCCCCGTGAAGCCATGTGGGCCTGGTCTTTTGTTTGCTGGGAGAGTCTTGATTACATCTTCAATTTCTTTTGTTGTTATTGGTCTGTTCAAGTTTTCTATCTCTTCCTGATCCAGTTTTGAGAGACTATGTGTTTCTAGAAATTTGTCCATTTGGCTTAGATTGTCGAATTTGTTGCCATGTAATTGTTTATAGTAGTTGTTAACTATCTTTTGTATTTCTGTGGTGTCAGTTGTTACCTCTCCTCTTTCATTTCTGATTTTGTATATTTGGGTTCTCTCTCTTTGTTTGTTGGTGAATCTAGCTAAGGGTCCTTCAACCTTGTTTATCTTTTCGAAAACCCAGCTCTTTGTTTCATTGATCCTTTGAATTGTTTTATGGTCTCTATGTCATTTTTTTCTGCTCTGATCTTTTCTATTTCTTCCCTTCTGCTGGCTCTGGGGTTTTCTTTTTGTTTGTTCTCTAGTTCTTTAAGTTGTGAGGTTAGATAATCTATTAGAGATTTTTCTTGTTTTTTGAGTTAGGCCTATAGTGCTAATGAACTTCCCTCTCAGAACTGCTTTCGCTGCATCCCATAGATTTTGTGTTGTTGTGTCTTCATTTTCAGTGGTTTTCAGGAAGTATTTGATTTCTTCCTTGATCTACTCGGCGACCCATTCATTGTTTAATAACATGCTATTTAGCTTCCATGTGTGCAAATGTCTTTGTATGTTCTTCTTGTAATTGATTTCTAGTTTTATGCCATTGTGATCTGAGAAGATGCTTGGTATGATTTCAGTCTTCTTGAACTTGTATATACTTAGTTTGTGCCCTAACATGGGGTCTATATGAGAATGTCCCATGTGCACTTGCGAAGAATGTGAATTCTGTAGTTTTGGGGTGTAATTCTCTGTTGATATCTATTAAATCCATTTGGTCTAGTGCTTCATTTAGAGTCTCTGTTTCCTTGCTAATTTTTTGTCTAGAGGATTTATTCAGTGATGTCAGTGGGGTGTTGAAGTCCCTTGCTATGATTGTATTGCTATCGATTTCTACTTCGAAGTCCTCCAGAAGATTTTTAATATATTTTGGTGCTACTATATTGGGTGCATATATATTTATCAAGGTTATACATTTCTGTTGGATAAATCCTTTCAATATTACGTAGTGGCCTTCTTTGTCTCTAATTATGACCTTCATTCTGAAATCTATTTTATCAGATATGAGTATTGCTACCACAGCCTTTTTTTCTTCTCCGTTTGCTTGGAATATATTTTTTCCCATCCCATCACTTTCAATCTATGTGAGTCTTTTGTTGTGAGGTGGGTCTCTTGTAAACAACATATAGATGAGTCATGCTTTCTTATCCAATCAGCTACTCTGTGTCTTTTTATGGGAGCATTCAAACCATTTACACTTAAGTTGATTATTGATATGTAATTATTTATTGCCATTTTTGTTTAGTGTGGTTCTATTTTTCTTCCCATTTCTCCTGCTAATTAATGCAGTCCTTTTAACATTTCTTGCTGTGCTGGTTTGGTGCTAATGTATTCCCTTAGCCTTTGTTTTGTCTGGGAAGCTCTTTATTTGACCTTCTATTTTGAATGGTAGCCTTCCTGGGTAGAGTAGACTTGGATTCAGATCCTTGTTTTTCATGACCTTGATTACTTCATGCCATTCCCTTCTGGCCTGTAGTGTTTCTTGTGAGAAGTCAGCTGAGAGCCTTATGGGGTTTCCTTTGTAGGTAACCTGTTGCTTATCTCTTGCTGCTTTTAGGATTCTCTCTTTGTCTTTAATTTTTGGCAGTATGATTACTATGTGTCTTGGTGTGGGCCTGTTTGGGTTCTTCTTACTTGGGACTCTCTGTGCTTCTTGAACTTGAATGCCTTCTTCCTTCACCAAATTAAGGAAGTTTTTTGTCACTATTTCTTTGAATATATTTTCTAACCTTGCTCATTTTCTTCTTCTTCGGGGACTCCTATGATGCGAATATTGTTCTGTTTCCAGTTGTCCCACAGTTCTCTTAAGCTGTCTTCCTGTTTTTTAATAGTTTTTTCCTTTTGGTTTTCTGATTGGTTGATTTTTTCTACCCTGTCTTCTAATTCACTGATCCCATCCTCAGCTTCCCCTACTCTGCTTTTTAGACCATCGAATGTATTTTTAATTTCTGATATGTCATTCTTCATTTCTTCATGTTGGTTTTTAATTTCCAACTGGTTGATTTTCAACATTTCTATGTCTTTACTCATGGTGCGCGTGTCCTTACGCATGCTGTTGCGCTTCCTCAACATCATGGCTCTAAATTCTAGGTCTGTTAACTTGCTTAACTGCACCTCATTTATCTCATCTTCTGTAGAGGTCTCTTGTTCTTTCATTTGGCTTTTGTTTCTGTTTTTGACCATTTTGGCTATCACAGTGGTCTTTGAAGTTTGCCAAATTTTCCCGTGTGTGTTGGTGTTCTGCTGTTTGTGGCTCCCTCTCCTGGGTTTGGATGAGCCAGGGAGGACCCATTTAAACACCACTGTCAAGTCTTAGCTTTTCTGGTTAGTGTTGCTAGCCCAGGGAATGATAGCTATCCTCTAGCTTTTTTGGCCTTGTGGCTATTAGTAGAAGTCTCCTGAAGAACCTTGGTTTCTGAGTTGCCTGAAAAACTCCCTCAGATGCTCAGTGTAGGAGGATTTGCTGATGTTGGGGCAGCTGCTGGTTGTTAATGGGCCTCAATTAGCATTTCAATGACCATCAGATAAGGTTGAATCCGTGAGAGAGGGGCCTCTGCCTCTCCCCAGGGCCCTGGGATGGAGTAAGATGACCACAGTCTTGAGTGGCTCCACTCAGCAAAAGCTCTGAGCACCCTCTAAAACCCGAGTATCCCCACACAGTTCTAGTCCGGTCTGCCTTTCCTCTGCCGGAGCCCAAGGTAAGTGGCTGCTGCCAATTTAGCCTCTGTCTAGACTCTGTGTTGTGGAGCCGCCTGGGACTTTTAACCCGAGGGCGGTGCTTCCAAGCAAGGGTGGCTGCGGCTGTGGCACCAGCCGAGGGTGTTGTACTCTGTAGATGCCACAGGACTAAGCTGCGGTGGACACTGCTGAGGTGGCAGCAGCTTCCAGCAGAGTCCCCTGGTCCCAGCGTGTTCGTATGGCACCAGCCGAGGGCTTAGCACGCAGCAGAGTTTGCAGGACTCAGTCAGGGTCGCAACCGAGGCAGCAGCAGCAGCCACCCACCGAGTCCTTGTTCCCAGCCCAGGCCGCTGCGGACCATGGGCTCCAGGCCCCCTCTTGCATCCTCACAACCCTCTCGGATTGAGTCAGTGTCCCTGGTTATGTGGTCCTCCAAGGTGTGTTTCGGTTGCCCCTTCCTGACAATTTGTCTTTATTTTCGTTGTAAATCCAGTTTGGTCCTGGGAGATGGTCTGTGTAGCTCCATTCACTCTGCTGCCATTTTTTGAGTTCAAGATAAAGGGTTCTTATTTAATTTTTTTTTAAATTAATTCATTTATCTTAATCCTTACCTGAGGATATGTTTTCTTTGTTTATTTTAGAGAGAGGAAGGGAGCAGAGAGAGAGAGACTTTGATGTGATTGAGAAACATTGATTGGTTGCTTCCCAAATGAGCCCCAATTTAGGATCGAACTCACAACTTTTTTGTTGTACAGGGCGATGCACCAGCCAATTGAGCCACTGGACTGGAGCAAGAGCTCTGTTTATAGATGAAAGGTCATTGCGTGTGTTTAAATGCACATCATGACATACTTCAAGGTTTACAATAAAAATACTAGATAATCCTAAAACTGATGTAACTTAACCTTGAAAATATATTCTCTTACCTGAATGATGACTAATTTCCCAGGGTAAAGCCAAAAAAAGAATGGCCTGGTATGTTCCTCTGTCCAGTGTATTCAGGTGAGTGAAGTCAGCAGGCTTCTTTCTCTATCCTAATTGTCCATAAAAACTTTTGAAAGGTTTGAATTCCAGGGAGATTTTCTGTCGCTGGCATCTCAGTTTCCCCCAGGATGCCTTTGGCACACGGGTTTTTGTCTTTCTGCAGAGTGGCAGGAAGGTTACACGCTCTGGTGGGAGGAAACTGGGAGAGATGGACAAAGCCAAAGGATATGAGAAGGATAAAGAACGGGGCCAGCTAAGCAAGGGGTGGGCATTATAGAGAAAAAAAAGGAGGATGTATTGTATCATAATTGAACTGCCTTTGCAGTGAATAAAATTGATGGGTATTCTCTTTTTTTAACTTCTATATTTATTCTGGCTAGTGTTCCTGCTGCTCTTCTGTTAGCTGGAATTAGTCCTCGACATCTTAACCCAGTATTTGTAGGGGATACTTAAAGAGGTGGTGGAAGAGGAATGTGTGTGAGAATCGTGCCTGCGTGTCTATATCATAATGGGCCACACATAAGACTGTGCAAATCCCCTTGTCACTCCACACACCAACAGACATGTGGCACAACAATGGGATTTGTAAAGAAATGGAGGAGCATCTCCTCATCTCTCAATGTTACATTTTAAGACATTTTAAAATTGGTGATTGTGGTTTTACATCTGCATTAACCAAAATGTAAGAGCCCCTTCCTCTTCTTCCAATTGAAGGCTGCTGTTTCTGAATTTGAAAATTCATTTCAAAACCTGGGCTAACTGGCTTAATGTAAGAGTTTCTCTTTGAAGGGAGGAAATTAAAAATATTAACTTATATTTGTACTTCCTAATCTAGGCTGGCTAAAAATTGATTTTTAGTGCAATTAGCTGTATTTATTTATTTTTTTCTATGAAGCTTTGTCTGGTTAAATCTCAAGAATCTTGTGGATTGCCTCACTTCCCTCAGCAGCCTGGTGTAAACTGGGAACACCTGGTGTTTTATAAGCCCTTTTTCAACTTGTCGTAGTTGTACCTAGGAATTTTCTATAGATAGCTTTTTTTCTCCTTTAATATTTAGGGGTTCTCTTGGGACTCCATAAAGCCTGTGCTCATGCATTTCATGGCCTTAATCCAAAAATATTTCTTAAATCTATATTTTTAAGAGAGAACAGTACACATGCACACACCACACACACATACACACACACACACACACACACACACACATGCACACACTTTCTGTAGTGTTATGCTTCTGCTTTCTGTAGTTTTATTACTATGCTTAGATAGAACCCCTCTGCCAAGGTTTAACAAGAATGCTTGAATATATCGATCTTGAGGAATATTAGTGAAGAATTTAACTTGATAAAGCTAAAAATAAACAGGAAAATAAAACCTATTTGGTTTAACTCTATGAGACTTATTGGGAAGATAACATTAGCAGTAGAGACACATGCTAATAGAACATGTAAAAAATTATGATAACATGCTTGGTTATAAATAGCTTTACGTGCTTTCAAAATGTACTACTTTAACCTTCTAGATAACACATTTTAATACCAAACAATGTTGTTTAAAATATTTCTTATGAATTTATTATAAATAGTGCAAGTATGTGGCATACTTTTTATGAACAGCTTCCTCTCTTTGGCTAGAATATGTAATAGGTTTAATGGAGGTTGTTTCTCAAAAAAGATGATCAGTTATTATAAATCGTGTCCTTCATAATTTGTTCAATTGGCTCTGAAAACTATTTGTAACAACCCCTCCCCCTTGCTAAATAAAAAAGTCAAAACAAAACAAAAAAACACTAAATGTAACTCACTCATGACAGGGAGAAACACCTGATAATGTTCACTTCAGTTTCAGTGCAGATTTCCCAAGTGATCATAAGCCAACAATCAACTATCTTCTGGATAGTAAAAATAAAATAGCCAACATTAGCGTGAATTAA
Organism: Molossus molossus; assembly: GCF_014108415.1. NCBI lineage: Eukaryota > Metazoa > Chordata > Mammalia > Chiroptera > Molossidae > Molossus > Molossus molossus. The sequence goes on from NW_023425403.1 coordinate 99,927,899, forward strand.
GATTAAACTCTTCATGGTTAATTTGTGGTAATTGAGCATCCTAGTGTATGATCTGTCAAATATAAAATTTTTTTTCATCACCATGTTTTCCATTAGAATATTAACCATATTTTTCATTCTAGGGTTCCCACTATCTAGTTACTATATATTTATAATCTAATTTAGTTTTATAATTGGTCTAAGTGAAATATGATATGGAGAAGATAAACAGATTACAAAATGGTCTGTAATGCTTTGAAATGTATATATTAGCTACACCTATAAGAAATTGCCAATATTGGACTGCTTTTGACCTACAAAATGGCATTCAACTAGATAAGATCTATCAAAACCCCACTATAATGGTTGAAATCAAGAACCCACTCACTGAGTGCTTTCATGGCAAAGATTAGTTCATGAAAAGTGCATGGGCTTTGGAGTAAGTCAGTCCTATGTTTCTGTCTGGACTCTGGTCCTGTAACTCTAAGCTTTAGGCCAAATTATCTACCTTTGATGAGCCAAGCTTTTTCACTGAGAAAATGAAGACAACAAGAAATATCTTTCTCTGTTATTTTTAGAATTGGAAATAATGTATGAAAAAGCCTAGCATAGTATTTGGGACTCAATACATAACTAATAAGGTTTTTATTATTCCAAATACAATGCTAAATGTAAAAGGTATGTAATTAATTGAAAATTAAATTCAAGCAGCTTCCAGTAAAGATAGCAAGGTAGGTAAATGCTGTTCTCAACTCATCCCATGACCACATAAAGATTACAAGTAAACTACAGAAAAACCATTATTAAAAACCACCTGAAGTCTAGCTGAACAGAAGTCCTGTGATTTAAGATATACAGAAGAAGCCACATTGAGACTTGTAGGAGGGGCAGAGATGAGGAACAGGCTTGTCCCACACCCATGTGTGGCCATTAAAAATGAAGAGGGAGCCCTGGCCAGTTTTGTTCAGCAATTAGAGCATCAGCCCTCAGACTGAAGGGTTCCATTCTGGTCAAGGGCATGTACCTGGGTTTCAGGTTTGATACCTGGACCCTAGTTGGGGTCATGTGGGAGGTGGCTGGTTGAGGTGTCTCTTTCACATCAATGTTTCTCTCTCTCTCTCAAAAAAAAGAAAAAAGAAAAATTATCCTTGGGTGAAGATTAATAACAACAACAATTTTTTTTAAAAAAATTAAGAGAGATATCTCAGCCCTGGCCGGTTTGGCTTAGCGGTTAGAGCGTCCGCCTGTGGTCTGGAGAGACCCGGGTTCGGTTCCCGCTAAGGGCACGTATCTCGGTTGCAGTTTGTCCCCGGCCCTGGTTGGGTAGTGTGGGTGGCAACCACTCGATGTGTCCCTTTCACGTCGATGTTTCTCTCTCTCTCTCTCTCTCTCTCTCTCTCTCTCTCTCTCTCCCTCCCACTCTGTCTGTACAAAAAATGGAAAAATGTCCTCGGATGAGGATAAAAAAAAAAAAAAAAAAAAAAAGAGAGATCTCAGCTCTGGAGGTCCCCCATAAAGAGTGAGAGATCTCAGCCCCACAATAGGCTCCCAACCCAGGCTTCCAGTACTGGGAAGAGAAGTCCTAATAACATCTGGCTGTGAAAACATTAGGATCATCACTGAGTGAGTCAGAGAACTTCTGGAGGCCCAGCTGTTCTTTTTTTTTTTTTTTTTTTCCAGCTGTTCCTATTAAAGGGCCCATGCATAGACTTACTTGCTGATGGACTCACTCTGAGTTCCAGTGCTAGGGCAACAGCTTCAAAGGTGCTTGGACATATGTGGAGGACCTGAATTGTCTGGCTTTAGGGTGAGGGCTAGAGAGGCAGTTTTCTCCCAGACAGAAGTGCTGGCAGAAGTCATTGTTTCTTTGATGAGCCCTGCCCACATCCATTCTGCAGGCACAATATTTGAGTCTCCATTAACCTGGCTAATAGTGTTCCCCCACCCTGGTGATTCCCTGAGACCCAACCCCACCCAACTTGCAGGCTCAACCAAGCCACTTCCAATGGCTTGTCCACACAATCAGCCTATCTTGACTTATGTTGTGAACTTCCTTAAATCTCTCGAAGGTTCACAAACCTCAAACAAGTAGCATCTAGACTCGGCATGCCCCATACATTTTGCTAAGCAGCTCCAAGCCCAGCACTAGTGGCAACCAGCCTTATTTCACAGCTTAGCTTCTCCTGGCCAACTTCAAACCCAGCACAAGTGGGAACCATCACCTGATCACTTTATAGTCTTACAAAGTTACCCCTGGCAGGGCACAAGCAGCAGCTGACCTTGGCCTGCACCAGAGCCCTTCCCAAAAGGTCGTAAAAACAACATGCCCAGTGAACAACTTTGGATCACACCAGAACACCACCCAACTACCTCCACAAGTGACACCCTCAAAGCCTGACAGCATACATCAAAGCTCTGCTAAATCAAATCCTGCTCCATAGGGTCAACTCACACATAATAGCTTCTCTGCCATAGTCCCAGAAGTCCTCACAAACAATCAGCCATTCCCACTGAGGTGCCAACTACAATTGTGGATCAACTGCAATGGGAGGACTTATACAACCACACAAAGGACTCACATCTGGAGCACTCAGCTCAGGTGACAGGGAGATTGCCCCATTGGGCCCCACAGGGAACCTACCACATAAAGCTGTTCTGCCAAGACTGGGAAACATAGCAGCTCGACCCAATACAAAGAGGCAAACACAGGGAGACAGCCAAAATGAAGAGACAAAGAAACATGTCCCAGAAGAAAGAACAGAACAAAACTCCAGAAAAAGAACTAAACAAAATAGAGACAGACAATCTTCAGATGCAGAGTTCAAACACTGGCTTTAAGGATACTCAATGATCTCAGTGAGAACTCCAACAAAGATAAGAAAGGAAATAGAAAACATGAAAAAGAACTAGCCGGAAACAAAGATACAATAACTAAAATGAAGAATGCGTTAGAGGAAATCAACAGATTAGATGAAGCAGAGGATCAAATCCGTAATTTGAAGATAAGGTAGCAGAACACACCCAATCAGAATAGCAAAAAAATGAGGACAGTTTAAGGGGCCTCTGAGACAACATCAGGTGTACCAAGATTTCCATCATTGAGATACCAGAAAAAGAAGAAAGGGAACAAGGAATTGAAAACTTATTGCAGAAAGTAATGAAGGAACACTTTTCTAACTGGGTGAAGGAAATAGGTAAACCCAGAAAGTACAGAGAGTCCCAAACAAGATGAACCAAAGAGGCCCACACAAAGACATATCATAATTAAAATGCCATAGGTTAAAGACAAGGAAAGAATCTTAAAAATAGCAAGAGAGAAGCTCTACAAATGAGCCCCCATAAGACTGTCAGCAGATTTCTACAGAAACTTTGCAGGCCAGAAAGGATTGGCATGAAATATTCAAAGTGATGAAAATCAAGGACCTACAACCAAGATAATTCTACCCAGCAAAGCTATAATTTGGAATCAAAGGACAAAGAGCTTCCTTGACAAAAACAACAACAAAGAAAGTTAATAGAATTATCACCATTAAACCAGTATTACAAGAAATGCTGAAGGGTCTATTTTTTTTTTATCCTCACTTGAGGACATTTTTGCACTTATCTTCAGATAGAGCAGGAGAGATAGAGAGATGAAGAGAGAGAAAGAAACATCGATGTGAGAGAGACACGTCAACTGGTTGCCACCCACATGACCCCAACCGGGGCCTGAGACAAACTGCAACCGAGGTACATGCACTTAGCAGGAACCGAACCTGGGTCTCTCTGGTCCATGGGCCAACACTCTTAACTGGTTAGCCAAACTGGCCAGGGCTGAAGGGTCTTTTTAAGAGGAGGAAGAAGATAAAAAAAATATGAATAATAAAATGACAATAACTACATATCTATCAATAATTACTGTAAATGTAAATGGAGTAAATACTCCAATCAAAAGCTAGAGGATGGCTGAATGGATAAAAAAGCAAGATTTTATATATGCCACCTATAAGAGACCAGCCTCTGGTTGAAGGACACACAGGACTGAATGAAAAGGGATGGGAAGAGATACCTTGTGAAAATAGAAACCAACAAACAAAAAAAGCTGGGATAGCAATACTTACAGTAGATAAAATAGACTTTAAAACAAAGACTGTAATGAGACAAAGAAGGACTCAGTAATTCTGCTTCTGGGTGTTTGTTTGAAGAAATCCAAAATACTAACTCAAAGAGACATATGCACCCATATGTTCATTGCAGCATTATTTACAATTACCAAGATATAGAAGCAACCTAAATGTCCATCAATAGATAAATGATTAATGAAGTGGTGCCTATATACAATGGAAAAAGAATGAAATCTGACCATTTGTGACAACATAGATGGACCTAGAAAATATTATGCTAAGTGAAATGAGTCAGACAGATACCTTATGATTTCATTTATATATGGAATCTAAAACACAAAATGAACAAACAAAACACAAACAAACTCAGAGAACATTTGGTGGTTGCCCAGTGGGAGGGAGGCTGGGGAGGATGGGTGCAAAAGGGAAGAGATTAAGAAGTACAAATCAATATTTACAAAATAGTCATGGGTATGAGCATAGGAAATATAGTCAATAATACTGTAATAACTGTATATAGTGTCAGATGGGTGCTACATTTATCAGAGTGATAATGTAAGTTATATAAATGTCTAATAATTATGTAGTACACCTGAAACTAATACAATACTGTATGTCAAGTCTAACTGGAAATTTAAAAATATATATTAAAAATTTAATTCAGGCAAAATTGGCTTGAAGTTCTTAGAATCTAAGCATCTCTTTCTCTTGATGATAGATAGATAGGTAGATAAATAGATAATAGATAGATAGATAGATAGATAGATAGATAGATAGATAGATGATAGATAAATAGACCCATTTACCCATATATACACATATGCACACCTACATGTAGACATTATTTCGAGCCTTTTAAATGGATGCCTTCTAAAATGAATTAATAATTTTATGACTTGTTAAATAAACTAACCAAACAAAGTATTAACTTTTCTAAATGAATCAGAATACCCATCCATTCTTTTGCCATTGCAGATAATACCTACTGAACTGTCAAGTGTTGCCTGTCTCCCTAGACTGCACTTTGGTCAGTTTCAATAGCTTGTTTCTTTCCTCTCCTCTTGTTGCCATCATTTCTCTCTGCTCTCATGGAACCCACAGCAAGTCTTAACCCCACATACTTATGACTTCTAGTAGTCATTGGATTTAGGAAATAGGTCACCAAACTTGTCATGTATTTTAGTGAAAGCAGAAAAGCAAATGATCTGGGAAGCTAAAGGTGTAAGAGCCTCTTCTTCAAGACACAGTAGAGAGTTTTGTTGCTTGAAGTTTGTGATTTGATTAATTGATTTTATATCCCAAATAAGTGAGATTTCCAGACAAATATTTGTAGACACAGTAGAAATTAGCCTTCAAAAACTTAAAGTCAAGCGAACAAGGGATGGTAAATTCAATGTAGAGCTGGAAGAAATTACCACATTATTCCATTTTAATTTGAAATTTTTTTTGTTTACTTAACTTCAGAATCATTTAACCCGTAATCATTGGCCTTGGATGGGAGTGGCAATTGAATCTATGTTTAGTTATTATTTCTTGGTTGACATAATACCATTTAATTTTCAGGGCAGCTTTTCCAATGGTGTCTACAGTAATGAAAGCTTATCTACGTAGACATTTTGGCTCATTATCTCGATATCCCTCTTATGTTCCACTCTAAAAACAAGCTCCAACAAATAAATTAAAGGTAGTAAATTTAAGTTCATTTTAGATTCTAAACTCTGGAAGGAATGTTAATATTTCACAGTCATAATGTTTTTTAAATGGCAAAACTACAAATCAATTTCTGTCAATTATATCGCAGAAAAATCATACAGATTTTAACCTTGAAAAAATGCTGTTTCTATCAACATTACTGTCTCATAATCTCTAATACCATGTCCATTTACATTCTTGACTATGACATATCTGAAAATATTAGTTATACCTCTAGCCCTTTAGATAAGTAGAAATTTCTTTATTAGCCTAATTTAGAACTGTGTTAAATTTTTGGGTTTGCCATTGAAGTACATTTCAAACATAGATGTATTCATGTATATTTAAATGTAACTATCAAGAAATATAATAAGTAGTATCACTGGTCATTTGGTCCAGAAGATCACTTTCCAGTTGACCTGGATTTCTGTTTCTATAAGAGGCATCATTGAAAATCCCATTGAAAATCTTCTCTCCCTGTGAGGTAAGTAACACCTATCTTTGCTCTATTAAAACTTCATATTATAAATAAGTTTATTTTCTGCATTCACATGGTGAAGTGGTTTAGGAGGTATGACCACTTGGGAATCAGTGTTTCCCAGCAGATGATTTTTAGAGCTTCTGCTTATATGGTTCTGCCAGCTCCGAATGGCTGAGTTCCCCTTAAGCTCCTTTCATTATAAATTTAATCCTATTTAGTATTTTCCCCTCTAAAAAACAGAACAATACTGTCCATTTTTGTCCTGAAATAAACTTATTAAGGAATTTATTATAGCTTTCCAGTAAATTATTTATATTATGAGCAGTTTAAATATTTCCAAATGATTTTGTCAGATTAATATCTAGAGTTCTCTCATGAACTATGATTTGACTAACCAAAAATTCCATTAAAAAGAATTATAATCATATGATTTCTCTTAATAAAGTTTTTCCATGTCTAAATCTAGAGTGACCATTAGACATGGTGATAGCATTTTCTTTTTTTTACATAAAATTGTACATTGTTTACAGAAAATAAAAGTAGAGCTTTGGAGCAAATGATGACTTTCTAGTGTTTGTAATGCTTGGTCTTACTTTTCATAATTACAGAATGTATCCAACATACCATATTATTTAGCTAACACTGTTTCTGCCTCTTTTAAGGACCTTCTCTACTTTGTATTCTTCCTTGCTTTTCTATTTGGTGAATAAATGAGCACAGTGTAATTAATATAGACAAGGCTCCTACATAGAAGCATTGGAACTCAGAATGTTAAGTTATGATATTTAAGATCTAAGGCCAACACATGAAAGCCTATTTAACTCAAAATATAACCTAAATAACAGTTCTATAAATTTAGTCATCTTGGAGAACATTATTTCTGTGAGAAAACAAACTTGTAAATTAAAGGCAGTCAACAAATCTGCTTTCACTGAAACTGTAACTTTGAGATCATTGCCTTCTTAACATTCCCCAGAAGTGTGTACGGGGCAGGGGGACTCCCAAAATGTTTGAATATGGGATTGCTGTGGCTGGGGCCTGGCTATGATGGACAAGACTGGGAGTTTGGGAGTGAATAAGGTGGTGCAAGGCATTACAATAAAGGATAAGAGGAAATTGTCAGGTTGTTTGGATTGAGGAAGGAGAAATGCAAGAGAAGCCCCAAATGAGTTATCTTCTCTTTCTTTCTTCTTTCCTTTTATTCTTTCTGTTTCTCACTTTTTAGCCCTTTCAAAATTATTGAGCATTTATGGAAGACAGGGAGGAGCAATGACCCACAGATCGTACTAGGTGTAGGATGCAACCTGCTCTTCTTGCTTCCTTCTCTTTCCTTTCCCTGCCCTGTAAGAACTCAAGTGGGTGGGTGGGACTGAGCCTTTTGTGAAGAACGTGGTCATGTATGGTTGGAGAGACCTGACATCCAATAGCAAGAGGTTTGAGGAAGGGGATTCCTTTATCAGGCTTTATGGACTTACAGATCTTATTAGTACGTATGTGGCTATTGCTTTTCATTTAAGACACACTGTCTCTCATAGGATACACCCCAACTCAACAATGAAAGGTCCGATTTTGCTTATGGGGTGGAGTTTAGTGAATCTGATGAAAAATTAACACTTTGACCACAATTCTCTTAAAAACCCTGATTTCTAGGTTAGATAGATATATCCTCTTCAAAACAAACAAACAAACAAACAAACAAACAAACAAACAAAAAACAAGGATGTAGCAAAGCATAGGTATTATTATTCTAGGGTAACATCAGCATACAGTTGTGATGTTCTCTTACTGTTTCATCTGTTTTGGGATACTCAGAGGGCATGCAGTATGCTGCCCAGTGCATGTTAACTGCACTCCTAGAAAGGGACAACTGAGATTTGTGGTTTGAAAGGATTTAGATCCTCATTTGTTCACTTAAGACTCTGTGGCTAATTAATTGACTTGGTTAGAAATCAGCCTTCAAGAGTTTATGATCAAGGGTTAGTTTCCTTGTGGACCAGTTAATCTCCTCTGTTTCATGGTCATTGATTACACTCTTAATCCCTGTTTAGGTGGCTTGTAAAGGTATATTGTTAATTATGAAAATTGAGTATGAATAAATCAAGCAAAGCAGGTCAAAATGAGACACTAGTTTTGATCATCAAGTTTACTGTTGGACAGTAAATAAAAATTCTGGTTTTGTCACTTTACTAGGTACTTGGCCAGATGTTTTACCTTGATAAACTTAGTTTCTCTCCAAAAGGAGGATGATATCAGCCTCACAGGGAAGTTATGGGGATTATCAAGATGTTAACTGTTCTACACAGGATGGGGCATGATCCTTGCTGACACTGGTCCAGCTCCCCTGAATTATGCTTTCTGCCGTGCTCACTGTCCACTCCTCCACTCACTGTCCACTCCTCCATTCTCTGATGCTGCAGATGCTCAACTCCTGTTTCCCACCCTAGTTCACATATCTGCTATCTGGAGCTAGAGACCAGGAGAGCTTGCCTGTGGGGGCAATTTGTTTAGTGGTTTTATTTATTTAAGAGCACCTTTAAACTAAATGTTTCTGAGTGGTGGGAGTTATATAGCACAGGAGACGATGGGAGGCGCACAGATATGTATACAAAGATAAATAAGCCTACTCTGTTGGAGGAAATTACATTGATGGGCTTAAAGCTATTTATGAATCTCCATATTTCTTCCACTTTGTCAGGGCTATCCAGTTAGTTCTAGTCCTGAAGTCATTTTCAAGTTTGTGCTCCTGAGTAACTACTTTGCTCATTTCCTCATTTATAAATTTGATCATCTCCTAGGAGAGGGTTGGAAGTAATAGGAACCATAAAGAAGACTATGCATACAGATTATAATTAAGATCAATAAATTATATATGGATGGAATGATGCTTTTTAATTCTCCTTCTAAGATTACTAGCCTCCCCCTCCCCTTTTTTTGGGAGAGAAAAATGCAAATCCGATGCTAATTATGAAGGTCCATCTGTTACACTTAAAGCACTATAGAAAAAAAACTAAATTTAAAGCTGCACTACAGTAGTTTTCTGTTCTTGAAGACCTATTTTGGAGAGGCTGTTTCTCTTTCAAACTAACTTTGATACCCTCTAAGGCAGTAGGTCTTCTTGAAGGACTCTGAGTGACCATTTGAAGAGGCCAGGTTATTCTGGCTGTACCACTTTTTGTTTGTTTTATTCTACAGCAAATATGTGGTTTCTACCAAGTGTGTAATTTCTGGACAATTGAATAACAATTTGGAAAAAGCTGTCAAGTAAATTATGGAAAGCAAGTATTAGGTAACTGTCAACCTCTAAGTACTTATTCAGATTATTTGTCTCTTCTAATGCCTCACCTGGCAGAGATTCCAAGAAATGCTTTAACAAAAGTGTAATGAAATCGGCTCTGCAGTGGGACTGGACACTTGCCTATTAATTTGGGTCCATCTTAGTAGCTGGGTGAGTAATTAATCTGCCCTTTCTCATTCTATGTTTTTTAATTATGAAATAGGAAAAGTAATTTTCAATAGGTCTTTACAAAGTCCTGAGTTAAAGAATATCTCCAAATATTACTAATTCCCAAATCCATTTCCATAACCCATTTTCATTATGTGGTGTGATATTATTAGGCCTAGAAATATATTTGTAAGTTATTGATGTAGAGGTACTAGTGGAAGACACTAGAAATGGTCATTGATTTGAAAGGAGAGAGAAAGAGAGATGGCAATACAAAACTGAGCCCTGAGGGCCAGCTACAACTGAAAACCAAAGTCCATGGAAAGAGTTGCACTCACAGTAAAAGCCAAGGAAGGCATTTTCAGAAGGATATTGTTGTCAGCTGTGCCAATGACACAGAGAAGTCCAGAAGGGTGACAAGACAAAAATTCACAATACAAAATAATAAATTAAGAACAGAAAATCAGCCAGGCCAGTGTGGCTCAGTGGATTGAGTATTGTCCCATGGACCAAAATTTTGGTCCCGGTACGATTCCCAGTCAGGGCACACGCCCAGGTTGCAGGCTTGATCCCCAGCAAGGGGTGTGCAAGAGGCAGCCAATGGATGTTTCTGTTTCACACCAATGTTACTATCTCTCTCTCCCTTTTTCTCTAAAAAATCAATAAAAACATATTAAAAAATAAAATAATAGAATTTCAGGGCACCAAGAAACATCTGAGCTCTTTTAAGTACAGCCACCCAATGATTTACTGAGAAGCTGAGGTCAGGAAAGATAAAAGCATTTGGGCAAAGCCACACAACCAATCAGCAGTGGTGTCTGGACCCAGTCTGTCTCCTGATTCCTGGTCCAGAATTCTGACGCTTTCTGCCTTCCTTCCCTTGGCAACCAATCCACACTCACACAGACCTTTTGGTATTTCCACTGTTTTGGTTAGTATGATATTTTAAATGTGAAAGTGAATCTTTCCAAAAAGTTTCTTTCTACATGAAAACACTGTTGTTGTTTTTTCTTAAAGTTTGCCCAAGAACATCTTATACTGTAGAACTTACTCATCATCGTTTAATACTTAGAGATGTATTTTCTAATAGGAAATCACATGTGATATAACATTTTACACAATCTGACAGTGTACTTATTGAAATGTCAGATTTTTCCATTATTTCATTAAAAAAAGACACTTCTCTCCTTGAACCATGGAAGACTGTTTAGTAATTACTAAAAGAACTCTTTTTTAAACTTTCAGCAATCCTAAATTTAATAAGTGAGAAAATTTAAATAATTATTAGAAAAAGATACTTTTTTTCCCCTGCTATATAAAAAACTTCATCCAGAGAAAAATGTGTAAAAACAACCCTGAGCATATGAATTGCTGTTTCAACCAAATTCTAAGTCCCTATGGCTGTGGTAGTCCTTGGGTCCTTCATAGGCGTTTTTGACTTCCGAACTAAGTGACTTTCCAATTAAAAACCAATGCATTTTTTTTTTATTCTTCCAGAATATTTTATTATTATTATTATTTTTTTATGAATTTTTATTTCTTTTTTTGTTAAAGACATTTTACCTTTTTACCCCATTGGCACCCCCCACCCCACCCCCCCTTCACCCTGTCCCCGGCTTAGTTGTCCATGTCCATTGGTCATGCATACATGCATATAACTTCTGTGGTTTATCTCTTCCCACCCTCCCACCCCCCATCCCCTCTTCTGAGGGATGTCAGTCTGTGCCCTACTTCCATGTGTCTGGGTCTACTGTATTCCTCAGACTGTTATGTTCATTATATTCCGTATATAAGTGAAATCATGTGGTATTTGTCTTTTTCTGCTTGGCTTCTTTCACTTAGGATAATACTTTCCAGGTCTCTCCATGTCGTCTCAAAGGATAAGAGATCTTTCTTTCTTACCGCTGCACAGTACTCCATTGTGTATATGTACCACAGCTTTTTTATCCATTCGTCTACTGGTGGACACTTGGGCTGTTTCCAGATCTTAGCTATTGTAAATAGTGCTGCTATGAACATGGGGGTACATATATTCTTCCTGATTGGTGTTTCAGGATTCTTAGAGTATATTCCCAGCAGTGGGATCACTGGGTCAAATGGAAGTTCAATTTTTAATTTTTTGAGGTAGCACCATATTGTTTTCCATAGCGGTTGCACCAGTCTGCATTCCCAACAGCAGTGTTTTAGAGTCCCCTTTTCTCCACACCCTCGCCAACACTTGTTGTTTGATGATTTGTTGATGGTGGCCATTCTGACAGGTGTGAAGTGATACCTCATTGTTGTTTTAATTTGCATCTCTCTGATGATTAGTGATGTTGAGCATTTCTTCATATGTCTCTTGGCCATTTGTATGTCCTGTTTGGAGAGGTGTCTATTCAGCTCCTCTGCCCATTTTTTAATTGGGTTCTTTGTCTTCCTTTTGTGGAGTTGTATGAGCACTCTATATATATTGGAAATTAACCCCTTATCTGATACATCATTGGCAATGATGTTCTCCCATACAGTGGGTTGCCTTTCCATTTTGATGATTGTTTCTTTTGCTGTGCAGAAGCTTTTTAGTTTGATGTGTTCATTTTCTCCTTTATTTCTGTTGCCTTAGGTGATGTATCAGTGAAAATTCTGCTCCGTATGATGTCTGAAATTTTGTTGCCTACATTTTCTTCTAGAATTTTTATGGATTCACAGGTCACATTTAAGTCTTTTATCCAATTTGAGTTTATTTTGGTGTATGGTGTAAGTTGATGGTCTAGTTTCTTTTTTCTCCAAGTAGCTGTCAAATTTTCCCAACACCATTTATTAAAGAGGCTGTCTTTATTCCACTGTATGCTCTTGCCACCTTTGTCAAATGTTAATTGAGCGTATTGCCTTGGGTCCATTTCTGGGTTTTCAGTTCTGTTCCACTGGTTTATATGCCTGTTCTTGTGCCAGTACCAGGCTATTTTGGTTACAGTTGCTTTGTAATATAACCTGATATCTGGTATTGTGATCCCACCTACTTTGTTCATCTTTTTCAAGATTGCTGTGGCCATTCGGGGTCTTTTTTTGTTCCATATGAACTTTTGAAGTATTTGTTCTAGTTCTATGAAATATGTCATTGGTATTTTGATGGGGATTGCATTAAATCTATAGATTGCTTTGGGTAGTATGGACATTTTAATTATGTTAATTCTTCCAATCCATGAACAGGGTATGTGCTTCCACTTTTTGATATCTTCCTCTATTTCTTTTTTCAATGACCTGTAGTTTTCTGCAAATAGGTCCTTTACTTCTTTGGTTAAGTTTATTCCTAGGTATCGTAATTTTTTTGGAGCGATGGTAAATGGGATTGTTTTTTCAGTTTCTCTTTCTGTGAGTTCATCATTGGTGTACAAGAATGCCGTCGATTTCTTGACGTTAATTTTGTATCCTGCTACTTTGCCAAATTCATTTATTAAGTCTAATAGATTTTTGATGGAGTCTTTAGGGTTTTCTATGTACAATATCATGTCATCTGCAAATAATGACAGTTTCACTTCCTCCTTTCCAATTTGGATCCCTTTTATTTTTTCTTCCTGTCTGATTGCTGTGGCTAAGACTTCCAGTACAATGTTAAATAAGAGTGGTGAAAGTGGACATCCCTGTCTTGTTCCTGTTCTTAATGGAAATGTTTTTAGTTTCTGTCCACTGAGTATGATGTTGGCTGTAGGTCTTTCATATATGGCCTTTATTATGTCGAGATATGATCCCTCTATTCCTACATTGCTGAGCGTTTTTATCAGAAATGGATGCTGGATTTTGTCGAATGCTTTTTCAGCATCTATTGATATGATCATGTGGTTTTTATTCTTCATTTTGTTTATGTGGTGAATCACGTTTATTGATTTGCAAATATTGTACCAGCCTTGCATCCCTGGAATGAATCCCACTTGGTCATGGTGAATAATTTTTTTGATGTATTTCTGGATCCGATTTGCTAATATTTTGTTCAGGATTTTGGCGTCTATGTTCATCAGGGATATTGGCCTGTAGTTTTCTTTCTTCGTAGTGTCTTTTTCTGGTTTTGGAATTAGAATTATGCTGGCCTCATAGAACGTGCTTGGAAGTCTTCCTTCTTCTTGAATTTTTTGAAATAGTTTGAGGAGAATGGGTGTTAGTTCTTGTTTGAATGTTCGGTAAAACTCCCCCGTGAAACCATCTGGGCCTGGGCTTTTGTTTGCTGGGAGAGTCTTGATTACCTCTTCAATTTCCTTAGTTGTTATTGGTCGGTTCAAGTTTTCTATCTCTTCCTGATCTACTTTTGGGAGACTGTGTGTTTCTAGAAATTTGTCCATTTCGCTTAGATTGTCGAATTTGTTGCCATATAGTCGTTCATAGTAGCTGTTAATGATCTTTTGTATTTCTGTGGTGTTGGTTGTTACTTCCCCTCTTTCTTTTCTGATTTTGTGTATTTGGGTTCTCTCTCTTTGTTTCTTGGTGAGTCTAGCTAAGGGTCCATCAATCTTGTTTATCTTTTCGAAAAACCAGCTCTTTGTTTCATTGATCCTTTGAATTGTTTTTTTTTTTGGTTTCTATGTCATTTATTTCTGCTCTGATCTTTACTATTTCCTTCCTTCTACTTGCTCTGGGGTTTTCTTTTTGTTTGCTTTCTAATTCTATAAGTTGTGAGGTTAGACAGTCAATTAGAAATTTTTCCTGTTTTTTGAGGTAGGCCTGTAGTGCTATGCACTTCCCTCTCAGAACTGCTTTCGCTGCATCCCATAGATTTTGTGTTGTTGTGTGTTCATTTTCATTGGTTTTCAGGAAGTTTTTAATTTCTTCCTTGATCTCCTCGGTGACCCATCATTGTTTAATAACATGCTATTTAGCCTCCATGTGTTGAAATGTCTTTGCATGTTCTTGTTGCAATTGATTTCTAGTTTCATGCCATTGTGATCTGAGAAGATGCTTGATATGATTTCAATCTTCTTGAACTTGTAGAGATTTAGTTTGTGTCCTATCATGTGGTCTATCTTTGAGAATGTCCCATGTGCACTTGAGAAGAATGTGTATTCTGTAGTTTTGGGGTGTAATTCTCTGTAGATATCTATTAAATCCATTTGGTCTAATGCTTCATTTAGTGTCTCTGTTTCATTGCTAATTTTTTGCCTAGAGGATCTATCCAGTGCTGTCAACGGGGTGTTGAAGTCCCCTGCTATGATTGTATTGTTGTCGATTTCTCCTTGGAAGTCCTCCAGAAGATTTTTAATATAGTTTGGTGCTCCTATATTGGGTGCATATATGTTTATCAAGGTTATATCTTCCTGTTGGATAGATCCTTTCAATATTATGTAGTGGCCGTCTTTGTCTCTAGTTATGGTCTTCATTTTGAAATCTATTTTATCAGATATGAGAATTGCTACCCCAGCTTTTTTTTGCTTTCCATTTGCTTGGAAAAATTTTTCCATCCCTTCACTTTCAACCTATGTGAGTCTTTTGTTGAGAGGTGGGTCTCTTGTAAACAACATATAGATGAGTCATGCTTTCTTATCCAATCAGCTACTCTGTGTCTCTTTATGGGAGCATTCAGTCCATTTACGTTTAAGGAGATTATTGATATGTACTTATTTATTGCCATTTTTGTTTAGTGTGGTTCTATTTTTCTTCCCATTTCTACTGCTAATTACAGCAGTCCTTTTAAGATTTCTTGCTGTGCTGGTTTGGTGCTAATGTATTCCCTTAGTCTTTTTTTGTCTGGGAAGCTTTTTATTTGATCTTCTATTTTGAATGATAGCCTTGCTGGGTAGAGTATTCTTGGATTCAGATTCTTGTTTTTCATGACTTTGATTACTTCATGCCATTCCCTTCTGGCCTGTAGTGTTTCTTGGGAGAAGTCAGCTGAGAGCCTTATGGGGTTCCCTTTGTAGGTAACCTGTTGCTTATCTCTTGCTGCTTTTAGGATTCTCTTTTTGTCTTTAATTTTTGGCAGTATGATTACTATGTGTCTTGGTGTGGGCCTGTTTGGGTTCTTCTTACTTGGGACTCTCTGTGCTTCTTGAACTTGAATGCCTTCTTCCTTCACCAAAATAGGGAAGTTTTCTGTCACTATTTTTTTGAATATATTCTCTATCCCTTGCTCCTTTTCTTCTTCTTCGGGGACTCCTATGATGCGAATATTATTACGTTTCCAGTTGTCCCATAGTTCTCTTAAGCTGTCTTCCTGTTTTTTAATAGTTTTTTCCTTTTGTTTTTCTGATTGGTTGATTTTTTCTACCCTGTCTTCTAATTCACTGATCCCATCCTCAGCTTCCCCTACTCTGCTTTTTAAACCTTCCAATGTGTTTTTCATTTCTGATATGTCATTTTTTATCTCTTCTTGTTGGTTTTTAATTTCTATTTGGCTTATTTTCAGTGTCTCTATGTCCTTACTCATGCTGTTCAGCTTCCTCAAGATCATGGCTCTGAATTCTAGCTCTTTTAACATGCCTAATTGCTCCACATTGATCTCATCTTCGGTGGAGGTGTCTTGCTCTTTCATTTGGCTTCTGTTTCTGTGTTTCACCATTTTGGCTATCAATGTGGGCTTTGGAGCCTGTCAAGTTCTCCCTGTGGGTGTTGGTGTTCTGCTGTTTGTGGCTCCCTCTCCTGTGTTTAGATGAGCGAGGGAGGACCCAAGTTGAACACCACTGTCAAGTCTTACTTTCCTGGTTAAAGTTGCCAGCCCAGGAAAGGTACTGTTATCCTCTAGGTTTTTGCCTGGAGGCTAGCAGTCTAGGTTAATTGATGAGTTTTGGGTTGTCAGTTGATTGAAAAACTCCCTCTGGTGCTCAGCCAAGGGGCTTTCAGGAGGGTGGGGGGATGCTGGTTGTTAGTGAGCCTCAATTAGCACTTCAATGGCCCACAGGGTGGGGTTGGATCTCCGAGGGAGGGGCTGCTTCCTCTCCTCAGAGCCCTGGGAAGGAGCAATGTGGCCACCATCCTGGTTGGCAGCAACTCAGCCAAAGCTCTGAGCGCCCTCCAAACCCCGAGTGTCCCGACACAGTTCCAGTCCAGTCTGTCCTCCCTCTGCTGGAGCCCAAGGTGAGTGGCTGTGGCTGTTTCAGCCTCTGTCCTGGCTCTGCGCTGTGGGGCCGCCTGGGAGTGTGACCCGAGGGCGCTGCTCCCAGCTGAGGCCGCTGCCGAGCCGCCGACTGTGGGCTCCCAGCCCTGTCTCGCGCCTTCGCAAGCCTACCGGGATGGAGTCAGTGTCCCTTGTTGTATGGTCCTCGCAAGCTGCTTTTCTGTTGGTTTTTCCTGTGGATTTGTCTGTGTTATAGTTGTAATTCCAGTTTGGTTCCGGGAGACGGTCTGTGTAGCTCCGTTCACTCCGCCGCCATTTTTCGGTTCCCTCAAAAACCAATGCATTTAATCAAGCATGTATCAAGCAGTAAGAAGGGGCATAACTAGAAATTGTAAGTAAAATTAAAGAAATGATCCAGATA
Source organism: Molossus molossus (assembly GCF_014108415.1). Classification (NCBI taxonomy): domain Eukaryota; kingdom Metazoa; phylum Chordata; class Mammalia; order Chiroptera; family Molossidae; genus Molossus; species Molossus molossus. The sequence continues at coordinate 99,945,032 of NW_023425403.1, forward strand.
TTTGCTCTATCTCTTTGAAACAAGAGTATATAATGTACTCCCCAAAGCTCTGGTTTAGTCAAGCTGAGAGAAATCTATGAAATTGGCAGAATTTGTTTTGAGGTCTATCCCCCTCCTGCATCTCTTCCATGCACTTCTTTATGAGATGTGATATGTCATTGCACAGTCACTCCAGGTTGCTGTCTATAAGATACTTCCTAGCCATCTAGGCTAGAGATGATGTGGTCTCTGTCCCTTTCTTTTTATGCCACAATGAGATTTCCTTATCCAATACTTGACCTTCTTAGACTCTGTGTATTAACTGCTAGGTTTTTAATGAGACTGGACTAGAAGAGGAAGTAACCACTATTACCCATCTTAATAATGTCTAAGGAAAGCAGGACTAAATGGGACATTAATGTTTGGAATCACACCAATAATAATAATATGGCTACTAGTAAAAACATAGCTGAAAGTGTTTTATATTATAATAATTGTAAAATTCCTCACTTTTTGGAAGAGGAGATTGAAGTTTAAAGACATTATAAAAATATGCAAAGATCTTAACTATGGGTTTTATTCCAGTTCTGTGGAACTACAGTAGCTTGACTACATGCTGTATGGCCCCATCAGTAAGTCATTATCCTCACCTTCTCTGCCACTGTTTGAGCTGTAGCTGTATTTTAGAGTTCTTGTCATGTATGCAGTGGGTGCTGAAAGTCACACTTAGTGAATTGCAACAATAAACATAATTTGAGGTGCTATCTGCAACAAGTATGACTGCACAGGCCTCACTACTGAACTTTATAATAAATAATTGCAAAGAACAGTGACTATAGTATTTGTTGATCATCTTCAGATGAGAGGAAAACTTGCTTTATAATAAAGTATTGGTGAGACCTAGAGGATTAGGAAACATGAACCAGGAGGCAGGTACTGTGAGAAGAAATATACATATCAACAACTGATAGCTGGGCAGAAAGGAAGGGGAGCATTGAATGAAAATGAAGAAGGAAGTGAAGAAAGAAAAGTTTCTTTCTTAAACTAAAATTATATGTATGACAATTCAGGTATTCTTTTATTTGTTAATAATTTCTTAACCTTTTATATAAACAAGCTACACTCATTTTATAAAAATTTAATAGAACATTATTAATGAAAATAAATAAAATGACAATTTTACAACTTACAAATACCATTAACATTGAAGTAGATTTCCGTCCAGTCAGTTTTTCAATGTGTGTTATATTTTATTTGGAGATCTTTCTGGACATAATCTTCTTGAATATGTAGTGGTTACACAAAATTCTCATATTTCACTGGGTCTCAAATTATTTAGGCTTAGGACCTCAGTATACTCTTTTTTTTTATTTAAACTTTTTTTTTATTAATACATTTTTGTTACAGATGTTTCTCCTTTTCCCCCACTGATTCCCCCTTCCCCCTCCCTCCCTACCCTTTCAACAGTTTGTTGTCCCTGTCTACTGTTCATGCATACATGCATATAAGTTTTATGGTTTATCTCTCCCCCAAAACCCCCCTCCTTAGGGGATTGTCAGTCTGTACCCCACTTCAGCATCTCTGGGACTACCCCATTCCTCAGACTGTTATGTTCATTATATTCCACAAATAAGTGAGATCATATGAAACTTGTCTTTCTCTGTTTAGCTTGTTTCACTTAGGATGATACTTTCCAGGTCCCTCCATGTAGTCTCAAAGGATAAGAGATCTTTCTTTCTTATAGCTGTGTAGTACTCCATTGTGTATATGTACCACAGCTTTTTATATCCATTTGTCTACTGATGGACACTTAGGCTGTTTCCAGATCTTAGCTATTGTAAATAATGCTGCTACAAACATGGGGGTACATATATTCTTTCTGACTGGTGTTTCAGACTTCTTAGGGTATATTCCTAGAAGTGGAATCACTGGCTCAGATGGAAGTTCAATTTTTAATTGTTTGAGGTAACACCATATTGTTTTCCATAGTGGCTGCACCAGTCTGCATTCCCAACAGCAGTGCACTAGAGTTCCCTTTTCTCCACACCCTCACCAACACTTGTTGTTTGATGATTTGTTGATGGCGGCCATTATGACAGGTGTGAGGTGATACCTCATTGTTGTTTTAATTTGCATCTCTCTGATGATTAGTGATGATAAGCATTTCTTCATATGTCTCTTAGCCATTTCTATGTCCTGTTTGGAGAGGTGTCTATTTAGTTCCTCTGCCCATTTTTTAATTGGGTTCTTTGTCTTCCTCTTGTGGAGTTGTATGAGCACTATATATGTATTGGAAATTAACCCCTTATCTGATATATCATTGGCAATTATGCTCTCCCATTCAGTGGGTAGCCTTTCAGTTTTGATGATTATATCTTTCACTGTGCAGAAGCTTTTTAGTTTGATGTAGTCCCATGTGTTCATTTTCTCCTTTGTTTCTATTGCCTTAGGTGATGTGTCAGTAAAAATTCTGCTGCGTATGATGTCTGAAATTTTGTTGCCTACAGTCTATTTTAGGATTTTTATGGATTCATGAGTTACATTGAAGTCTTTTATCCATTTTGAGTTTATTCTTGTGTAGGGTGTAAGTTGATGGTCTAGTTTCCTTTTTCTCCAAGTAGCTGTCAAATTTTCCCAGCAACATTTATTAAAGAGGATGTCCTTACTCCACTGTATGCTTTTGCCACCTTTGTCAAATATTAATTGAGCATATTGCCTTGGGTCCATTTATGGGTTCTCTGTTCTGTTCCACTGGTGTATATGCCTGTTCTTGTGCCAGTACCAGGCTGTTTTGATTACAGTGGCTTTGTAGTATAACCTGAGATCTCGTATTGTGATCCCTCCAAATTTGTTCTTCCCTTTCAAGATTGCTGTGGCTATTCGAGGCTTTTTTTGGTTCCATAAGAACTTTTGAAATAATTGTTCTAATTCTGTGAAGTATGCCGTTGGTATTTTGAAGGGGAATGCATTAAATCTATAGATTGGTTGGGTAATATGGACATTTTAATGATGTTAATTCTCCCAATCCATGAACAGGGTATGTGCTTCCACTTTTTTATATCTTCCTCTATTTCTTTGTTCAATGACCTGTAGTTTTCTGTGAATAGGTCCTTTATTTCTTTGGTTAAGTTTATTTCTAGGTATCTTAATTTTTTTACCGCAAGGGTAAATCGGATTGTTTTCTTAGTTTCTCTTTCTGTGTGTTCCGCATTGGTGTATAAGAATGCCATCGATTTCTTGACATTAATTTTGTATCCTGCTACATTGCCAAATCCATTTATTAAGTCCAGTAAACTTTGATGGAGTATTTGGGGTTTTCTATGTATAGTATCATGTCATCTGATAATAATGACAATTTCACTTCCTCCTTTCCAATTTGGATCCCTTTTATTTTTTCTTCCTGTCTGATTGCTGTGGCTAAGACTTCCAGTACTATGTTGAATAGGAGTGGCGAAAGTGGGCATCCTTGCCTTGTTCCTGTTCTTAAGGGAAATGCTTTTAGTTTTTGCCCATTGAATATGATGTTGGCTGTAGGTCTTTCATATAAGGCCTTTATTATGTCTAGATATGATCCCTCTATTCCCACATTGCTGAGCGTTTTTATCAGAAATGGATTCTGGATTTTGTCGAAGGCTTTTTCAGCATCTATTGATATTATCATGTCGCTTTTATTCTTCATTTTGTTTATGTGGTGTATCACATTTATGGATTCGCGAATATTGTACCAGCCTTGCATCCCTGAGATGAATCCCACTTGGTCATGGTGGATAATTTTTTTGGTCTATTGCTGGATCCGATTTGCTAGTATTTTGTTCAGGATTTTGGCATCTATGTTCATCAGGGATATTGGCCTGTAGTTTTCTTTCTTTGTTGTGTCTTTTTCTGTTTTTGGAATTAAAATTATGCTGGCTTCATAAAACGAGTTTGAAGTCTTCCTTCTTCTTGAATTTTTTGAAATAGTTTGAGGAGAATGGGTATTAGTTCTTTTCTGAATGTTCGGTAAATCTCCCCTGTGAAGCCATCCAGGCCTGGGCTTTTGTTTGCTGGGAGAGTCTTGATTACATCTTCAATTTCTTCTGTTGTTATTGGTCTGTTCAAGTTTTCGATCTCTTCTTGATCCAGTTTTGGGAGACTATGTGTTTCTAGAAATTTGTCAGTTTTACTTAGATTGTCAAATTTGTTGCCATGTAATTGTTTATAGTACTTGTTAACGATCTTTTGTATTTCTGTGGTGTCAGTTGTTATCCTTCCTCTTTCCTTTCCAATTTTGTGTATTTGGGTTCTCTCTCTTTGTTTCTTGGTGAGTCTAGCTAAGGGTCCATCAATCTTGTTTATCTTTTTGAAAAACGAGGTCTTTGTTTTATTGTTCCTTTGAATTGTTTTATGGTCTCTATGCCGTTTATTTCTGCTCTGATCCTTACTATTTCCTTTCTTCTACTTGCTCTGAAGTTTTTTTTCTTTTTTTTGCTCTCTAGTTCTTTAAGTTGTGAGGTTAGATAGTCTATTAGAGATTTTTCTTGTTTTTTGAGGTAGGCCTGTAGTGCTATGAACTTCCCTCTCAGAACAGCGTTCGCTGCGTCCCATAGAGTTTGTGTTGTTGTGTCTTCATTTTTGTTGGTTTCCGGGAAGTTTTTTATTTCTTCCTTGATCTCCTCGGTGACCGATTCATTATTTAATAACATGCTGTTTTGCTTCCATGTGTTCAAATGTCTTTGTGTGTTCTTCTTGCAATTGATTTATAGTTTCATGCCATTGTGTTCTGAGAAGATGCTTGATATGATTTCAATCTTCTTGAACTTGTGGAGACTTGGTTTGTGGCCTAACATGTGGTCTATCTTTGAGAATGTCCCATGTGCACTTGAGAAGAATGTGAATTCTGTAGTTTTGGGGTGTAATTCTCTGTTGATATCTATTAAATCCATTTGGTCTAGTGCATCATTTAGAGTCTTTGTTTCCTTGCTAATTTTTTGTCTAGAGGATCTATCCAGTGATTTCAGCAGGGTGTTGAAGTCCCTTGCTATGATTGTATTGCTATCAATTTCTCCACTGAAGTCCTCCAGAAGTTTTTTAATATTTTTGGTGCTCCTATATTGGGTGCATATATGTTTATCAAGGTTATATCTTCCTGTTGGATAGATCCTTTCAATATTATGTAGTGACCTTCTTTGTCTCTAATTGTGACCTTCATTCTGAAATCTATTTTATCAGATATGAGTACTGCTACCCCAGCTTTTTTTCTTTTTTGTTTGCTTGGAAGATTTTTCCCATCCCTTCAATTTCAATCTATGTGAGTCTTTTGTTGTGAGGTGGGTCCCTTGTAAACAACATATAGATGAGTCATGCTTTCTTATCCAATCAGCTACTCTGTGCCTTTTTATGGGAGCATTCAGTCCATTTACACTTAAGGTGATTATTGATATGTAATTATTTATTGCCATTTTTATTTAGTGTGGTTCTATTTTTCTTCCCATTTCTCCTGCTAATGAATGCAGTCCTTTTAACTTTTCTTGCAGTGCTAGTTTGGTGGTAATGTATTCCCTTAGCCTTTTTTTTTTTTTTTTTGTCTGGGACACTCTTTATTTGACCTTCTATTTCGAATGATAGCCTTGCTGGGTAGAGTCTTCTTGGATTCAGATCCTTGTTTTTCATGACCTTGATTACTTCATGCCATTCCCTTCTGGCCTGTAGTGTTTTTTGTGAGAAGTCCGCTGAGAGCCTTATGGGGTTTCCTTTGTAGGCAACCTGTTGCTTATCTCTTGCTGCTTTTAGGATTCTGTCTTTGTCTTTAATTTTTGGCAGTTTGATTACTATGTTTCTTGGTGTGGGCCTGTTTGGGTTCTTCTTACTTGGGACTCTCTGTGCTTCTTGCACTTGAATGCCTTCTTCCTTCACCTAATTAGGGAAGTTTTCTGTCAGTGTTTCTTTGAATATATTCTCTAATCCTTGCTTATTTTCTTCTCCTTCAGGTACTCCTATGATGTGATTATTATTCCATTTCCAGTTGTCCCACAGTTCTCTTAAGCTGTCTTCCTGTTTTTTAATCGTTTTTTTCCTTTTGGTTTTCTGATTGGTTGATTTTTTTTTTCTAGCCTGTCTTCTAATTCACTGATCCAGTCCTCAGCTTCCTCTACTCTGCTTTTTAGACCTTCCAATGTGTTTTTCATTTCTGATATGTCATTCTTCATTTCTTCATGTTGGTTTTTCATTTCCAACTGGTTGATTTTCAACATTTCTATGTCTTTACTCATGGTGGTTATATACTTACTTACACATGCTGTTGAGCTTCCTCAACATCATGGCTCTAAATTCTAGGTCTGTTAACTTGCTTAACTGCACCTCATTTATCTCATTTTCTGTGGCGGTCTCTTGTTCTTTCATTTGGCTTTTGTTTCTGTTTTTCACCATTTTGGCTATCACAATGGGCTTTGTACTCTGCCAAATTTTCCCTGTGGGTGTTGGTGTTCTGCTGTTTGTGGTTCCCTCTCCTGGGTTAGGATGAGCCAGGGAGGACCCATTTAAACACCAGCGTCAAGTCTTAGCTTTTCCGGTTAGTGTTGCTAGCCCAGGGAATGGTAGTTATCCTCTAGCTTTTTTTTGCCTGAGGCTATTAGTAGAGGTCAACTGAAGACCCTTTTTTTCTGAGTTGCCTGAAAAACTCCCTCAGGTACTCAGTGTAAGAGGATTTTCTGAGGTTAGGGCAGCTGCTGGTTGTTAATGGGCCTCAATTAGCATTTCAATGGCCAGCAGGTGCAGTTGAATCTCTGAGGGAGGGGCCTCCGCCTCTCCCCAGGGCCCTGGGAAGGAGTAAAATGACCACAGTCCAGCGTGGCTGCACTCAGCGAACGCTCTTGGCACCCTCCAAAACCCGAGTGCCCCCACACAGTTCCAGTCCAGTCTGCCTTCCGTCTGCCAGAACCCAAGGTGATTGGCTGCTGCCAGTTTAGCCTCTGTCTGGACTCTGCGTCGTGGAGCCACCTGGGACTTTTTTAAATTTTTTTTATCCTCACTCGAGGACATTTTTCATTTTTTGTTCAGATAGAGCGGGAGGGCGAGAGAGGAAGTGAGAGAGAGAGAAACATCGATGTGAAGGGACACATCGAGTGGCTGCCACCCGCATGACCAACCAGGGCCGGGGACAAACTGCAACTGAAGTACATGCCCTTAGCCGGAACCGAACCCGGGTCTCTCTGTACCGCAGGCTGATGCTCCAACCACTGAACCAAACCGGCCAGGGCCATCTGGGACTTTTCACCCGAGGGCGCTGCTTCCAGGCAAGGGCGGCTGTGGCTGTGGCTGCAGCCTAGGGCATTGCACTCAGTAGAAACCCAAGGACTAAGCCGCGGTAGCTGGGTACTGCCGAGGTGGCAGCACCTTTCAGCAGAGTCCCCTGGTCCCTGTGAGTCCGTGCGGCACCAGCCGAGGTCTCAGCATGAAGAGTTCGCTGGACTCAGCCTTGGTAGCATCTTCCCGCTGAGTCCCCTGGTCCCCGCCCAGGCTGCTGTGGACCGTGTGCTCCCGGCCCCCTCTCGCATCCTCGCTAGCCTACCAGGATTGAGTCGGTATCCCTGCTTATGTGGTCCTCCAAGGTGTCTTTCGTTTGCCCCTTCCTGATGCTTTGCCTTTATTTTTGTTGTAAATCCAGTTTGGTCCTGGGAGATGGTCTGTGTAGCTCCATTCACTTTGCCGCCATTTCCTGAACCCTACTCTTAAAAATTATTGAAAACTCTGAACTCTAGTTTATATAAATTGTAGCTTTAAATATTTATCTTAGTAAAAATTAAAACTGAGAAAGGATTAATATCATTTCATTAATTAATTTAAATATCATATTAAACTCAATATATGCTAACATAAATGATTGTATTTTCCCAAAGAAAAATATAGTTAAGAAAATTGGTATTGTTTCACATTTTTTTTTTAAATTAAGGAGTTTTATTTATTTTTTTTATCCTCATCTGAGGACATTTTTCCATTTTTTGTTCAGACAGAGTGGGAGGGAGAGAGAGGAAGAGAGACAGAGAAACATCGACGTGAAAGGGACACATCGAGTGGCTGCCACCTACACGACCAACCAGGGCCGGGGATAAACTACAACCAAGGTATGCGCCCTTAGCGGGAACCGAACCTGGGTCTCTCCGGACCGCAGGCCGATACTCTAACTGCTGAGCGAAACCTGCCGGGGCTTGTTTCACAATTTTTAAAAATTTCTTTAACACCTTGTTTTATAGAAAACAGCTATATTTTTATATTTGTACATTTCATCTGTTGCAATATAATTGTTTTTGAATGAGTATGTGAAGAAAGTGCATGCTCACACAGATATATAGTTATAAAAGAGAATAGTATTTTAACAGCATTCACAGATAATTATCTATATTATTCTTTGAAACCACATCCAAACTTGACAATTGGTGATTTTTTAAACGTTAATTGATGTTACATTTTAGACTTCCGGTCAAGATGGCGGCGTAGGTAAACATGGTATAGCCTCCTCCCACAACCACATCAAAGTAACAGCTAAACTACAGAACAACCATTATTCAAAACCACCTGAAATCAAGCTGAATGGAAGTCCTACAACAAAATTAAAGAAGAAGCCCCATCAAGACTGGTAGGAGGGTGGAGGTGTGGAAGGGCTGTTCCCACACCCCCATTTGCCAGATAAAAATCAGGAGGGACACCTCGGCTGTGAAGGTTCTCCCTGAGGAGTGAAGTGTCCCCATCCCACACAAGGCCTGCAGCTCAGGGTTCCTGTGCCAGGAAGAGAAGTCCCCATCACTTCTGGCTGGGAAACCAGCAGGAACTGGCCCGGAGCCCCAGGCAGCTTCTCTTAAAGGGCCTCAGCATGGACTTACTCAGCTCCCTCTGAGTTCCAACATGGAGGAGGCAGCTTGAAAGGTATTGCAGACATATGGAGAAGAACTAAGTTGTTTGGCATTGGGGCGAGGGCAAGAAAGGCATCTTTCTCCTGGGCAGATGTGCTGGCAGAGGCCACTGTTCCTTTGGTGAGACCTTCCCCCATGAGGCTGACAAAAGGGTGCCTTATCTGGGACTCTAGCAACCTGATTCACACTTTATGCCTCCCCTGGTGATTCCCTGAGGCCCTGCCCCACCCAACTTTCAGTCTCACCCAAGCTGTTTCCAGTGGCTTTACCACTGGAATGACCTGTCTTTGCTCCTGTTTCAGATTTTCCTAAATGCTCTCAAAAAAGCAGCATCTGCCCTCAGCAAGTCCCATACCTCTCAATAAGTGGCCGGGAACCCAACATTAGGAGCAGCCAACTTGGTTCACAACTTGGCTTTGCCTGGGCACCTCCAAGCCCAGCACAAGAAGCAGCATCTGCAGATCACTTTGTAACTTATGCCTGGTGGCCCCAGGTAGAACTAAGGCAGTGGCTGACCTTGCCCCAGAGCCAGTGGACAGTGGCAGACACCAACGAAGCACCACTACCCAACCACCTCTACAAGTGACACACTCAAGGAGTGGACTGAATGTGTACCAGAGCCATGCTGAAGTAAGTCTTGCTCTGTATGGTGGTCCCTTACACAGTTGATCATCCAAGGTAGTCAGAGGTCAGTGGATAGAGGGCACAGCCAGTCCTTGCATCTGATCAGCCTGAGTAAATCCCTCCATTTACATGCCAACAGCAATCAATACTCAATTACAACAGAATGGTGTAAAGTCCACACGAGGGGTTCATCTTGAGGGCCCAGGTAGGTGACCAGGGAGGTTGTGCCGCTGGACCTAAAGGACACCTACTACAATAGGGCACCCTAGAAAGCCCAGGAGACAAACAACTCTACCTAATATATGGAAACAAACACAGGGAGGCAGCCAATATGAGGAGACAAAGAAACAGGTCCCAAATGAAAGAACAGAACAAAACTCCAGGAAAAGAACTAAAGAAAATGGAGATAAGCAATCTAACAGATGCACAGTTCAAAACACTGCTTATAAGGATGCTCAGTGAACTTAGTAACCTCAGTGAACTTAGTGAGGGCCTCAAGAGCATAAAAAAGGACCAGTCAGAAATGAAGGAGGCACTAACTGAAATAAAGAATAATTTACAGAGATTCGATAGTAGAGTAGGTAAAGCAAAGAAGCAAACCATCAATTTGGACTATAAGGAAGCGAAAAACACCCAATCAGAACAGCAAAAAGAAAAAAGAATCTAAAAAAATGAGGATAGCGTGAGGAGCCTCTGGGACAACTCAAGCGTACCAACATTCACATCATGGGAGTGCCAGAAGGAGAAGAGAGAGAATAAGAAATTGAAAACCTATTTGAAACAATAATGACAGAAAACTTCCCTAACTTGGTGAAGGAAACAGACATACAAGTCTAGGAAGCACAGAGATTCCCAAACAAGATTAGCCCCAAGAGGCCCACACCAAGACACATCATAATCAAAATGCAAGTTTTAAGACAGAGAATCTTAAAAGCAGCAAAAGAAAAGTAGTTAGTTATCTATAAGGGAGCTTCCATATGACTATCAGCTGATTTCTCAAAAGAAACTTTAAAGGCCAGAAGGGAGTGGCAAGAAATATCCATTGTGATGAAAAGCAGGAACCTACAACCAAGATTACTCTATCCTGCAAAGCTGTCATTTAGAATCTATGGACCTATCAAGAGTTTCCCAGTGAAGAAAAAGCTAAAGGTGTTCATCACAACCAAACCAGTATTATATGAAATATTGAAGGGTCTTCTTGAAGAAAAAGAAGATCAAAAATATGAACAAACACAATGGCAATAAATACATATCTATTGACAACTAAATCTACACACAAAATGAACAAGCAGAACAGAACATTATCATAGACACAGAGAACATTTTGTTGGTTGCCAGATTGGGGTGGGGGGGTGATAAAGTGAAGGGATTAAGAAGTATATATTGGTTGTTAGACTGACAAACCTCAAAGGGAAGGGATGGGTGGAGGGTCATGGGAAGAAATAAACCAAAGAACTTATATACATATATGCATAACCAATGGACACAGACAACAGTGTGGGGAAAGGCAGGAGTGGGGCAGAAGTGGGGAGGAGAGAGTCAATAGGGGAAAAAGGAGGAACATCTGTAACACATTCAACAATAATGATATGTTAAAAAATAAATAATTATTTAACATTTTAAAAAAGTTGATTGAAATATGGAATCCATGAACAGTTCATATTGTTACATTAAAATTCATCATCCTATCTTGCATTTTGAATGGAGCCTTTACCTATGCACAACTTTGTAATATATTATGGACATGTCATTTGGAAAATTGATTTATTGAATTATATAGATCTTCTAAATTGATTCATTTCACTTTACAATAACTAAAAAAATGTATTTCTTTAACTTTATTTTTATTATTGACACTATTACAGACGTTCTCATTTTCTCCCCCTTTGCCCACCTCCACCTAGCCCTGGCCCCTCTAGCTATCACCACACTGCTATCTGTCCATGTTTTTTAACAAATACCTTCACCTTCTTTTATCTAGCCCTTCTCTTACCCTTCCCCTATGACACCTGTCAGTCTGTTCCATGTATTGATGCCTCTGTGTCTATTTTGTTTGTCAGATTCCACATATAAGTGAGATTATATGGTATTTGTCTTTCTCTGACTGGCTTATTTCACTTAGCATAATATTCTTCAGATTCATTCATACTGTCACAAAAGGTAAGATTTCCTTCTGTTTTATGGCTTCATAGTGTAAAGGTACCATAGCTTTTGGTATCCACTCATCTACTGATGAACACTTGGGCTGTTTCCAGATCTTGGCTTTTGCTGTGTCCCCATAGATATTGGGTGGTTGTGTGTTTATTTTCATGTATGTTTAGGTACAATAAACCCTCAACTTTGCATACCTTGATTGAATGGACTTTGGATTTAACAGACAAAATTTCCAGTCCATATGCATTATGTGAAAATTAATACCCTGTTAATTTTAAAAGACTTTAAACCAAGATTTACTTATCATTAAATTAACAGGTTAGTTTTTGTTATTAATTCACTGTTATTTTAAACAAATTTTAGCACAAAAGCGATATGTTTGAAAAAACACTGCAGTAATTTTGCCAACATAAATAAATCTTACATATCTACAACTTTAGTCTACATATTTAATTAAATTCAAGAGTCACCACTCATAAAAAATGTTCAGTGAATTCTGAGCACCTGATCATACTGCATCATGTGGTGATTGGTTCTTTTGTTGCATAGCATGGCTTTCTGCACAGTTTTAACACTTGCCAGCCAATGTTCCTCTGATGTGTGCTGAGCCACATCCCAGCCGTGTGCATTTATTTAATCATGATGAGTGGTGAATGAATGCATTTACTAGACCTATTCAACATAAATTTCAAGCTACTGTAATTTATATAAAAAACTTTTTCATGAAATTAAACTTTTCAGACATGATTTTGATTACACAAATGTGTCTATATAAGTAAAAACAGGTAAACTAACTAATTTGTCAATATTGTAACATACATATTCAGAAACCTATTTTATTATATAATAGACATTTGGCTTTAATGGACACCACCTTGCCCAAAGTAATGTGGTATATAGAGGTTTTACTGTACTTTTTTTTTCTTTCCTGGTCTCATTGCTGACCCATTTATTGTCTAATAATATGCAATTTAGTCTCCATGTGTTTGAATATTTTTCAGTTTTTTATTGTAGTTGGTTTCTAGTTTCATACCATTGTGATCTGAGAAGATGCTTGATATGATTTCAATCTTTCTGACTTTGTTAAGACTCATATTTGGTCTGTCTTTGAGAATACTCCATGTGCACTTGAGAAGAATATATTTTCTGCTGCTTTGAAATGCAGTGTTCTGTGATAGCAATAAAACTTATCTGATCAAGAGTTCCATTTAAGGTAACTGTTGCTTTTTTGATTTTTTGTCTGGAAGATCTATCCATTGATGACAATGGAGTGTTAAAATCTCCTATTATGACTGTTTTGCGCGCGCTCTCTCTCTCTCTCACTGTCTACAAGGGTGGACCTTATTTACAAGGGTTGTACCTTATTGTTAGGTTGATCATTTTATTATTATGTAGTGACCTTTGTTTCTTGTTATGGCCTTTGTTTTGAAGCCTGTTTTGTCTGATATAAGTATTGCCACCGCAGTATTGTTTGTTCCCATTTTCATGGAATTTTTTTTCCATCTTTTTACTTTCAGTCTTTGTGTATCTTTTTTTCTGAGGTAGGTCTCTTGTAGACAGCATATAAATGAGTCATGTTTTCTTATCCATTCAGTTATCCTATGTCTTTTGATTGGAGCATTTAATCCATTTACATTTAAGGTTATTATTGATAGGTATGTATTTATTGCCATTTTATTCTTTATACCTATGTTTCTTTCTCTATATATTTCTTCTTTTTCTTAAAGTAGACCCTTTAACATTTCTTGCAATACTGATTTGATGATAATGAACTCCTTTAGCATTTTTTTGTTTGTCTGGGAAGCTCTTTATTTTACCTTCAATTTTAAATGACAGCCTTCCTGGTTAGAGTAGTCTTGGTTGCAGGTTCTTGCTTTTCATCACTTTGAATAAGTTATGTTCATCCCTTCTGGCTAAAGTGTTTCTGTTGAGAAATCAGCTGACAGCTTTATGGGAGCCTCCCTTGTAGATAACTAATTGACTCTCTCCTGCTGCCTTTAATATTCTTTCGTTGTCTTTAACATTTGCCATTTTAATTATGATATGCCTTCGTGTGGGTTTCTTTGGGTTCATTTTGGTTGGGATTCTCTGTGCTTTCTGAACTTGTGTAACTTTTCTCTTTACCATGTTAGGGAAGTTTTCAGACATTAATTCTTCAAACAGGTTCTCTATCCCTTGCTCACTCTCTTTTCCTTTGGTACCCCTATGATGTGAATGTTGTTTTGCTTGATATTGTCACAGAAGTCTCTTAGATATTCCTCATATTTAAAAAAAAAAAAAAAAAAGTTTTTTTTTTTTTTGACAGCCTGCTTGGGTGCTTACTGTAATCTTTTTATTTAAATCACCAATTTGATCCTCTGCTTCATCTAATCTGCGGTTTATTCTTTCTAGTGTATTATTCACTTCAGATACAGCATTCTTAATATCTGAATGGTTCTTTTTTATGATTTCTATGCCCTTTTTTAATGCTTACTATCTCTTTATGTTCTCACTGATATCATCCATTCTTCCCTAATAGCTTTAGCATCTTTAAGGCCATTGTTTTATACTCTGCATTTGTTATTTTGATTGCTTTCATGTCTTTTAATTCATTTTCTAGAGATTTCTCTTGTTATTTCATTTGAGGCATACTGCTTTCTCTCTCCATTTTGTCTTTGTGTATTAGGTAGATTTGCTATGATTTTCAAACTTATTATGACTGTTTTATGAAGAAGGTGTTTTGTTGGGTTCAGAGGCATGATCTTCGAGATCATAAGAGTTTCAGGAAAGTTTCTTGTGGGTTATGTGTACTGTTCTGTTATAGTTGAGTCTTGAATGCTATTGGCCCTTTTGTAGGTGAAATTAACCCTTCAGGCTGGCTGACTATGAGTGTAAACCTCAATCACCATGTATGAGATACTATGTAGAAGCTTCCTCCTCCCCCAGGCAGAATAGTTCCCAGCAGAGTCTAGTGCCTGCCAGTATCCCCCTTTGGGTGTGTTGCTAGTGTGGGTTGAGCTCTAATGTGCCCACTGATTGTGTTGGTCCTGGATCCACTTCGGCTGGGTTCAGGTAAGGTCGATGTCACACATTGTGTGAAACCAGCCTTGGGTTACCTGTCCAGAGCTATCATGTTCTTCACTGTTTGTGGCTGTGTCTGTTGGACCTGTGTGTGTGGAAGGGGCCAATCATTGTCTAAGAGTTGGCTTCCTCCAGTTTAGAGCTTGGGCAGATCTGTAAAAGATGGAGGCTCCCTGAACTCCACCCCCACCTGTCAGCTACTTTGCTTCTCACTGAGGCTGTTTCATCTTCCTCCAGGGCCTTCTAAAGAAAGACTGTAGGGTGGACACATGCTGGTTGCAACCCACAGCCTCTTCCACAGGTTGCAAGCTCAGTAGCTTGGGGAAACCTGGTTTGGGGAGACATGGATAGTGTGTTCCCTATGTGGGTATCTTGCAGTCAGGCACTCAATTAGGGGAAATTGGCTCCTACTCCAGAGCCAAAGCACCTATTCTGTGCCAGAGTCTCCAACTTCAATTCCCCTTGGGGGCTCACTTTAGGTTCAAGTTGGGTGCAGCCAGTCATCCCCTCTGCAGGAGTAAGCTCAGCCATCCCAGGCTCAGAAAGACAGCTGAAAACAGTTTCTCATTTGAGGTAATGCTGACTCAGCCTACAGGAGGAGGTTAAATGTTTTATCCCAACCCTATACAATAGCCTCTGAGGGACTTGCCCTTTGAATGTCTTGTTTCTGAGTTACTCTCCCTTCTCCACATGGAACTGAGCCCAGAAGGTTGCAGCACTTGGCAGTGTTGATCTAAACAAACTCTCCTTGCTAATGGTACCTACAAACCTGTAGGATGGAAGTGGGTACTTCTTCCTCCACCTAAGGTAGTACAGACTGAGCTCCTTGGGGAGATGAGTGCCCCCCCCCCTGTGATTTAGCTACATGCACACTTACCTATCTGGTTCCATGTCTTAGCTGGGAAACTTGGTCTCAAAGTCCCACCTCTGTTGCCAGCTCTGTGTGGCATTCTGGTCCCCCTGTGGGGCTTAATTCAGCAGATTGGTTTCAGCCAAATGCTTTAGCAGGTGGGGGAGGGGCACCAGCTGTGTGTTCAAGGTAGAGGAGACCAGCCCTCTTTCCAAAGCCACACAGTTTAGTTACTGTCTGAGTCTCCGTCAAGAACCTTCCCAGAAAACTAAGACCCCCAAATTTACTGCTGGGTGCAGCCAACAGACCCTTCCTCAGGACCAGAGTACTGCAGAGTGGACTCACTAGCAGTCGGAGACCAGGCAGTGTACTCTCTAGGCTGGCTCTGTAAGAGTAGGAGTGTTTGTCTTTGAGAAGGTGACATCTGGGTCCCCCAAAGGGACTGAATCTCCACTGATTTTCACCACCAGATGCTAAGTGGGCTCCTTGTCCCATTTCTGTTGCTCTGGGTTGGGAGCCTTCATGGGGTTGAGACCCTACATTCCTGGGGGGAGGGAGTTTTGCAACCTTGATATCCCTCTCGCTTCTCAGCTATACACCTGAGTGCAGAGACTAATGCTTTCAGGGTCTCTGTCCTTCATATCAGTCTCTACGTGGCTTCTTCTGTAAATCCTTGGTTATAGTATTTCATTCCAGCTAGCCTCAGCTAGTTATTCAGGTTGATTGCTCTATAATTTAGCTGTAAATCTGTTTTGGGGCCAGGAGCAGGTGTGTGTAGCTTCCACCTACTCTACAGGCATCCTGGAATCTCACCAAAAAATACATTTATTAACATCGCTAATGACTTCACCTGAAAGGTCTTTAAGTGTTGAGAGATGTCAAGCATACTGTGACACATACAAATTTTCCAAAGTTCTTTTTTTTGCTTGAGAGCTCAAATTTTATCATTGACCAAAAATACTGTCAGCACTGGGTTCATTTTCCTTACTGTAAAAGAAGACCTCTTCCAATATTCATCTGAATTATACTTTGTCATTTGTCATTTGTTGTTTCAAATAAAAATGTTTCTGGAAAGCCCGCTGGTGTGGCTCAGTGGATTGATCATCCCACGGACTGAGAGGTCCTGGTTTGAGTCAGGACACATGCCCTGGTTTGGGCTCGATCCCCAGTGGGGGTGTGCAGGAGGCAGCCAATCAATATTTCTGTCTCACATAGATATCTATAGCTCTCTCCAAAAAAGTCAATAAAAACATATTAAAAAGTGTTTCATGAAAAATGAGGCTAATTCAGCATGAAACTCAAAACAATCAATAATTCAAGTGCTTTACCTCAAGACAAGCATCATATTTCTGTGCTGTCCTTCTCAGCTTGTCCCATAAAATATTAAAAAGACATTTATTCAACAGTTGATACTGACTAAAACTATTAATTCTTACTTCATCAAGGATACTCTTAAATGACACTGGCACATTTCAATAGCAGGTGTGTAGTGGTGAATATGGCATGGCTACTAGTACACTTTAGTGTGGCTACTAGTACATTTTGGTGCCACCACCTCAACTTGTGCTAAGGTGCCTGCAGTTAGCCACTGCTGGTTTTGCACTGTCAGTTCACATGTCAACACAGTGAAAATGGCTCTTAAGATTTTAGTGCTATTTCAAAAGCAAATTGAACCTCATGAATCCCCTGCCAATCTGTGGCCCACAGACCATACTTCAAAAGCCACAACAATACACTGAAACCCACAATTAATTTCATCCATCTCTAATTTGGGGAGACTTTTAGTTTTTTTTTTAAACTGTAAAGATTTTGCTGGGTTATGTTTCTAGAAATGAAATTACTATATTAAAACGAACACTTTTCAAAACTTTTAAGGCATATTACCAACTTGACCTTTATAAAATTATATACATGGAAGTAACAAAATTGTATGCTAAAGTTTCATATGGTTTTTCAATGATGGTATACAGTTTTCATGTTTAGAAAATATGTAACTTGGCACCAAAATGATTAAAACGTTTGTGTCTATTTGACCACTATGTAATATGCAAAGAAAAGAAAAATGCCATTGGACTCACTGATGCTGTAAATACTTGGTAGACAACTGTGTCTGAGTGGAAAGTATGCACTCAAGTTAGAATCCTTGTGCCCTCTTTGCATATTTATTAGCTATGTGACTTTGGTTGAGTCATTTAACTTCTCAGTTCTTTCATCTGTAAAATGTCAATAACAGTGAATTTTCTCATAAAGATGCCTATAGATGTTAAAAGAGACTACATGTGTAAAATGCCTGATATACCCCCCCCCCACTCTTCTGGTAAGTGTTCAGTAAATGAAAACAGTTACAGTCTTAATTAATAACGTGAGAAAACTCTTCAGAATCCAGGAAACTTTCTGAATCCAGAGCTCTCTTTGATAGACCCATAACTCCCTCTGAGAGTGCAAATCAAAGAGCCCATTGATAGATGTGGTGGCAGAAACTGGGAACATCAATCAATGGGAATCAAAGATACAAGAGTCTACAAGAGTCACCAGAACAGAAGAAAGGGGGTCAGAAATAGATCCACAGAGCCAGAGAAACAGGAGTAGGAAATCAATGTGTTGAAAGAAGTAGAAGAAACAGGTTCGGATCAAAGGAGGCCCCTGGTGGCTTCAAGATTATTTGAGCTCTTTGTGGCTGGGGGAGCTGATTTATAGGGCCACAATGAGACATATAGAAATTCTTACACTTTTAGGCTGAATGAGAATTTTATTGCCAACATGACCGCTCTGAGAAGCTATCAAGAGTTTCTAGTTTCCATAAAATCTGAGGTCATTCAGTTTGCATTTAACTTGCCTGTTTTATTATTACCCCGAGTGTCATATTGGATTTTTGGTAATAATCATTTATAACTGAATATCAGATTGACACTAATTCTTTTCCTAAGTTATTCTATTCAGATCACTGACTTCTGGACAGATGTGCATGTCCAGATGTCTGTAACCTTGTCAGGAGTTTCCTTGGCCTAATTGCTGCTTTTTGATGTTTATTAAGCACTCCTCAACATGATGGATCATCAAAGAAATAGATATATTACATGCTCTTTACTTTATATGAAGTGCATTAAAGACAGAATTGTGTGTGCACATCTATCATATAAAGTTATAAAATTCTTAATTATCCATAGTTTCATAGGTATATACATGCCTACGTTTATTATATTGTATCTTTTTTTTTTTTATCCTCACCCGAGGACATTTTTCCATTTTTTGTTCAGGTAGAGTAGGAGGGAGAGAGAGGAACAGAGAGAGAGAGAGAGAAACATCGACGTGAAAGGGACACATCGAGTGGCTGCCACCCGCACAACCGACCAGGGCCGGGGACAAACTGCAACCGAGGTACGCGCCCTTAGCGGGAACTGAACCCGGGTCTCTCAGGACCGCAGGCCGATGCTCTAACTGCTGAGCCAAACCGGCCAGGGCTATATTGTATCTTTTAACTATGTCAAATTTATTGGCTGTCCCTTATACTTAATAAACCTGTCTTAAACAATTAAAGGGTACAAAATAAAATTAACTTTAGTAGTTCAAAAAATGTTAAGATGCTTGGCCTTATTACTTTCAAGAGTTCTGGGAAATACTCTAGGAATATGAAGTGCCCTTTAATAATGTTAATTTATTAAAGACAGAAATGAGTTATGATAGCCACACAGATTCCAGTTCTCTGACATTATACCAGGATATTTTCATCCTTTTCAAAAATTGCAATGACTTTTTTGTTTTAACTCTGTAAAAATCCCTATGATTTTAAATTGGGTGCTGTCTCACTACCCATTTATGTGAATGTAGACAGACACATAAAGAGATGGTAAATTGTTCGTTAAGTCCACTTTGCACTTTCCTTTACTGATGTTTTCTTCACATTCAC
Organism: Molossus molossus; assembly: GCF_014108415.1. Classification (NCBI taxonomy): domain Eukaryota; kingdom Metazoa; phylum Chordata; class Mammalia; order Chiroptera; family Molossidae; genus Molossus; species Molossus molossus. The sequence goes on from NW_023425403.1 coordinate 99,964,491, forward strand.
ACAATGTGGATATTCCTTCACAGCCACATGAGAGTGAGCTCATGGTATTATTCTTGACAGTTTTATTATTTGGCAGTTTATTTATAACTATTTGCTGTTTCTCATTTTCACATCTTTCATTTATTTAAGCATTCTTATTTAAACTTTATTCCCCTAAATTGTGAGATTGAGGCTCTAAGATCTACATTTTCAAATTTTCATTGAATTTCCAAATCTAAGGTCAAACTATTTTTAAAAGCCCCTTCATTTTATTATCCAATTTCAATAATTTTTATTTTATTTTTATATTAATGCATGAGACACTTTAGGAAAACCCATATGTTTATATAACTATTTTTTGTGTGTGTGTGTATGTATGTATGTATATATATATATATATATATATATATATATATATATATTTGGATTCAATAGAGATTTCACTTCCTTTCCTCCACTGCCTTGACTGTCAATCCCTGGATTCTTGCTATAGTCTTCCTAGGTAGGCTTTCTCCTACCTCTAATTCAATTCTAGACAGTGAGTATTCTAAAATGCAATTATGTCACAGTACTGCAAGACTTTTTCAACAACATTCCATTGCTTTGGGGAAAGAATGCAGACCACTCAGTGTGATTTATATAAGATCTGGTATACCCTGGCACAACTTTCTCTCATTTCTCTCCATTCCTTTTCTCATACTTGACTCATTAGCCATTGAAATTCTTCCAGGTTTTTTCACAGGTACTCATTCCTGTGCCTGGGATCACTCTTTCCCACCTCCTAAGTCTTACTTGTTTTTCATGTCTGAGCTTACATTACTTTTCCCCAGTAGCCTTCCTTTTCCTAAGCTGAGTTTGATGTTCCTTTTTTGTGCATGTTGAAGCACCTTCATTTCTCCTATCAGAAGTTTTATTAGAATATTCGGATTCTCTTTTAACTGTTTGTCCCATTATATCATAAGCTGTATGAAGTTGGAGACTGTCTGTCTTAATCACCATTTTATCCTCAGGGCCTGCCTAGCATAGTATGTGGTATATGATATGAACTGAATGACAAATGAATTATCTTGAAAAGGAAAAGTGCACATAATAAACTAAATGCATTTGTGATCATTTTAGAGCAAAATGTGAGGACTTTTTTTCTATTCAGAATTATATACCTAAACCAAACAGTAAGAGGTCTATAAATAAATGAGGCAATTTAATTAGCTCAATGTATTTATTGCTTAAGATAAATTGTATTCTACTTGTGTCCTCTAAAATTAAGCCAACCTAATTTCATGTATATGAGGTGCCTAGAGTAGTCAAATTTACAGTGACAAAAGTAAAATAGTGGGTACCAGGGACTTGGAGGGGAAGGAAGGCAGTGTTATTATTGAATGAGATTGGACTTGCGGTTTGGGATGATGCAAAAGTTCTGGAAATGAATCATGGTTATGGTTGCACAGCGATGCAAATGTACTTCATATCATTGAACTGTACACTTAAAATGGTTAAAATTGTATCTATTATGTTTTATATATTTTACCACAACAAAAATTATGTCGAGATGTGAAAAAAATTAAACCAACAAAAAACTCTATTATGAGTAAAATTACATACATTCTTCAGTTTTATATTATAATCAATTCATATTGAAGTTTAAGAGGTATGACAAGAAGGAAAATGGAAGACACAGAAAGACAGTCACTAGGAAATTCAAGGTAAAAAGTTTCCAAGACAAATAGCTCAGGTCACTTAGTTTCTGTAGACAAATGAATTCATAATATGCATCTTCTGTGTGCCATGAAGTTGCAGGCATTTAAATAATTGTCTCAAATTACTATTTTCCTCTCAATTTTTAATTTGCTCTTAATACCCCGAGAAATATTCCTTATTAATAAGGAAAAAGCATGTCTTTACTTTTCAATTATGGTTAATATTCAGTATTATTTTATATTAGTTTCAAGTGTACAGCATAGTAGTTAGACATTCTTATCATTACAAAGTGATAGCCGTAATAAGTCTAGTACCCACCTGGCATCATACATAGTTATTACAATATTATTAACTGTATTTTCTATGCTGTACTTTACATATCATGACAGTTTAGTGACTATAAATTATACTTTTTATACCATTTACCTTTTTCACCCAGCCCCATAGTGTCCCTCTCATCTAGCAACCATCAAAATATTCTCTGTATCTGAGTTTATTTCTGTTTTTTTGTTTGTTTGTTTTTTAGATTTCACATATAAGTGAAATCATATGGTATTTGTCTTTCTGTGTCTTATTTCACTTACTACCCTCTAGGTCCATTCATGTTGTTGCAAATGGTAAGATTTCATTCTTGTTTATGGCTAACTAATATTCTATTATGTATATGTAGCACTTATTCTTTAACTAGTCATCTGTTGATGGACATTTAAGTTGCTTCCTTATCTTGGCTGTTGTAAATAATGCTGCAATGAACTTAGGGGTGCATATATCTTTTCTAATTAGTGTTTTGGATTTATTAGCATATTACTCAGAAGTAGAATTGCTGGTTCATAAGGTAGTTCTATTTTTAATTTTTTGAGGAATCTCTATACTGCTTTCTACAGTGGCTGCACCAATTTGCAGTCCCACCTACAGTGCCTTAGAGTTTCCTTTTCTCCACATCCTCACCAACACTTGTTTGTTGATTTATTGATAATAGTCATCTTGTAGGTCTGAGGTGATATCTCATTAAGGTTTTTATTTGCATTTGTCTGATGATTAGTGACACTGAGCATCTTTGCATATGTCTATTGGCCATTTGTATATGCTCTTTGGAGAAATGTCTATTCAGGTCTTTTGCCCATTTTTAATTGGATTATTTGTTTTGGAGTGTTAAGTTGTGTAAGTTCTTTACAAATTTCAAATATTAATTCCTTATTAGATGTTTCATTAGTGAATATCTCTTCCACTTTAGTGGTTTTCCTTTTCTCTTTTTTAATGATTTCCTTTGATGTGTAAAAACTTTTAAGTTTGATGTAGTCCCATTTGTTTATTTTTTTCTTTTCTTTTCCTTACCCAAGGAAATATATCAGAAAAAATAATACTAAAAACAGTATCAGAGTTTACTGCTTATGTTTTCCTCTGAGATTTTTGTGGTTTCAGGTCTTACACTGAGGTCTTTCATTGTTTTTCAGTTTTTTTTTTCTTATGTGTTGTATAGGGAGGTGGTCTAGTTTCGTTTTTGCTTTTGTTTTTGGCATGTATCTGTTTAGTTTTCTCAACACCATTTATTAAGTAGACAGTCTTTACCCCATTGAATATTCTTGCTTTTTCTGTCAGTTGTTAATTGATCATATAGGTGTGGGTGTATTTCTGGGCTCTCTGTTCTGGTCCATTGATCTATGTGTCTGTTTTTATAACAGTACAATGCCATTTTGATTGCTATAGTCTTGTAGTTTAGTTTAATATCAGGTAGCGTGATACATCTAACTTTGTTCTTCCTTCTCAAGATTGCTGTGGCTACTCAGGATCTTTTGTGATTTTATATAAATTTTAGAATTATTTTTTCTAGTTCTGTGAAAAATGCCATTATTATTTCTATAGGGACTGTACTAAATCTATAGATTGCTTTTGCTGGTATGGACATTTTAATGATGTTATTTTTTCTTATCCATGAGCACAGTTTATGTTTTCATTTATTTGTATCTCTTTAATTTCTTTAATGTTCTATAATGTTTTATCTGACTACAGGTCTTTTACCTTCTTGGTTAAATTTATTCCTAGGTATTTTTTATGCAATTATTAATGTATTGTTTTCTTAATTTCTCTTTCTAATAGTTCATTAGTGTATGAAAATGCAACCTATTTTCAATATTCCTTTTGTATCCTGCTACTTTACTGAATTCATCAGTTCTAACAGTATTTTGGTGGTACCTTTATGGTTCTCTATATATAGTATCATGTCATCTGCAAATAATGACAGTTTTACTTCTTCATCTCCAATTTAGATGGGAAAAGCACATCTTTAAATTTTACATTTGAACTTTAAGAAATACTGGTCAATGTTGCCTTAACTAAAAATTATTTTGATATTTAAAAGTTGGTTCTAGCTTTATCTTTTTTGAAAGAATGGTGTTATTTCAGAATATTTAAAGTTTCACCTAACCAGGAATTTGTGTCTATGTTATGTTCCCTAGTTTATAGTAAGCCCCATTTTGTATTGTCTTAAAAAAAAAAAAAAAAGCACAATAAACCAAAATCAAGACAATACTCCAGTTATACAGTGTGTTAGATACTACTTTAATCATAATATCAAGAGTTTAGAGCACCATTCTCAATGTGATAACTGTACGGGTTGTCTGGGGACGAAGGAATTCTTTTCTTTCTTTTTTTTTTTTTTTTTTTTTTTGTAGAGTTCTAGTTTTATCTCTAATGAACTTTCTAAGAAGTATTTGATATCAAACTGAGATCTCAGTTTAGCTGGTGGCCTCACAATCCTCTTTGGTTGTAGGTTAGCCTCCAGAGGTCCATGTACTCTAACCTGATGTTTAGTCATGGTTACACTGTGCCATTATATAGAATATAGTGGTTATATGTTTTCATTGACAGTTCAGTCTATAAAACAGGAACAAGACTTTAACCAAATGTATACATTAATGACCTAAGAATACAGAGTTTTCCCAAAGAAATGATGGACAGGGAAGTAGACACATTGTCAGACAAAGAGGAGAGAGAAATTTTGATCCCTGATACTCTGGTAATGAATTAGACACTGAGAATTCTGTCTTGTCCATGGAACCACAGATGGTTCTGTGGTTACCATCAGAACATGGAATAAATTTAAGGAAGTAAGAGAAATAAAGGTTCTTTGCTGGAAATAATTCTCAGCTATAGAAATTGGTATTTGTGAACTCCCATGTAGCCTGAACTTTGATCCCTACAGTCCATATAGCTGAAGATTTCATTGCATTGTGTATTTGGAAAGTAAATGCTTCAGATATTCCTGAAGTAAGACCTAACTAAAGTCATTTGGCATACAGAAATTTTGTTGATATTCCAACCAGGTAAAATCTTGTGTAATGTCTGAGATAATTTGAGTATTGTGGGAGACCTTGTGAGAATTATGTACCTGTAATTCATGTGTAGAATCGATATTTGGTTCCAATAAAAACCACCCAATGAAGCTTTAGACCAAAAATAAATTGCAGATGTAAAGGGTCTAGAATGAGAGCTTTCCAGATAAAAGGACATAATTTCATAAGGAACTTGTATTTTCTTCTTGAAATGAAATACCCCAGCATCATTTTCTTTCAGAACAGTACCTAACATTAAAACATACAATGTAGTCTACTGCCATTTATATAGAAGATCATGATGGCAACATAATTTCTTTTTCTTTTTTTATTAATTTGTTGTCTATGTTCATTGGTCAAGCACATATGCATGTAAGTACTGTGGTTTATCTCTTCCCTCCCCAACTCCCCCCTCCTCTGAAGCTTGTCAGTCTGTACCCCACCTCTATGTCTCTGGGTTAATTATATTCCACAGATAAGTGAGATCATGTGATATATGTCTTTCTCTGCTTGGCTTGTTTTGCTTAGCATAATACTCTCCAGGTCCTTCCATTCCATCTTAAAGGGTAAGAGATCTTTCTCACAGCTGCATAGTATTTTATTGTGGACATGTACCACAGCTTTTTTATCCACTCATTTACTGATGGACACTCCGGTTGTTTCCAGATTTTATATATTGTCAATAGTGCTGCTATGAACATAGGGGTACATATGTTCATATATTCTTTCTGATTGGTGTTTCAGCTTTCTTAGGGTATATTCCTAGAAGTGGGATTACTAGGTCAAATGGCAGTTAAATTTTTAACTTTTTGAGGTAACACCATAGTGTTTTCCACAGTGGCTACACCAGTCTGCATTCCCACCAGCAGTGTACTAGAGTCCCCTTTTCTCCACACCCTCACCAACACTTGTTTGATGATTTGTTGATGGCGGCCATTCTGACAGATGTGAGGTGATACCTCATAGTTGTTTTAATTTGTATCTCTCTGATGAGTAGTGATGTTGAGCATTTCTTCATATGTCTCTTAGCCATTTGTATGTCCTGTTTGGAGAAATGTCTATTTAATTCCTCTGCCCATTTTTTAATTGGGTTCTTTGTCTTCCTTATGTTGAGTTGTATGAGCACTCTATATATTTTGGAAATTAACCATTTATCTGATGCATCGTTAGTGATTATGGTCTCCCATATAGTGGGATCCTTTTCCTTTTTGATGGTTATTTCTTTTGCTGTGCGGAAGATTTTTAGTTTGATGTAGTCCCATGTGTTCATTTTTTACTTTGTTTCTCTTGCCTTAGGTGTTGTATCAGTGAAAATTCTGCTGTGTATGATGTCTGAGATTTTATTGCCTGCATTTTCTTCTAGAATTTTTATGGATTCATGAGTTACATTTAAGTCTTTTATCCATTTTGAGTTTCTTCTCATGTATGGTATAAGTTGGTGTTCTACTTCATTTTCTTGTGAGTAGCTGTCCAATTTTCCCAACACCATTTATTGAAGAGACTGTTTTGACTCCACTTTATGCTCTTGCCACCTTTGTCAAATATTAATTGAGCATATTGTCTTGAGTCCATTTCTGGGTTCTCTATCTGTTTCATTGATCTATCTGCCTGTTTTTGTGCCAATACCACGCTGTTTTGATTACAGTGGCTTTGTAGTATAGCCTGAAATCTGGTAATGTGATCCCTCCCACTTTGTTCTTCTTTTACAAGATTGCTGTGGCTATTCGAGGTCTTTTTTGGTTCCATATAAACTTTTGAAGTATTTATTCTAGTTCTGTGAAGTATGTTGTTGGTCTTTTGATGGGGATTGCATTGAATCTATAGATTGCTTTCGGTAGTATGGATATTTTAATGATGTTAATTATTCCAATCCATGAACAAGGTATATGCTTCCACTTTTTTGTATTTTCCTCTATTTCTTTTCTCAATGACATTAGTTTTCTGTGAATATGGCCTTTACTTTTTTGGTTAAGTTTATTCCAAGGTATCTTGATTTTTTTTGCTGCGATGGTAAATGGGATTGTTATTTTTAGTTTCTCCTTCTGTGATTTCATCATTGGTGTATAAGAATGCCATCAATTTCTTGATGTTAATTTTGTATGCTGCTACATTAACAAAGTCATTTATTAAGTCTAGTAGATTTTTGATGGAGTCTTTAGGGTTTTCTGTGTACAATACCATGTCATCTGGAAATAATGACGGTTTCACTTCCTTCTTTCCAATTTGGATCGGATCCCCTTTATTTATTTATTTTTTATGTCTAATTGATGTGGTTAAGACTTCCAGTATTATGGTAAATAAGAGTGGTGAAAGTGCGCATTCCTGTATTGTTCCCCTTTCTTAAGGGAAATGCTTTTAGTTTTTGCCCATTGAATATGAGGTTGGTAGTAGGTTTTTCATATATGACCTTTATTATGTTGAGATATGATCCCTCTATTCCCACATTGTTGAGTGTTTTTATCAGAAATGGGTGCTGGATTTTGTCAAATGCTTTTTCAGCATCTGTTGATATGATCATATGGTTTTTATCTTTTCTTTTATTTATCTGATGTATCACATGTATTGATTTGTGAATATTGTACCATCCTTGCATGCCTGGGATGAAACTCACTTGATGAATAATTTTTTTGATGTATTGCTGGATCTGATTTGCTAACATTTTTTAAAGGATTTTGGTATTGTTGCTCATCAGGGATATTCGCCTGTAGTTTTCTTTCTATATAGTGTCTTTATCCGGTTTTGGAATTAGGATTATGCTGGCCTCTTAAAATGAGTTTGGAAGTTTTCTGTCTTCTTGAACTTTTTGGAAAAGTGTTAGGAGAATGGGTTTTAGATCTTCTTCGAATGTTTGGGAAAACTCCCCCATGAAGCCGTCTGGGCCTGGGCTTTTGTTTGTTGTGAGTTTCTTACTTATATCTTCAATTTCCTTTGTTGTTTTTGGTCTGTTTTAGTTTTCTATCTCTTCCTGGTTCAGTTTGGGAAGGCTTCCTGTTTCTAGAAATTTTTCCATTTCCATTTCTCCTAGATTGTCCAATTTGTTGGTGTATAATTGTTTATAGTATGTTTCAATGATTCTTTGTATTTCTGTGGTGTCAGTTGGTACTTCTCTTCGCTTCGCTTCACTTCGCTTCGCTTATGTGCCCCTAGTGGGAACTGAGCCCTAGACTCTGGTCCAAATGCCGATGCTTCAACCGCTGAACCAAACCTGCCAGGGCTCCTCTTTCATTTCTGATTTTGTTTATTTGGTTTCTCTCTTTTTGTTTCTTGGTGAGTCTGGCTAAAGGTCCATCCATCTTGTTTATCTTTTCAAAGAACCAGCTTTTTGTTTCATTAATCTTTTTTTTTTTTTTTTTTCAGTGTCTATGTCATTTATTTCTGCTCTGACCTTTACTATTTCCTTTCTCCTACTAGCTCTGGGTTTTTATTGTTGTTTACTTTCTTGTTCTTTAAATTATAAGGTTAGAAAGTCAATTAGGAATTTTTCTTGTTTTTTGAGGTAGGCCTATAGTGTTATGAACTTCCCTCTCAGGACTGCTTTTGCTGTGTTCCATAGATTTTATGTTTCTTTCTACTGCTGCTGCTTCTTACAACAGTGCCTTCAGCATTTCTTGCACTGCTGGTTTGGTGGTGGTAAATTCCTTTAGCTTTTTTTTTTTATTTGTGAAGCTCTTTATTTCTCCTTCAATTTTGAATGATAGCTTTGCTGAATAGAGTAGTCTTGGATTCACACCCTTACCTTGCATTACTTTGTACACTCCATGACACTCCCTTCTGGCCTGCATTGTTTCTATTGAGAAATCAGCTGACAGTCTGATGGAAGTTCCCTTGTAGGTAACTTTCTGTCTCTCTCATGCTTCCTTTAAGATTCTTTCTTTGTCTTTAATGTTTGCCATTTTTATTATGATGTGTCTACCTATGGGTCTTCTGGGGTTCATCTTGCTTGGGGCTCTCTGTGTTTTATGGACTTGTGTGACTTTCTTTCACCAGTTTAGGGAAGTTTTCTGTCATTATTTCTTCAAACAGGTTCTCTATTCCTTTCTCTGATTCTTTTCCTTCCAGTATCCCTATAATGTGAATGTTGTTATGTTTTGTATTGCCTCACAGCTCCCTTAAACTCTCCTACTTTTTAATTTTTTTCCCATTTGCTGCTCTGAATGTTTTTCTCTACCTTGAGTTCTACGTCGCTGATTCAGTCTTCAGCTTCTTCTAATCTACTGTTGAACCCTTCTAAGGTATTTTTCATAACTGCAATGTCATTCTTTATTTTCTCTTGATTTTTATGCATAGCTTCTACCTCTTTTTTGAAGCTGAAGTAGTTCCCAGTGAGCTCTTTATACTTCTTAATAAGTTGCTTGTAGTTCTCAGCAAAATGTTTGAGTACCCTTAAAATCATTGCTTTGAATTCTTTATATGACTAGTTACTGTCTTACATTTCCTGTAGTTCCTTTTTCTGGTGATTCCCCTTTTTCTTTCTTTTGAGTGTTGTTTTTTGTCTTCCCATTTTAGCCATCTGGTAGTTCTAGACCCACTGAGGGATGTTTGGATGTTTATGCAGCTCACTGTATATCAAATAAGGCTATTGTGTCTCCCAGATTGTTTTGTTTCTTGTCACCTCTTGCCTACTGTGGATCCTGGAGGACTGACTACTGGGGGCTGGCATTGGTGTGTCTTGGTAGGTGCTGCTGCTGGATCACGTGGACTCCTCTGGAGCTGTGTTACCAGCTTGTTGCTGGTGCCACCTGTGGATGTATACCTCAGCTCCTGTTGTAGCTGCACTCCCTGCTTGTACTGTGGGTAGCTGGATGGCACAGTCCCTTTGGAGACCTGGTTCTATACCTATCTTGTGGGCAGCTGGGCCATACAGGCCTCTCTGGTGCCCTAGCACTCTGCAGGTCTCGTGGGCAGCTGGATCACACTGGTACCTCTCAGGCTTTGGCTTCCCACCGCTCTTGTGGGTCGCTAGGTAGCACAGACCTCTGTGGAGCCCCATGTCCTGCTACTGGTGGCTGTGGAGTGCTGCTGCCCCATGGAGCTCAGCTCCTGCTCAGGCTTTGTTGTAGTTTTTATGGATGGGTCTCAGCTGCTGGTCTGTGCTTCTGTTGCCTGGGGATGGATTATACTCCCCAGCCTCTGTTGCGGGGAGTATATCTGGACTTCGATTGATCTGCTACTGGGGATGGTGCTGGACTCCTGGCCATTTGCGGCTTCCACAACTGGCACCTTGGCAGTTCCACTACTGTGCACTGGTCTGTGTTGATACAGGGTGTCCACTGGTCTAATGGTGCCAGGTGTACTGGTAGGCTCAGATTGCTGGGCCCTAGCCGCTTCCACTGCCGCCTCCTAAGGAAGACCCAGGATCTTCCGAAATGGTGGGACGTCCCACGGTGCAGGGTGAAGCGCCCTGAAGAGCCACTTACCGCAGTAGCTGGCTTCTCCCGTCCACAGCACAGGAACCTTCTGCTCCGTGGCTCTGCACTCCTCGGGTTTGGTCGTCCACCTTCTCATCCACTCACACTGTCTCACACACTAGTTCACTCTCTCACACACTCACCCTCCCTCTGGTCCTGCCCACCGCCATCTTTTTTCCTCTCAACATAACTTCTTTTATAATTTGTCATTTCCTGGAATTAGCCCCATGTTATTAACCCAAGATAATCTCTGACAAAATCTGCTATTAGGGACAGGACAGGAGACAAGGTTATCTCCTGAAGATTTAAGCAAAAATTCATACATACATACAACAATAAGCAACCCAAACCAATTGTCTTTACTTACTTCATCCTTTATATTAGTATGCCAGTTAAGTGTTAAGACAACCAGTCTACCTAATTGTCTTCTAGGAGTGGTCAGATTACTTTTATCAGTTTTGTATGTGTATACAGGATAGGACAAAAGTAAGTGTACAGTTGTAAGTAAGAGAAACATTGTTTATTTTTATACTATTCAAATTTTTGAAAAATTTATTTGTTGATTTTAGAGAGAAAAAGGGAGGAGCAAAACATTGATTTGTCCTTTTACTTATTTATGCATTCATTGGTTGATTCATTTTTTTCTAGATTTAAAAAAAAATAGATTTGTAGAGAGGAAATAAGAGAGAAAGAGAGAGAGATGGATGTAAGAGCAGAATATCTATTGACTGCTTTCTGCACAGCCCCCTACCCCCACGAGAGATCGAACCCACAACCTCGATGTATCAGTACAACATGCTAACCAAATGAGCTACCCGTCCAAGGTATATTATTATTTATTGATTATTGTACTAGTTTTAATAAGAAAAACTGTAAACCTACTTATGCCAACCCCTTGTATTTTGCCAGGTGAGGGAACAAAATTCAAATATGTTACGTAAAAGGCATTATTCATGTAGCTAGCCTTCAAATTATAGTATTCTGAAACCACTTTTCAACCTTACTCCATTATCCACACCCCTCTCTCCTGATTCCCATTCTTTGGGCCAGTAGAAACATATGTTTGGAAAGTATGTTTCCAAAATTACCCGGGTAATTTCTCCCTTGTTTACCAGTGGGAAAGAACTTGGAACCCTGAGCTTGTCCTCCATTAACATGGGATCTTGTCACGTGAATGTTTTATTAGAAATAGTGATAATTGTTGCTATGAAACATCTGATTTCATACCTTATAAAACAAAAGTGGAACAGTAGACTACCACTCACTCAATGAAATAATCTAAATGACATTGACCATGGTTTTTAAATCTTTTCAATATGTAGGATCAGTCATAAAGCTGGAATCTATTTCATCACAGTATGTATGTGATTGGTATTTTATGAACTTCAGATGTAAAGATTTATGAATTCAACATTTAATAACATCTGTAAGAGTAATTTGAAATTATTATATTCTGAAAAATATTTTCAAACAAACATTTTTATAGTTGAAGAATTTTAAACCAGTAAGCAAATATGATATTCAAACATCACTTTTTGAATGAACTTCAGATGCAAAAATTTATGAATTCAACATTTAATAACATCTGTAAGAGTAGTTTGAAATTATTATATTCTGAAAAATATTTTCAAACAAACATTTATATAATTGAGGAATTTTTTCTTTTTTCGATATTTTGTTCAGATAGAGTGGGAGGAAGAGAGAGAGAGAGAAACATCGACGTGAAAGTGACACATCGAGTGGTTGCCACCCACACGACCCAACCAGGGCCGGGGACAAACTGCAACCGAGGTACGTGCCCTTAGCGGGGACCGAACCCGGGTCTCTCTGGACCGCAGGTCGACGCTCTAACCGCTGAGCCAAACCGGCCAGGGCTAATTGAGGAATTTTAAACCAGTAAGCAAATATGATATTCAAACATCACTTTTTGAAATGTATTTTGAAGTGTTACCTTCACTTTTTTGGCTTTTCTCCATGATTAACAGTCTGTCTGTTGGGGGATATAATAGAAAAGTAAATGGACATCCACACTTGTGATTTAGTTTATTTGTGATGTAATAGACAGATATTAGATATTACTAACACCAGGAATAAGAATTCCCTCCTGGCAAAACAGAAATGATAAAGTGCAACAATTTTTGAATTCTATTACCAAACTATTTCTTACTTTTGAGAAAAAAAAAATATAACTCAGACTCAGAATTTAAAAGCAAGATATTGCTGTTTACAAGAACCACTCTGGAGGAAAGAAGGAAGAAATTTCTTTTCAGGACAAAATGTCAGGACTACTGATACAAATTGAGAAACTTCTAGGCAAATACAGACTATACAGTTTGCAATCATTTTAACCTACTTGCAGTTTGTGCAGTGTTCCAGGCAGGTCCTCTTTTCCCACATCTCACCATATTTGTCTCCCTCAAGTATCTCTTGCAATGAAAGTGAAAATACAATTCTTGCAAGCCTTACAAATATCCTTTTGAACGTTTTCTAACTTTTGACAAAGTCTACCTTCTACTACCCTGCTGGAAGTTTTAAGGTGTTTTCTTCACTACCTGTCACAAAGCTCAGTTCCCTTGATATTCACAGGCCAGTTCTTGGTGAGGGTCTTGGGTTATACATATATATGAACAAAATCCTGTAATTTTAAGAAAGCTGGTGGGATTGAGTCATGGTGTTTGGCTGTGAGCACTCTCTTTTCTTTTTTAGAGCAGTTTTATTAAATGGCAAAGTCTTATTTTTCCCCATAATGCTATCAACATGAACTGCTACTTATAGAAAGAACACACAAAGGATGAATCTACCTCAAGAAGTTTGAGGCATTGATTACATTTTGATAGGCAAATGCATATTCTATATGCACAATTGAGAATTGCATAATACCCAGACAGACACTCCAAAGTCTATGGGGAAAAGCCTTTCTATATTAGGGTGTGGTTTCCCTCCATTAGGAAGGGAGCTGTGGGAGGAAGTAGGTCCAGAGTCCAGAGAGCCTCACTGGAAGGAGGCTTGCCAGATAGTATAAGTTCAGGTGCAGCTGCACAGGTGCAGATATGGCTGGTGATCCAGACCTTCTAAGAACACATAAGCCAGTAAGCTGAATCTTTTCTATATTTAAAAAAATTTCCTTCCTACCTTTATCAAAAATCATCACTCCTTCCATTTTACTTCTGTAAAAGAAATATATATCTTATTCACAGTTATCGAAAGTACATGGGATTCTAAGTTATCTCTAGAAAAAGTGTTAATTAATTCTAACCTACACTGGTAATCTCCAGACTGGGAAAAGACCCTCAAGAAAAGTAGAAAAATTGTTTATGAACTCTTTGCAGGCAGAGAAACAGGATTATATTTTAGGACTGGTATGTGCAGTACTCATAATGAGTAGAAATGTCAATAAAAGTTAAGAGTTAGAAGGAATAATGAACTGAAATTGTTTTGCACAAACAATTAGAAATATAGCAGATTTAGTAGAAGTTAAAACATTTTAATTTCACAAGACTAAAACTCTTATTTTATATACAGTGAATGAGTAATGTATTGATTGTAAAGCTTTTTACATATAATTTTTTTTTTAATCCTCACCAGAGAATATTTTTCCATTTATCTTCAGATAGAGTGTGAAGGAGAGAGAGAGAAACATGGACATGAGAGAGACACATCGATTGGTTCTGTCCTGCATGACCTTGACCAGAACTGCAACCGAAGCATGTGCCATAGACCAGAATCAAACCCAAGACTCATTGGTCCACGGGCCGATGCTCTAACTGCTGAGCTGAACTGGCCAAACTGGACTCTACAAAAATTTTTAATGAATGAAACATGTTTATTTAAATAAGAATTACAGTAATTTATTTCACTTTTTTTTCCCCAGAGAAAAGGGCAGGAGTACTGAATGTGTTTTGAAATAATTTCAAACAATGCTGTTTGAAAATGTACCTCTCTTTCTTTGTTCACTGCTATGTAAAAGACTTTGACCTTAGCCCACTTAAATTTACTGAGGAGAAGAGATGAGATTGTACTTATACTTTACAGGAAACAAGAAGTCCCAGAATAGAGAAGCAGCCTGTTATTTTGTATCATTTACTTCTATTTTGTTAGCAAGACTGAGGTCTGTACAGAAGGGAGTTTTACCTGTCCTGGGTTTTCTGAGACTGTCTTCATAAATTAAGTGCATGGTTAGCACAACCAACATTTGCAGTGCAGACTGGTTCACCTGTTAACATTCTTCTAAAAAGGGGCTGTAACAGTACTGAAACATTTCAGAAAAATTCACCTGTTGGATTCTTGTTCTGGTCATTGGGCAGCACCTTATATATTACTAAATGTTGAATCTATTTTCCGCCTTCCCTTCCTAGGCAGCTCCAGAAGAATGTGGCTGTTTATATGCTGTCAAGTCCGCAGGGCTGGTAAGCCACTGTGGGTATTTTATGTTAATGCCAGACTATAAACTAGGAAAGGTGAAGCTGTCTAATTCTCCATAGATAAGACAACATAGTGAGATTTCTGTGACCAAATTAGGAAATGCACAGTTGCTATTTGGAGCTTTAAGGAAGCCTACCTAAATGAGGGTCTTACAGACATGTATCTTCTAACATCTATAATAATCATCACGGCTACACACATTCAACTGGATGTTAGCCTCCACTGTTTCTAATATTAGGCTTTTACTGTCTGCTGACACCACTTGCATTATAAGGAGATTCCTGGATAAATGTAAAATATATATAAAAACCTATTAAAAATAAGGGAGTAACACAAAAGTAAGAAATGACCAGTTTTTATTCCAGCTGCATCCTGAAACAAACACACAAAAGTTTTACTAAGTCTTTAAAATTTTACATTAGGAATCAGAATGTATGTCTAGCCAATCAATTATTTATTTTTTAATGTATTATACTTCATGTGGATAAATGGGGACACCTACATTAGTTTGTTCTTTAACTTCACAGAATATTTAAGTATCCCTGCAGCATTTTCTTTCAAACCTCATCAAGAAGAATAAGTAGATAATTCGGCTTTTACTTCTATATAATTCATAAAAAACATATGCAGACAACAATATATAGGCAGTAGTCAAAAAGCACTTGTTTATTTCATTCATTCGTTCATTTGCTTGATGGTTTGTTCATTCACATTTTGAATTTTGTGAATGGATAGGGTAGAAATGGGATGGTGAGGTGGTAAGAATAATTGTGGGTTGTGTTGGGTTTTAATTTGAACTCATTTTAGAAAATGTGCAATGTCATTGGCCAGATCTGCCTCTGGATTGGGTGTCAGGACACAAGAATAAATCCTTTCTCTTCCTTCATAATGCTCCAAATTTTCCAACAATACTGACCCAATGACTCCAAATTCTATGTTTTTATTTCTTCCTTTCTTTTGCTTTCTAAACATGTTTGTGTTATGAATCATACTCATGTATGGGACCCTTTCACAATGTGTCGGGGGTGGCCTTGTCACCACCTCACTGAATTGGAATGCAGTCTACAGGAGTTCTGTGGGCTGGGCTGGGTGAGAGTTTTTTTGATGTGCTGAGTATCACAAAGACTTAATTCTGCACTGAAAGGTTAAAAAAAGGAGGAGGGAGAGGAAAGGAGAGAAGAATAAAGATGAGGTCTGTGGAGAATGGTTTATTCAGCTAACTTTTGCAGAA
The DNA here is from genome assembly GCF_014108415.1 of Molossus molossus. Classification (NCBI taxonomy): domain Eukaryota; kingdom Metazoa; phylum Chordata; class Mammalia; order Chiroptera; family Molossidae; genus Molossus; species Molossus molossus. The sequence continues at coordinate 99,980,561 of NW_023425403.1, forward strand.
TGACTAACAAGTAAGAGTTTTGCTGAAAGAAACTTGGTCATTAATGTGACCCGTCCCCTTTGTCTTTGCCCTTTTGAGGAGAAGGAGAAAAATTAGATGAGCTATTGGTTAAATTATAAGAGGGACCCAAAGAGGCTTTTTAAAAAAACAAACTAAATAAAAACTCCCACTTTGCCTTCCAATTCATGCTTTTAGAAATGTAAGTCTTTCATGGATTTATTCATGCAGCCCTTCCCTCACTTAATATTATGCAGCTGCTGTGACCTAATCTAGACTTGTCAGTCCCCTGCACACAAGTCAGAGGACTACAGGGCTTCCCACGATTATTCTACACCATGGCTACTAACAGACTGCCTTTGGGAAAAAAAGCTGGGGAGTTAGTCTTTATGGTAAAGTCCAATCTCATTCTCTCTCAAGAGAGATATGACTATGTCAGGATGATTTCAAGAAAAAGTAAAGACACTGATAAGTGTAATAAAAGCCACCCAGCTGGTTGCAACTTTGTTTCTTCCTGGGGTTAAGAGGAGTCCCCACATGCCATTCTGCTCTTCTAATTTTGTGACTACCTAAGGCTACAGGCAGGAGAGGAAAAATCTGCAAAGGACATTTTAAAACAAAAATGTATTCACATTTACAAAAATAACTTTATGAGATTGTACAAAATGTATTCATTGTTTAAACACTTGTCACAAATGTTTATATTCTTACTGCAGGTGACAAGATAAAAATAGATGCTGGGACTAGCAAAACTGAGGTTTCACAAACTTGAGGAAAATTTGACTTGCATGTCCTTTACAAATGATTCTTACCACCTCTGACACCACAGTTATAAAAGTTTTAAAAGCTACACAATGTCTTTATAATTTCCCTGTGTTTGATTCATGTTCACCAAACTGTAAAAGAGAGAAAGCTGATATTTTCTCCTCTCTTGCAACTAAGTAACGCATCATACATTAATGGGATGAATTCTGTTCTATTGTTTTTCAGCTTCAAACTTTAGATTTTAATACCCAAATATTAAGGGGTTGTATGGAAAAGAAGCCTAAAGTGGGAGAAGAGAGAAACCTTTTATTCCCTTTTCATCCTTTAAACTGTAAATCGCAGGCCTCACTGTGTGACACCACAGTTGGACAGTATTGTTATCTTCTGCTTTCAGTTGAGAAAATGTAAATTGAAGGAACTGGCCAGCAAAGGTGCCTAATATAACAGAATTTAATGCCCTCCTTCCTTTAACTATTTAGGGGTTATTCATTTGTCCATCAAGTGTGTGCTTAGCATCTGTAATGTGCCAGCCATTGTTCTAGACCCTTGAGATACGGACTGAACAAACCAGATAAAGATATCAGCCATTGTGGGGTTTATATTCTAGGGCAGAATCTTCATCTCAGTCACAGACTCTAATTCTAAACATTCAGATCCCCCGCCTGCTTTCAGATCTTCTCAATATTATTAATCGTAGCAAAGACTTCTGTTTGTATTCATTTTATATACCATTTCCATTGCAGTTTATATTTTCTCGACGTTCTATTTTCAGATGTTACCCAGGGAGACTGTACAATCTCATCTATTGGACAATTCTTCGGCCTATATCCATTCTGTTTCTGATTAGGTACTTCCCACAGGCAGAGAAAAAGGGAGGTGACATCTGAAAGGTCTTTCTCATTTTTATTCTGTAAATACCTAAGTTATCACATGTCCACTCAGGCTAGGTAAATATTATTTTCTTTCCTCTCCTTATTTCTTAATGTATTTACCAAAGCCCAGGGAGATGACTGTAACTTCAGGAGTCAGATTCACTTAGATTATGAAGCTTGGCTGCTCGTTTTTGTGTGTGTGTGTTTTTTTTAATTCTCCTATTTACTTATCATTCACTTATTCTTCATCCAGTAGACTTTTGGTAACTGAAAACTATGTGCCAGACTCTGACTCAGTCACTAAGAAAAGCAAGAATAAATCAGACAGCCACTGCACTCTGGAACTTAGTCTGGTCGAAGATCAGGATGTATCTTTGCAAACACAGTTCTTGACTTCAAGCCATGAAGGATTTCATTGTTTCTTCAGCTGGCTTTTGTATTTTTTAATATCTTGATGGCACATTGTCCTTGCCATCAAGGGAATGTACCATGAGCACATTGATTACAGATTTGAGTGAGTTGGCATGTGTGTGCAAGGTCACATGCGCACACATACAAACATACAAGAAGATTTATTTTTCCACAGCTTTGCTGAACTAATTTTTCTTCAACTATCAGGTGCAGCAGTACAGTGATATACAAGCAATTCAGAAATCCAGTGAGATTCATGCCCAACTGAATGATTTCATTCTGCACTCTATATCGCTTCCTGGAAAATTAACAATAGAGCATTTCACATTGATCTTTGATCCAACCAGTTCAGTCATGGTATTTTTCCAGATGTTTCTGTCTTGGTTGCTATTACAAAAAAAGCACAGCACATGTTAAGCCAGACCAGTTGGCCTGTCCCAGGTGCGGGTAGGAGGGAGGCGGAGGAATGTACTGTTCTCCCAGTAACTTGGTCATGTGCTACTTAAGGGTTAGGAAAAGGGAGAAAACAGACTTTAAAATCTGAGCAATCCCTTGAATTACAAGCACTTTTAAGAAAAATACCATGCCCAGTGTCTTCACAAACACATTGTTTCAACCTGGTTTTAGTAAATTATTAATGTTTTGAAATAAGACAATGTGAGCCCAGCTGGTGTGGCTCAGAGGCTGAGCATCCACTGGTGCACCAAGAGGTTGCCAGTTTGATTCCCAGTCAGGGCACATACCCAGGTTGTGGGCCAGGCCAAATCCCTGGGAGTGGGGAGGAACATGCAGGAAGCAGCCAATTGATGTTCTCTCTAATTGATGTTTCTATCTCTCTCTCCCTCACCTTTCCTCTCTCTTTAAATCAAAATAGAAAAAAAAAAGAAAAAAAAAAGAAAGAAGTTAATGTGCTGTTTTCTTTCAGTTCAGTTTACCTCAACCTGTCTAATACTGCCAATAGTCATGAAAAAGAACAACAACAAAAAAAAACCTTTAAGTGCCGAGGGATTATGCCATGTAGGTGTTTGGGCAGAGAAAATACAAGTAATTGACATTATTTTGCCTTTTATCAAAGTTTCATATGCAAAAATTTTAGAGCATATTTTAACACAAATGTTAAAAAAAAATGAGCCCACAGCAATAGGAACTTGAAATATTATATGTGAAATTAACTTGACTACAGTAGAAATAAGGAGAACAAATTTAAAAAGTGCCCCAGGAGAGATTCTCCTGAGGCCCATGACACCAAAAACAGGGACTCCTGTTCTGCCTGCACTTTAGCCAATAGACCAGGAAAACAGTTTCTAGATGCCTGAAGCACACACCCCAAAGCAACTGCAAGATGTTAAAAACAGTTTCTTAGAAAATGATAAGAGTCAGTCTCCTCCATAGGCTACTACTAACCTGTGGCTAATATCTGACTCTAGATTTCTATTGACTTCTATTCTCATATCCAAAGTTTATTATTTTAAGGCTTTCTCTTCCCATTTGTGTTATTAGTAACACATAACATTATTTACTGAACTTGAATTCAAGGTAGGAAGTATCTTTACAAATTCCTATAAACTATGATTTACCGATCTCAGTCCTGAGTATACTCCAGACCGTTGTGTTAATGAAAAGACATATATTAGAATGTTCATAGAAACATTGTAGCAAACAAAAACCTAGAAAATCAAAAACCTATCAAGAGTTGGGTGGATAAACTGTGATGGATTCACACAATAAAAAACTATGCAGCAGTGACAGTAAACCAGTTATAGTGACATTCAACAATATGGATGATATAAACATCTCAAACATAAAGCTGAGTGAAAGAAGCCAGAACAAGAGTACATAATTTGTTATTCCATTTGTATAAGTACAAAGTCAGACTCAACCAATCAGTTCTACTAGAAGTTAGGATAATGGTTACCCTTAGGATAGGTGTAATTAAAAAGGAGCAGAATAGCCTAGCAAGTGTGGCTCAGTGGTTGAGCATCGACCCATGCACCAAGAGGTCGCTGGTTTTATTCTCGGTCAGGGCACATGCCCAAGTTTCGGGCTTCACCCCCAGTGGGGGACATGCAGGAGGTGACTAATCGATGTTCTCTCTTATTGGTGTTTCTATCTCTCTCTCCCTCTCCCTTCCTCTCTCTTTAAATCAATAAAGAAAAAAAAAAAAAAAAAAAAAAAGAACATGCACACTGCTCTTAATTGCATGGGTTCAAGTTCTCTCTCTACCACTTATAAATTGTACAGTTTTAAGTAAATACTTTCCCTGTTTATACTTAAGTTTTCCTATTCATAAAATGGGAATGACCGTGGCACCTTTCTCTTAGGGTTGTTATAAAGATTAAATGAGTTATATTCATAATTTTCTAAAAACAGTTCCAGATACATAGTAAGTATTCAACAATTGTTAGCTTCTGTTTTTAGTCATTGAACATTGTTATGATTCTTATGGTGCTTCTTCAATGAGAAAATACAAGTATTAAAATCACCAGGAAGTGATGTTAGTAAAAAATTCATACATAGCCCTGCCCAGTTTGGCTCAGCAGTTGCAGTGGCAGCCCAAGGACCAAAGAGTTGCATGTTCGATTCAGGTCAAGGGCTTATTGTACCTCAGTTGTGGTTCAATCCCCGGCCTTGGTCAGATGGGAGACAACCAATTGATGTGTTTCTCTCACATTGATGTTTCTCTCTCTCTCTCCCCCCTCACTCGCTGTCTGAAAATTAATGGAAAAATATCCTTGGGTGAGGGTTTTTTAAAAAAATCATAATTAAAATATAGAATTATCTAGTAAAGACCCTGTTTATTAATTTCCAAGTACAACTTTTTTCTGATATTCAAGTACAGTGTGTTGATCACTTAGTTAAATAGAGTTAAATTATTTTCAATCAGTCTGGTCATACACAGTTAGTACTCACTTTTTGGTGAGTATTGGTGGTCTCCTAATTCAGTTAGGTAAGCTAGACTCTGGTAACAAACAGACCCAGGAATGTGTAAGGGTTACAACACAATAAAAGTGTACTCGTAGATATTACGAGTCAGTTTCCATCTGGTTATTCAAGGACCCAGGCCCCTCCTCTAGGTGTGCCATTCCCCAAGCCTCATCAGTATCTATATCCATCTAACAGAAGAGGGGAGAGACTGTGGGATACTGCATCTGCTTTCTAAAAACCACGATGCAAAATGGCATACTTTACCTACTCATATTCTTTGGCCAGACTCCAGTTAATGCTTACATCCAACTGAGGACAGGAAGGTAATGCAATTTCAGTGTGTGCCTCAGAAGAAGAAATTGATTTGGTGGAACAGCTAGCAGTGTTTGCCGGTATTGAGAGGCAGATGGAGGTTACAGCTCCTCTCCCTGACCAACCCAGTACAAGTAGAGAGGCATACTCTGAACACTTTTTTTCCACAAATATATTTATTAGTGAGAAGGACCTAACAATGGTAGTGTATTTTCTGAAGATCATCAAAATCCAAGGCATCGACGTTTTAGATGCTTCAAACACAGCTGGCATGAAGTCCCCTTGAGGTAAACACAACACTATTCCAGGACCAGGACGTCAGTTAGCCTGAGAGAGGGAGTCAGGCAACCAAAGTCCTATGTATCATGACTGGATACAGCACTATTTTGGAATCAAGTCTCAAGACCCATTTTGTTGAGTATACCCTCCATAGCTCACTAGATTCTTCTAGTACATACATATAAGAGTGAAGAATGTCTTTGTAGCCCTGGCCAGTTTTGCTCGGTGGTTAAAGTGGTGGCCCGTGGACCAAAGAGTTGCAGGTTCGATTTTGGTCAAGGGCATGTACTTCGGTTGCAGTCCAATCCCCAGCCCTGTTTTTGATTGTGCAAGAGGCAACTGTTCGGTGTGTCTCTCTCACATGGATGTTTCTCTCCCTCCCTCCCTCCCTCCCTCCCTCCCTCCCTATCTGAAAATCAATGGAAAAATATCCTAAGGTGAAGATTAAAAACAAAAAAAGAATGTCTCTGTATTCTAGCCCATCCACATATGTTGAGCATCAATAATTTTACTAACCAACCCCCCCACCTCTTACATCCATTTTGCTAATTGTAAAAATTCCTAAGTTTAGTGTGAAGGAAAAAAGCAAATCTGTGACAGCAAATTTAGTTAAAGCAAATCTGTGACAGCCACCCTGGAATGTGGCCTTTTGATGAAACTCTAGCTAACTATAGTTGAAGTTCAAGTGTATATTCCTAATTGCCCCTGTGTATAGAGTAAACATTATTCACACTCATATGTTATACTGCCCATGCAGAAATATGTTTATTATAGATAAAATTACATTATGAAAAGTAAATGTGGCTTTTTATTCAAATATACCTCTGACAGATACGTTCACCTTGGAAGATTTCCCTATAAGAAACCACTTATTTATAATGCTATGGTTTAATAGGTAATATTTGCTTGAAACATGAAATGTTGATTGGAAGCCAAGCAACTGTGTTGTCCTATGAGGGAGTAGATTCCTGCCTTTTTTGTTTCCTGCAAAGATTAATAGAGGACAATGACGTCTTGATTCAATAATCATTAGAAAAGAAGGAAGAAATGAAATGCTAATATTCTTTGCAGACTTTGCTCTTGGAAAACTTGCCAAGGCCACTATGTGCTGATTGATCATCTCAGTAGGGGTGTCTTCTGGGTGGTTTTGTACAAAATATTTGTGTTTCAGCTGTGCAAGTAACTACCTTCCTTCCCAGGATGTGGTGGGAAATATCTTTTACAAATATTATTTATACTTTTTTTTTTCAGATACTGGAAAATTCTTCCTGTCTTTCATGAAGTGAAGGTCTTTTGTTAGCTTTGAATCATTGTTGCTGGTGAGATGGGGGTAAAGAGGACCACTTTTCTGAAATGGTATTTCAAGTGATATTTTATAGATCCTAGATAGAGGGTTCATTTTTAAGTTATAATATTTATTTTTAAGTTCAGTGATAGTGTTCCAATGGAATATTGGAGACCACCCCACTTGTGCTAGGAAGCTGCTCTCTTCATCTGCTGTGTCTTCATCATGGTAATAGGAACAAAATTTTCAGCTCTCCGAGCTCTTTTGCATTCTTAAGTAAGCTTACATAATACTGCTAGGGACAAAACAGTTGCCTGCTGAAAGCCAAATAAATGAATAAATTTGGCCTCAAGATTTTAAACTGTTGTGAAAGACATTTTGTTTCCTGTTTTTTTTTTTAAAAATCGTAGTTAAAATTTTTTTCTTTAGATGATATCCTTATTATCCAAAATGTAATGTATAATTCAGATAGGTAGACAATTTTAGCACATAAAAGTTATAGAGAAAATACTTGGGTATCTGAATAAAGATTTCCAGTCCATATAGTCTTTTAAGAATGTTTTTCTTACATAAAAGCTCTCCTTTGAAACATTTATCTCACTTTGGTGCTAAGCTCACTGCAGCACAGGGTTATTGTGTCTGGAACAAAAATGATAAATTCTCTAGGACCTGGCTAGAGCTCTGCATACTGTTGAATACTATTGAACAATATTGAATAATTTCTTTTCTGGAAGATGACCGAAGACAAAAGGAGCCTGTCATTGTAAAACAACTTATTTTGAATTTATTTGTGCGCGTGCGTGCGTGTGTGTGTGTTGTGACACTATCTCTTCCCTAACCAAGTACCAGACTTAAATACCACTTTGATAAGTTTTATCCAAAATACTTCACTGGTTACTTTAGGAAATGTAGAGTTATGTTGAGTATGTTGAGCTGTCATGCCAGATTTTATAGTGGAAGGCAGGCACTTAACTTAGTGAGGACTCCTTGGCCCAGATACATATATGAGTATCCAGGGCTTAGACACTATGATGACAAAATATGCTTGTCAATGCCAATCATTTGTGGTATCTCAGTGCATATTTTTTTAAATCTATTTTTATTGATTTTTAGAGAGAGAGGAAGAGAGAAGGAAAGAGAAAGAGAAACAGAGAAACATATCAGCTGCCTCCTGCACGCCACCTACCAGGGATTAAGCCCCACAACACGGGGCATGTGTCCTGGCTAGGACTCCAACTGGTAACCTTTTGGTGCATGAGACAATGCCCAACCAACTGAACCACACCAGCCAGTGCTCTCAATGCATCTTAATTTGAACTATAAAATATTTAGATGTTGCATTACATGAACCAAGGACTTTTGCTGTCATTAGAATTGTGAATCAAAAGTCATTTGGACCTGTAGATCTCAGTGTTGTCAAAGTCACCTGCTTTCCAATATTTTACAGTCCATTAAGTCACCTTCCCACAATGGCACAATAACCTCTGACAGTCTTCATCGTTGTGATGGCTTGTTATAAAACATTCAGGTTGTTTTGGGTGGAACAAGACAAATGAGAAATCCTTATTTTCTTTAAGACAAATTTAGCCAATTATAAAAATAATAACAGTACAAATATCCCATCCCTTTTATTACTATTAAAACTGTTTCTCTAAATTACATTTCTGGTCATGCTGCTGGAAACGCCAACCCAAACACCTGTTTTCTTTCTTCCTTTCTTCCTTTCTTTCTTTCTTTCTTTCTTTCTTTCTTTCTTTCTTTCTTTCTTTCTTTCTTTCTTTCTTTCTTTCTGTTTTTCTTTCTTTCTTTCTTTCATTGACAGGTAGCATTATTGTGACAGGATCTGTCATGGTCCACTTCTATTTGAACTTGATTTTTATTTTTCAATAACTCCAGCCACTGCAGTTCAGTCTTGTCAAAGGTAAGGAATTGGTGTTTATTGTGTGTGTGGTGCAAAATATAGTAAAGCACCATTGCAAAAATAGAATTAGTCCAAATTGTGGGAGGAGGCTTTATTTATTAAAGCATTTTAGTTTCCTGTAATGAGAACTGCAAAGTCTCTGGGTGTTTGTAATTGGCTACATGCAAGCAGCAGTCCTGGGAGATCTGTATAAGAATCAAATAAATTACACTTAATTAAAGTGATTATATGAGAAACTTCTTAACATTGTTTTTAATTTGAGATTGAGAAGTTATTTTCATTATTATGGAATAATTATCCAGCCTTGTGATAGTCTGAGGTAAAATTTATGCCTGGATTAGGTCAGTTTAGTTTAATCTATAGATTAGATTATCAAGATATGGTCATAAATGTAATAGCAATTTCAATTTATATAACTGACTTATTAATACTAAGTGTACCTAAAACTTAGTTATTTCTCAGCATAATCGACTAGTTTATTCAGTAATTTCTGACATTTTTAGCACTGCATATGTGTTGTTTTTACTTAATTTCCACTATTTCAAAAAGCACTTGAGATAACTGAGAATAAACATCCTGCTTTACACTGTGACCGATACAAAGATAATTAAGCAGCATGTAGCATCCTTTTTCACTCCTGAGCTATTGTGCAGAAGGAAAGCTCAGTGGCAGACACTGTGTCCTAGACAGGCATCTGCCACCTTCCATGGGCCCTGAAAAGGGAAATCCCCTGTCTCTTTACAGAGAATCCAGTACTGTTTATCTGACTCAAATAATTGGTTTATTATATAGTTATTGATGGCTAAATGAATAAGTCAACTTTTGTTAAGTACTCCTTGAAGAAAAATGTGAATAGGTCATAAATCAGTTATCAAAAATCATGAGCAAAGGTATATGCTACGTGCAGTTATGTGTACAGATGGATCCGTGACTATTAAGGTGAAACACTCTATTAAACAAATATTCACTATGTAGAAAAGCATCACTTTCACAGCATATTACATTTCATTCCTGTTTGCAGCTTATATCTTCTTTTCAAACACAAGCAAATTGTTTAAGTCATTTTTAATAGCAAATAACAAATTTCGATGACGACCTAATTCCTCCAGTTTTCCATTTCTGAGATGTGTGATCTATATTCCACCCAGCACTTATCTGGGAAGGATCAAGAAAAGTTAGTGAAGATGTTTGTAGCTAAAAGTCTGGAAGATAGAAACGTGCACGCTATTGATTGACGCCCTAGCCTGCATCAAAGCTAACTTCGTGCTGAACTCTTTAGAATAGGGGGTACTACTACTCAGGGACGTGTTCTGGAAAAAAAAGATTTGATTCTATCCTAGAACTTATACAGGTGGAAGAGCTACATAGTGTTGGGGAAACTGAGAAAATTATAAAGTACTTGGTCACTGCATTTTTTTTTTTAAGGGGAGGGAATCTGTGGAATCAATGGAAGAGTTAAGTATCTATGAAACCCAAATAAATAGAGTTGAAACAGTAAAGGATATTAGCTCTAAACTTAATGAGGGTTGCAAAATTCTGTTAGTTGAGGAAAATTAAATAATGACATGACTTTACTTTTTCTTTTTTTTTTTTTTATCCTCACCCGAGGACATTTTTCCAATTTTTGTACAGATAGAGTGAGAGAGAGAGAGAGAGAAACATCGACGTGAAAGGGACACATCGAGTGGCTGCCACCCGCACGACCAACCAGGGCCGGGGACAAACTGCAACCGAAGTACGTGCCCTTAGCGGGAACCGAACCCGGGTCTCTTCGGACCGCAGGCCGACGCTCTAACCGCTGAGCCAAACCGGCCAGGGCAAATAATGACATGACTTTAATCAGGAGAACTAGGCTAAGGATCACCCTTGTTGGAGGGCATGGTCTTGCCATCCATGTTGACCTAATGACTGTCAAAACAGAATTTCCCTGGGATAGTAGTAAAAAAAAAATTACACTGAATCTCTTGCAGTCCCAGAGTTTATTTCTAGGTTAAAACCTGCAGTTGATATTCAGTCACTTCTAGTAGTTTTATGACACTATCTCTTCCCTAACCAAGTACCTGATTTAAATACCACTTTGATAAGTTTTATCCAAAATATTTCAATGGTTACTTGAACATCTGTTTGTCAGGGTGATCACAACATTTTTTGAAGTGATTTGGTTGTTTTCACAAGAAGACTTAAAATTAAATGTACAGTGTTTAAGAAAATCACCCCATAATATTAAATGTTTTTGTATAAGGAAATACTAATGTATATGGCAGGTTATCTTCACTAAGCCATGTGATTACATTAAAATGGATAATTGGCTGTTTTATTTAGACTTGTGGTTTTAAGATGAAATATTAAGATCATAAACAATTGTGGGACATTTGAAATAACTTAAGAACCACTATATTTAAGGTTTAATTATATAGTTTACGAGAACTTATGTATGTAGTAGAATTTGTTTGTACTCAAGCAACTGAGGAAATTAAACATAGTAAATTTGTAATATAGCTTAAAATGTTCAAAGAGCTTGATTAAATTAATTGATTAGACCAGTTGTTGAGCAAAGGTCACATAAAAGAAATTGTTAAAATTTGCTAAATTTCAAAGGAGAAAAGAAAGATTTTACAAATTGGATTTAGAAACTTTGGGGATATTTTTTAAATAACTTTTAGAGATCTTAACTGTGTACAAAAATCACAACTGACACAGTTGTTCCTCAAATAGTATATTGTTTATTGAAAAAGAAAGGAAACCAACTGGACAACATTTTACATAACAATCTCAAACCTTGATTGGGAAAGATCCTCTAAGACATAGGACTGAGCTGGATTGAGGAGTAAGACTGTGCTTAAGGCCTTATTGTGATTTCCCAACCATCCTGAACGTTGGGGAGCTCAGTTACATTGCAGAGTAATACATTAATGTCAGTCACACCATGAGACCTTTTTAATGTTACCCATTACCAAAATAGTTTGAACAAATTCTATCCTTTGCTTTAACAGGGTGAGTCCCGCCTTTAACTTAGATTCAGCTTGGAAAAGGGCTGTCACTGCCTCTAAGTGGCTTTGACTAATCTTACATGTCCTTCATTATACTTTTACTACATTCCTTCTTTCACCCTGGAGATCCCCGGAATGTATTCATCCTTTCTCTCTGCTGTGGCCTGTGAACATTACTTTTATTTGCAGAACCTGCATATGTTAGGAAGCTAAAGGGCCTGAGCACTTTTTTCAGTCTACTAGCTTATGTGTTGCCTTCTTTTTTAAAAAATCCTCACCCAAGAATATTTTTTTTAAATATCTTCAGATAGAGTGTGGGGGTGGGCGGGGAGAAACGTCCATTCAAGAGGGACACATTGACTGGTTGTCTCCTGCCCCTTGACCAGGGCTGGGGACAAACTGAAATCGAGGTATGTGCCCTTGACTGGAATCGAATCTGTGACTCTTTGGTCTGTGGGCTGACACTAGAACCACTGAGCCAAACTGGCCAGGGCTATGTTGCCTTCTTGAAATGAGCAAGAACATGTATTACCCCTTTTACTCAGTCTGGATTCCTGCTCAGACATGATCTGTCCATGCTGGATGCAGAAATTGTGGTTTTCAGAGACAGCCCAGAAAATATTTATATCATCAAGGATTTGAGTGGAAGATAAAAATGCAAGGAGAATAAATACTTTAGAACATACAGACAAGTCTGTGTCTTCTGACATAGTTCTATGATTTGTCAGTCTATTTATTTCAATACTATCCCAATTGTTTAATCAAAACTAAATAAAGATGACAATCCATTTTCAAGACGATGGTATTTCTTGTAAATTTTGTAAGTCTAGTTTTCTGATTCAGATAAGCAAAAGGTTACTAATTTAGGAGGATGCCGTGTGAAGATCAGGAAGACTTGGCAGATGGAATTCAAAAATCTGAGAGGCAGAATGCAAAGTTGGGATAATGGAGACAGCCTGTGCTGTATGATTTATAAATCTGTCTATCTATGCCCAACTTCACTCATGTCTAGGAGTACAGATGTCCATATATGTGTGTGTTACTCAGAACCTTGCATTCACTGTCACTTACATAAGCCCTAGCGTTTTAAGTATTCTGCCTTATCAGTGCTCCTAGGACAATGGTTCTCAACCTGTGGGTCGCAACCCCCTTTGGGGGTCGAACAACCCTTTCACAGGGGTCACCTAACACCATCGGAAAACACGTATTTCTGATGGTGATTCATAACAGTAGCAAAATGACAGTTATGAAGTAGCAACAGAAATAAATTTTGTGGTTGGAGATCACCACAACATGAGGGACTGTATTAAAGTGTTGCCACATTAGGAAGGTTGAGAACCACTGTCCTAGGATTTCATGCGCCTCAACCATGCTTACAAATAGATTATAAATTCCCGTTTATCATTCCAAAGTACCTGTCAGAAGACTGATTTGCAGAAATTGTGGTTTGCAGAGACAAATATTTGGTTAGTTTAGTTTTATTTGGAGGAGAAAACACCTGTGAAAAGATGAATAATGAATTCACTAATTCATTCATTTTGCACAAATATATCCTGTACTCCTCCTATGAACCAGGCACTGTATTAGCTGTTTCAGATGCTAAAATTAGAAAAACAGCTAAGTTCTTGGCCCTTGCAAAGCAAGGTTGAGAGGTAGATGGCTCCAAAACAAAAGCAACACAGCTAATTATAAAATAAGGAACTTACAAAGAGCCAGGAGGCAGAGGAAACTAAATTACAGAGAAACCTAACTTAGGTAGAGTGATTAGTGGTCTTTGCTGGAAAAAAAAAAGAATAATAACACTGAAGCCAGTGTCTTCCAAATGGAAACACCCAGAGGATCTTTAGAAACATCACTGCCTGCCCACCTTGAGACATTCTGATTTCATTTGCATGGGGTGTGACCTGGGCTGCAGGATTTTTCTTTTTTTTTTTTTTTTGGTACGTGCCCCTAGCGGGAACCGAACCCAGGACTCTCTGGTCTGCAGGTCGATGCTCCAACCACTGAGCCAAACTGGCCAGGGCTAGGCTGCGGGATTTTTTAGAAGCTGCCTGTGTGATCCTAATGTACACTAAGCCTGAGAACCAGTGACTGATGCTGAGACCTGAGGAGTGAATCAGAACCAGCCAGGTGAAGCCTGCTGAGGGAACTTAATAGCCCCATGAGGCAGGAAGGATTGTACACCCATGGTCTGGATGAAGGCTCCTGTGTTGGATCAGGATGAAAAATGGGCTTGTTGACTACTGATCTGAGCTAGTTTGGTCATGCACAACACTGAGGTTAATTTTGTTAGATAATAGCAGCAACAAAAAGTTCCAGGTAGATGAAAGAAAACCACTCCCTTATCACCTGCCTACTGGATTATAAAAATATAAACTTCAAACAAAATTCTGTCACACATTTATTTAATAAATAGCCCTCAGCAGAGTAAGCACCAAATAGTTCATTCACTTCGTTCCTGAAGCTCCACAAAGTCTCGGCTTTCTGTATTTCTAGGTGTGCTGACCTTACCTTATATGAAAAGTTTACTACTTGAAACAAAAACAACAGCATTTACATGGCAAGATTTATAATTTCAGGCCTTTGCCAGGCATCAGAAATCAGAACTTCTCTAAATCAGTGGTTGGGCACAGATCCAACTAGGGATCAAGCAACAGACACCATGCCTCCAAGCAGAACAGTATTCCTGCCTAAGGCATACAGGATACAAGCCCACTGCAATGGTAAACTATGGCTAACTTATTCTTACTCGTGTATACACTTTGAATAACTGAAATGTCACCTGATGAGATCCAGTTATCATATCTGTCATGTTAATTAACAAAACATTACTTTCGCCAATAAAAACCTGTTATTGATATTATTTGCTGTTGGCACAGTTTGTGCTCTTGATTTATATGCAGATAATAGCAGGACCTAATGTAGCTGCCACCCTGGCCTGGACATTCTTCATAGCGTGTTAGCTAATGACTCCTGGGCATGAAAGTTTAAACCAACAATACCACAATATCACACAGATTATAATGAGGTAATTTAAAGGAATTTAGACTTTGTAACAGAGGAGTGATGGTCATCTCTAAACATAGAACTATTGGAAAGGAAGCAGGGGTAAAATTCTTCTTGGATGGGAAAGATAACGCTGATAAATTTCCCTTCCTGACTGTTGATTGAACACAAGAGCTAATGAAGTGCAGTGACAAAATCTGAAAATAAAGGAGCCCAGCTTGTGTGGCTTTGTGGTTGAGCACCAAGAGTTTGCCGGTTTGATTCCCAGTCAAGGCACATGCTCAGGTTGCAGGCTCAATTCCCAGTGAGATTGTGCAGGAGGTAGCTGATTGATGTTTCCTCCCATTGACGTTTCTATCTCTCTCTCCCTCTTCCGTCCTCTCTCTCTAAGCTCACTAAAGAAAGAAAAGAAAGGAGGAAATGGAGATTTTCTAGCTCTATGAATGACTTGAATTGCTACTTTATAAAAGCATTGCTTCTCTCAGGTTTCATACAATGTATTGATTCCTATTCTTTCCTTATTTCTCAATATCTGGGGGTTGAACTGTTATTCACAAAACTGTGGCATGTAATTACAAATTATCTTATCTCTCTGGGTCATTTATACCCTGCTGAGGGAATTCCTTCCAGGAGCCTTTGGCTCTTTTTCAGTACTGAAGTGCCATCTTTGATTAAAAGAAAACCAAAGGGAGAATTCGAGTATCTTTGGAGTCACAGCCCCAGCCTCAAGTAGACCAAGACCTACTTTCCCACAGTCAGTTCAGAAGACAAGGCAAGGATTTTGAAATCTGTGTGTGACTGTTTTGACACAGTTGGATTACTGAGCCTCAGCTGCTGGAAAGACCTTCTGTTGCTTTCAATAGTGAAGACATGTATGGTGCCTTCTCCAGTTCTAGCCACACTTCTGCTTTTGTTGCCAAAGGATTTTTTGCCTTCATAGCAGATAAATTATAGAATAGCTTTTCATGAGTCAGCATTTTCTAAGCTCTTTATGTTGCAGATGGAGACTTCAATCATGTTCTGTGTTGTCAGTAGAAATAATATGGGCCACACATATTATTTAAAATTTTTAGGAGCTATATTTTAAAAAGCAAAAAGAAGCATGAAAGTAACTTAACAATGTATTTTTGTAACCCAATATATCAAATATTGTCATTTTAACATGTAATCATTATAAAAATTATTCATCAGGTATTTTTCTTTTTTCATACTAAGTCTTTTTATTCATTGTTTATTTCACACTTCCAGCATATCTCAATTTGGACTAGTCACATTTCAAGTGCTTGATAACTACATGTGGCTAGTGGCTATCATGTTGGACAGCAGCTAGTCTATATAACTACGAAACTTTCTAAATTATCCATTCCTAGTCAGCTTATCTTTTGGATTAATTTTTTTTAAGCATATGCTCATATTTTTTTCCTATTTTTCCAGTAGTTCTCATGATTGATGGGATGATTTTTAAGATGACAGAGTTAAGGGTGTTGGTGTAGGGGAGCTCATTGGCCCTATGGAGTTCAAACATATAACTCTGAAGTCTTTAGTCCCACTTGAACCATTTTGGTTAATTGTTTACAGTCATATAAATGAGATAGAAATCAAATTGATGGCTCATAGTGGTAGAATATTGGCAAATCAAGGAAGACACAAGAATGGTTAAGCAGTAGAGCTCATGATACTTTAGTGAAACCTAAATTTTAAAAAAGCAGAAGGCTGAGCATATATATCTCCACAACGCTCTGAGGTATTCATACTGATAACCTTTCTGTTGTTACACCAGTCTAATAATAACCACTGGAGAGAAGAGGCCCAAATGGAGAGTCCCCCCCACCCCAATATCCACACCTTATTGAATCTGATGGTATAAAACGTCAGTGAAGTCATCATTTTTCCCTGTTGATGCCAAGTCTCCCGTATGTGTATGATCGTGAAGCTGATTCATTCCCCTTCTTCAGAGAAAACAGTGAAGTTCTCAATTTTAAAAGAGAGAAACTTAAGAAGGGTGAACAAATTACTTGCTTCCTTCTTTTCTAGTTTCTACTTTCATTGGAATTTATGTACGAGGATTCATGCAAATGACTTAGGCATTTATGCACTTCTTCTGAAGTCCAAATAAATGTTGTAAAATCACCCCTATTTGAAAAAGTCTTTGGAGGTTCTATAAGCATCAGATTTGGAATACTCAGTGTGTCTGCTATGAATAGTTACAGTAAAACTAAATACAGTTGTGAGACCAGAATTTAATATCACATAAACTCTATAAAGAATAATCAATCCCAGTTAGTTTTCTATATATTAAGTATAGGATAACATACTATATGTTTTAATTTTATTTTCTATAATATTCTTCCTTGTTTATTTCATTGGTGGTTAAGCTGGGAAATAGGTGAAGCTTAGATATAATAAGAAAGGGAATGTAGTTTAGAGTAAACACAATGGTTGGTGCTGACAATGGTTCTGGGAAGATAACAGAAAGATCTTACTAATATCAATCATCCTTATAATAGTCTGAAAAATTTTAAACGTATTCCCTCTAAAGCAACAATGTTCAATAGAAATGTCTGAAAAAGATGAAAATGTCCTATGTCTGTTCAACTTAGCCATTTGTGGCTATTGAAATGTAAGTAGTATGATGAGAAACTGAATATTTAATTTACACTTTGATTGAATTCGAGTCAACTTATTATTTTCCAGTTAACATTAACAGAAAATATCAGTTGAAGCAAAAGGTGTTACATTATTGCCACCCCTTGTTTTAGATTTGATTATTATTAATTAACACTTCTCTTTGGGTTTTCTTTCCTGGGTCAGATTTTACATATTTGTATATTTTAACCCTGGGAGTTAAAGCCCTCTGATCTCCAGAGCCCCTTCATCACCATGCACATGCTGACAGTGGTGCAATTCATCTTGCCCAAGGTGCAAGGGACAGTTTTAGGCAAAATTAGCCCCAACATTTTGACTTCTCAGTGAATTTTGTTCTTTTTCACAGTGCAATCTTTATAGAACATTATTTTTTCAAGTCCCCATGCTTCTCCCTCTTCCACAAAAAAGTTAATAATTCCTTGTTTGCTTTCCCAGTTCTGCTAGTCTGAGCTTCCAATCAAGATATACTTACATATAAATGCTTTTTGATAAGAGTTTAGAAAGAACTTGTGCACTCCCCCTTCCAATTTTGTGTCCTTTCTAATGGTCATTTTCCTCTTCTAATAAATTCTAATTAATATACTTTTCTTGCTGAGTTAGAATCTTTCATTTTAATGTCCTTCTACTTGAGGAGAGTAAACGATTTTTCCTCTGAATGCTCAGACTACTTTGAGCAGAAATAAATATAACAAAACTACTTTAGACTGTGATTTCCATCCTGTTTCTCAACAAGATGGTTGCAAGTAGTTACAGATTTTAATATAGCAGCAAAATAAACCAGATTGATTGTTAAGCTCTTTTGTCTTATAGACCTTGTATTGGAAGCCCTTGGTTAGACTTTTTATAGCATCTGACAAAACTTTGGGTTTTAAAACCTTGAATTCTTGTACTAATTGTAAGACTTCAGATTGTGGGTTGGGTTGGCCGTACACATGTCAGAAGACTGTGAAAAGTGCTCTGCTGTAATACAGGCTGGTGGCACTTGGCTAAATCCCATCAACCCACAACATTCAAGAAGGCTAACTAACACCAACAAAGCTTCCTGATTGGTCAAAATGTTGCTTTTGGCTGGCTGAGTCTCCTCAAATTCAGATTAGTAAATATTGAAGTGGGTTCCTGTCACTCTGCCCTTTGTAAAAGAGCTTTAGGCCTTAGGAAATCAAGAATACAGATATTAACATTTCTCTGTGTTACATAACCATAGTGAGTCTTTACTTAACATCCTTGATAGGTTCTGATACTTGAAGTGAAAAGACATAATGAAACCAATATTGCTATAAGCTAATTGATACAAACAGGAGTTAAGTTCCTACAAGGACATTGAAAAAACTGGTATTCACCTGGCTGGTGTGGCTCAGTGGTTGAGCGTCAACCCATGCACCAAGAAGTTGTTGGTTCAATTCCCGGTCATGGCACATGCCCAAGTTGTGGGCCCAATCTCCAGTGAGGGGCATGCAGGAGGCAGACAGTCGTTCTCTCTCATCAGTGTTTCTATCTTGCTCTCCCTCTCCCTTTGTCTCTCTCTCTCTAAAATCAATAATGAAAGAAATGTTTTTCAAAACCCTGCTATATTTGGTAAATTAAAGGCAGAGACTCATACGTCAGGTCTAGAGAACCCCGTGTTACATGTTCCCCTTTTAAAAATAACTTCTTTCTCCACAGAGCTCAGGACAATTTACTGATCTTACTTCAGTCTTCCCCTAACATCCATGAAGGTGCTTAGGAGATAGTGCTGCTCACTCAGAAGCTCAATAGGAAGACAGGCAAAGGAAAAGCAACCTTGTTTAAAACAAGGGTGGAAGCCAAAGTCCCTCCTTCAGTTTCCTTGACTATTTCTCCTCCACATCTCCCAGTCATGGAAATACTGGAAGGAGGGTCAATGGAACACAATCTGTAAACTGAGCAAGAGTTACGAAAGTTGTGTGTGATAATGATGTGTTTTGTTGAGAAGCTGAGATCTTGTGTCAACCCCTAAGACACCATTTTTTTAATCCTCACCTGAAGACATGCTTAGAGAAAGGGAGGGAGGGAGAGAGGGGTAGAGAGAGAGATTGATGTGAGAGGAAAACATTGATTGGTTGCCTTCTGTACACACCCCAACCAGAGAAGAAAATATTTTTTATCATTTATATTAGTTTTCTAGGGCTGCTGTAAGAAAGGACCACCAACCCAGTGGCTTAAAACAACAGTTATTCTCTTTTAGTTCTAGGGTCTGATGTCTGAAGTCAAGGTGTTGACCAGGTTATGTTCCCTCTGAAAGCTCCTGGGAACAGTCCTTCCTTGCCTCTTCCTACCTGCTGGTGATTTCAGACCTCCTTGGCTTGTGGTAGCATAACTCCAAACCCTGCTGCCGTGTTCACATGGCCATCCTCCCTGACTGGCTGTGTTTACATGGTCTACACCATGTCTGGGTGTCTTTACATGGCTGTCTTCTTAGAAGGACACCAATGGTATTGTATGACCTGCAATCACCCTGTTTCCAAATAAGGCCACATTCTGAGGTACTGGAGGGTTAGGACCTCAACATATCTATTTGGGGGAGGGAGGGAGGGAGACAGAGAGAGAGAGAGAGAGAGAGACCATTCAAACCATATTATCAGGTTAGAATGACTTGCACAGATGTTTAGAAGCTGAACCTTTCCCTCATATAAAATGCCACGTGGAAGCCCAAGAGCAGAGTGGAGCCGCCGTGGTTGAAGCAGCAGTGGAGCCAGGGGCCTCTCCACACCTTCACACCTTCAGTCTCCTCTCATCCCCACCTGTGCCTGTGCTTAGACACCCAAGAGATCCCCCATTCCACGGCATCAGGCTTCAAGGGACACAATATGAAAAGCTGTGGAGCCCAGCCAGTGTGGCTCAGTGGTTGAGCATCAACCCATGCACTAAGAGGTCACCAGCTTGATTCCCAATCAGGGCACATGCCCAGGTTGTGGGCCTAATCCCCAGTGAGGGGCATGCAAGAGGCATCCAGTCAAAGTTTCCATCTCTTCTACTTCTCCCTTCCTCTCTCTCTAAAATGAATTTAATTTTTTAATTTTTTTAAATTTAAAAAGAAAAGAACAGCCATGGAACTAGATGACCCTTCCTTTCCTTTCTCAAGTAAAATCTTAGCCATCTACATTAAGGAACATAAATTCTGAAAATGGTGTTCAAAAGCTCCTTTAAAAGCAATGCATTTCTTTTGTTTGTTGGTTTGACTATAGAAGAGACAGACTCTATGCCAAAAACACCTTTTACTATCACCAGCAGCCACTCTGAGTTGGGTGAAAAGCTCACTGCATATGAAGGATTGCATTTCTTTCCCCCTAAATTTGAACACCCATATAAAATATTGGCATACAGTTCATGCTCAAGAATCTCACTCTCGCATCTCATAAAAGTATGGAAAGTGGAAACTCATCCTTGAAAAGATTGAAACAGACTGAGTCACTGCCAGCCCCACCTGCTGAGTTGCACCAGATCCTCCAACAAAGCCAATTACTTTCCAACAGAAACTCTGACCAGTCCTGCTGAATCCTGTCCTGAAGAAAGGGGCTCTTGGGATTAGTTGCCCAGGCTCCTGGAAAGAATGCAGCCTTGTTCATCAGTCTTTGAGAGGCTGTGATCTTTCGTCAAGGAGAAATAATTGTGTTTTTTAGATGGCTAGAATTCTGTTGGAAGAGCAAGGTTTGGGAAAGAATGAATGCAAAACAATTCAAAGGGAAAGTCCTAACTTGAACTCCATAAAAGGAGGCTTTAAATGGTCTCAGTTGATCCATATTTTTAGAAAATTATTTTGTCTCAGTCTGCCCTACTGTGATACTATTGCCAGAACCAGCAATGAAAGGGAGAAAAACATGGTGTTGTGATTTTTTTATGCCTCCGGTGAAGTCCTGGGTAGTACAAATCATGCTTAATGGCCATTGATTGGCAGCTGCTTAGCTCCACTCGAGAAAGGAGGCATTTATCTGAGACTGTTCTCCCTTTGTAAACAAGCTAGAAATCTCCTTCCCCTGGAGGAAGACTGTTCTAAGTCATCTCCTACACACCACTTGAGACTGCTGTGTGTGTGTGTGTGTGTGTGTGTGTGTGTGCACGTGCACACATGATAGGGGTGGGGCCACATGATGGGGCCTGGTGGCATCCATGGGGCCAACTGGGGAAGCCTGCGTCTGGCACCTAGGGTAGGACTGCAAGATCACCGAACCTTTCCTGAATGTGATGTGCCTAAGGCAATAGAAACAAAGTAGAAAATGAACATATGGGACTACATCAAACTCAAAAGCTTCTGCACAACGAAAGATACAATCATCAAAACGGAAAGCATAATTGCCAATGATATATCACATAAGAGGTTAATTTCCAATATATATAGAGTGCTCATACAACTCAACAAAAGAAAGACAAAGTACCCAATTAAAAAAATGGGCAGAGGAACTAAATAGACACCTCTCCAAACAGGACATACAAATGGCCAAGAGACATATGAAGAAATGCTCAACATCACTAATCATCAGAGAGATGCAAATTAAAACAACAATGAGGTATCACCTCACACCTGTCAGAATGGCCGCCATCAAGAAATCATCAAACAACAAGTGCTGGCGAGGGTGTGGAGAAAAGTGGACTCTAGTACACTGCTAGTGGGAATGCATACTGGTGCAACCACTATGGAAAACACTATGGTGATACCTCAAACAATTAAAAATTGAACTTACATTTAACCCAGTGACCCCACTTCTAGGAATATACCCTAAGAAGCCTGAAACACCAATCAGAAAGGATATATGTACCCCCATGTTTGTAGCAGCACTATTTACAATAGCTAAGATCTGGAAACAGCCCAAGTGTCCATCAGTAGACGAATGGATAAAAAAGCCATGGTACATATACACAATGGAGTACTACGCACCTGTAAGAAAGAAAGATCTCTTATCCTTTGATACTACATTGAGGGACTTGGAAAGTATCATCCTAAGTGAAACAAGCCAAACAGAGAAAGCCAAGTATCACATGATCTCACTTATTTGTGGAATATAATGAACATAGCAGTCTGAGGAATGGGGTAGTCCCAGAGATGTGGAAGTGGGGTACAGACTGAGAATTCCCAGAAGAGGGGATGGTGGGGGAGAGATAAACCACAGAACTTATATGCATCTATGTATGAACAATGGACATGGACAACAAAGCTGGGGACAGAGCAGGGAGGGAGGGGCAGGGCGGAATCAGTGGGGGGAAAAGGAAAAATATTTGTAACAAAAATTAATTAATAAAAGAAATGACTTAGGAGAAAATGTGGTATTTTCTAAATTGAATTAAAATTAAAATACATTGAACTGACTGGAAACAACTTTTAGAATACTTTCAAATCTTGTTTGGGCCCTGGTGCCAGCGGTTTGGCTCTGTCATTAGAGCGCGAGCCTGCAGACCAAAGAGTCTCAGATTTGATTCTGTTCAAGGGCATGTACCGCCCCCCCATCTGAAGATAAATGGAAAAATATCCTCTAGGTGAGGATTTAAAAAAAAAAAAAAAAACTTGTTTGGGATTGATGACAGATGGAAAAGTAAAAAGTTTTAGTTATCCTTGACATTTCAAAAGGGAAAGAAAACAGAAAAGGAAAATCATTATGGCTGCCTTGAAAGAAAACTGTCAGCAATTCCAGATGGCTTTACTATTTTTTAATGGAATTGATAATATTTTTAAAAGACCTGAGGAAAATAGAATGAAGTTTTCTTTCCTGATGTTACTGAAAATGGAAGAAGGAAAAACAATTTCTTTAAAGAATTTTCAGTTTAGCCCTGGCCGGTTTGGCTCAGCGGTTAGAGCGTCGGCCTGCGGTCCTGAGAGACCCGGGTTCGGTTCCCGCTAAGGGCATGTACCTCGGTTGCAGTGTGTCCCCGGCCCTGGTCGGTTGTGCGGGTGGCAACCACTCGATGTGTCCCTTCACATCGATGTTTCTCTCTCTCTGTTCCTCTCTCTCCCTCCCACTCTACCTGAACAAAAAATGGAAAAATGTCCTCGGTTGAGAATTAAAAAAAAAAAAAAAAAAAAAAAGAATTTTCAGTTTAGTCCAGCTGGTGTGGCTGAGTGGATGGAGGGTTGACCAATGGACTGAGAGGTCCCAGTTCAATTCCTGCTCAGTGCACATGCCCGGGTTCCGGGCTCAATCCCCAGCAGGGGGTGTGCAGGAGGCAGTTAATCGATGTTTCTCTCACATCAATGTTTTATCTGTCTCTCCCTTCCTCTCTCTCTAAAAAAATCAATAAAAACATCTATATATGTTTATATATGTGTGTGTGTGTGTGTATATATATATATGTATACACACACACACACACACACACACACACACACACACATGAATTGGCCATTTGTACCACCTCATTGGTAGCACCCACTAACAATTTTATATGTTTATATGCTCTAATTTTTTAGTGTTAAAAAGGTGCTTCATGAGTATGTATGTACTGAAAATAATATGTATCTTAAGCCAGAGAGTTACTAGTAACTTATTACAAATGTCTTATATAGTCTAATAAAAGTATGTATGTACATAATTTATAAATATTCAAATAATTTAAGCTACATATATAATTATATATGTGGTTTGTGTATATGTATATATGTTTGTGTATATATATGTGCATATGAACATAAAATAGTAAAGGATTATTTTATGAATTTTATTCTTATTTCATTGATGAGAAAACATGCCCAAAAGAAAGGCAAGAAGGATACCCAGGATTCCAAAGCCAGAGGAACATGTGGTCATACTTCCCAGGCTGTGCTCTGAATCACCACATGACATTGTAGCAGTTTCACTAACCATTCCATCACTTATAGATGTTATTATTTTTTAAAGAAAGTTTTATTGATTGATTTTAGAGAGAGAGAGGAAGGTGGAGAGAGAGAAAGAAACATTAATTTTTCCACTTATCTGTACATTCATTGGTTGATTCTTGTATGTGCCCTGACTGGAGACTGAACCTGAAACCTTGGCGTATTGGGATGATGCTCTAACCAAATGAGCTCTATGGCCAGGGCAGATGTTATTACTTTGAAAAATTATGACTGGCATTCAATTTTAGTGTTGTCATGAGGCCCTGACTGAAGTAATTAAGAACCTTAGAAATAAATAGAAAGATAAATCATTTTTTAGCTTGACATTTTTTAAACAATAGTTTTATTTAACATGTACAATTCAATAGTTTTAGTAAATTCACAGAGTTGTGCAATTATCACCACAACTTCAGAATATTTTTATCACCCCCCCCCAAGAAAAACCCTATCTCCACTAGCCCTCAGCCCCTAGTGTTCCTTGCCTCCTCTCCCTCCAGCTTCTGGCAACCATTAATCTGCTTTCTGTGTCTATGGATTTCATATAATTTAATTATACAGTATGTGGCCTTTTGTTACTGGTTTCTTCTATTAATGTAATGTTTTCAGGGTTCATCCACTTTGTAGCATGTCAATGCTTCATTCTTTCTATGTAAGAAATGTCCAAACATGTAGAGAATTTTTATAACAGTTTATTTAAGCCAAATTGATGACATTTGCAAGGGAGCAAGATCTCAAATGCTCCACAAAATAGCAGTTGTGCAGGGTTATTTTATTCATTTGAAATTAAAGAGGGGATGTAAAGGAAGACAGCATGAAGGTGGAAGAAAGCAAGGCAGGGATTGGATTATAAAATAGTTAAAATTATTTGATCTTTTAAAGGAAGTTACATCTTAGAAAGAGGAGGTTCTAAAAAGAGGCATTTCAAAAATGTGTTAACCTAGACACACAGAAACAATGGACAGGACTTGTTTAAGACAAAGATAAGCCTGTTAGTAATGAAGTTGTACGCCTGAGGCATGACAACCCACTATGAACTGCCAAGTTAGGAATTTATGATCACAACACTCTATGAGGTTACTTTCCATAGAACTGTTTTTTGTTTTTTTTTGTTTTCATCCATAGTTCCCCCTTTTGGTCATAAATCAATCCAAAGGATTCATTAGTGACCTATCTTTTGGTCAGATAAGATGGTCTCACAGGACTAAGAAGGCTTATTCATAGGGTGTCTTGGTATCAACATCTTCTTGTCAACTATTGGGGGTAATACAATACCGTAACCATGGGATCTGAGTTAAGGACCAAGTTTTCCCCAAGAGGGAAGGGCAGGTAAATGGAAAGCAGTCAGGTCTTATGGCTTGTAACTGTGAATAAAATACTCAGCATCATCTATATCCTGTGAGCTGTCATGATCTGAGTCTTGCCTTCTGCCCCATTTTTTGATATTTATCATCTAGTATAATATTTACATAAGCTATGAAGAGTATTAACACTTATCTTATACATGTTTGGTAATCATAAACAGTTGGACTATATAGAAAAACCCAAAGAACACATATAACTATTATTAAGACTAATATTATTAGAAGACAGGTAAAGATGGACAAAGTGGATTCTAAGTTCAGTATCAATCCATAGGTGAACATGCTGTGTTGATGTTGGGACAGCTGTCTGTCTCCGGTGTCAGCAGCTTCTCATCCTCAAGAAGTCTTTGCTGTTTGGTGTAGGTAGAGGTGAGTGCCATGGACAAGGCAGATGTCCATTCATGGTTAGGTGCTTGGTAAGTTCCCCTCCAAACTAGTTTGGAAACTGTCTTTTATTTTATTTTTTAAACTTACCTTTATTGGTGAATATATTACAGATGTTCCTTCTTTTTCCCCTATTGACCCCCTCCTCCCCACTTCCGCCTCTTCCTGCCTTTCCCCACACTGTTGTCTGTGTTCATTGGTTATGCATATATGCATATAAGTTCTTTGGTTTATTTCTTCCCACCCCTGCACTCTCCTTCCCTTTGAAGTTTGTCAGTCTAACAACCAATATGTACTTCTTATCCCTTCATTTTTTTTCACCTATTCCCCCAAACCCCCTTCCATCTGGCAACCAACAAAATGTTCTCTCTGTCTATGAGAATGTTTCTGTTCTGCTTGTTCATTTTGTTTGTAGATTCAGTTGCCGATAGATATGTATTTATTGCCACTGTGTTTGTTCATAGTTTTGATCTTCTTTTTCTTCAAGAAGACCCTTCAACATTTCATATAATACTGGTTTGGTAATGATGAACTCTTTTAGCTTTTTCTTGTCTGGGAAACTATATGGCCCTCAATTCTAAATGATAGCTTTTCAGGACAGAGTAATCTTGGTTGTGGGTTCTTGCTTTTCATCAGTCAATATTTCTTGTCATCCCCTCCTGGCCTGCAAAGTTTCTTTTGAGAAATCAGCTGACAGTCTTATGGGAGCTTTCTTGTAGGTAACTAACTGCTTTTCTCTTGCCATTTTTAAGATTATCTCTTTTTTTTTTTTTTTTTTTTAACCTTTTGCATTTTGGTCATGACGTGTCTTGGTGTGGACCTCTTGGGGCTCATCTTGTTTGAGATTCTGTGGTTCCTGGACTTGTATGTCTGTTTTCTTCATCAAGTTAGGAAAATTTTCTGTCATTATTGTTTCAAATAGGTTTTCAATTTCTTGTTCTCTCTCTTCTCTTTCTGGTACTCCCATGATGTGAATGTTGGTATGCTTGAAGGTCCGAGAGGCTCCTTACACTGTCCTCAATTTTTGTGGATTTTTTTTTTCTTTTTGCTGTTCTGATTGGGTGTATTTTACTTCCTTATATTCCAAATCAATGGTTTGCTTCTTTGCTTTACCTACTCTACTATTGAATCTCTGTAAATTATTCTCTATTTCAGTTAGTGCCTCCTTCATTTCTGACTGGTCCTTTTTTATGCTCTTGAGGTCCTCACTAAGTTCATTGAAGTTTTCACTAAATTCATGGAGCATCCTTATAAGCAGCGTTTTGAACTCTGCATATGTTAAATTGCTTATCTCCATTTTGTTTAGTTCTTTTCCTGGAGTTTTGTTCTGTTCTTTCATTCGGGACATGTTTCTTTTTCTCCTTATTTTGGCTGCCTTCCTGTATTTGTTTCTATGTATTAGGTAGAATTTCTATGTCTCTTGGGCTTCATAGGGTGACGTATTATAGTAGGTGTCCTATAGGGTCCAATGGCATAGCCTCCCTGGTCTCCCAGCTGGGCCCTCGAGGTGCACCCCTTGTGTGGACTTTATACCCTTCTGTTGTAATTTAGTCTTGATTGCAGTCTTATTGTGGCTTCTTCAATTTCATAATTCTGGGACTTCTTTTCAGCTTGATTTCAGGTGGTTTTGAATGATGATTGTTCTGTAGTTTAGTTGTAATTTTAATGTGGTTGTGGGAGGATGCATACCGTGTTTACCTATGCCGCCATATTTACTGGAAGTCATTTATTTTATGTTGTTTCCAGAAATATCTAGCGGCTTTGTTTCCTGAGAGCTCACCAAGTTCTCCTGATGCAAACTGGGGAGCCAGTGGGGCACAGTGGATTCCTGTTTGTACCTAGCATTGGGTACAGGTTCACTGGGTGCTTTTGGATGGGTTTTTTAGGAATCCTACTATACTACTTCAATTAAATGTCACCGGAAAAAAATGTCCAAACCTGTAGAGAATTTTTATGAGAGTTTATTTGAGCCAAACTGATGACATATACTGGGGAGCAAGATCTGTAACACCTTTTTTGAAAGTCAAGTAAACATGACTGAAGAGTGTTTGGAAGTATAGAATCTGTGTATTCTTGAGCATTTACTGTGTTGGTTAAGTTTTATTTATTTTGTCTCTTTAATATTGTTATGTTAGAACTGAAACAGTCTCCTAGAATGGAAGTTAAAGCCCCAGGAAACTCTTTTTTTAAAATATATTTTTATTGATTGTTAGAAAGAGAGAAAGGGAGAAGGAGAGAGAGAAACACAGATTTGGTGCTTTTTTTATTCCCCCAGGGTACTGGGGATTGAACCAGCAACCTGGGCATGTGCCCTGACTGGAAATTGAACCACGACCTCTTGGTGCATGGGACAACACTCAATCACTGAGCCACACGGGCCAGGACTGGAACTCATCATGCTTTTAAAAGATTCCTTTACCTGGGTTCTCCTTTTTCCTGGAAAATTTTCCAATATTATAATAGCAGAACTGGGGAGGAAGACATTTTCATCCAAATAGTTTGCCATCTCTTTGTGCTTATCCTTAACCATCTGCAGGGCACTCTGCCTGGTACTTGTAAACCGCCATGTCCTGGAGCATCTACCCACACTGAGCAGTTAGCACATGCTCTCTGACCATCACGCCATTCCTGAGAGGTACAGGTGGCTTGTCCAACCTGGCCATGAGGGAGGTGTTGTAGTTCAAACTGAGTAACCTATCTAAAGCCACCACCAACCTGGTCAGAGACTAGCCCCACAGGAAAGGATCTTTGGCTCCCACCTCCCACTCTGTGTCTACAGCAGGCTTCCAAGTCAGGACCCCACTTGAGTTTAAATCTAGCCAGACCCCTTCTTCAGACTCTGTAACTTCAGATGCTAATTTTAAATTATTAATTAATTAGTTAATGTTTTCTTCAGCCATATGGAAAGATTTATTCTCTGGTCCCCTTCTCCCCAACCCACAATCCGGCCTTTCCTTTATTCCAAGGGAACTTGGTCACTCTCATTCCACTAGTTGCCCCCACAGCCAGGTCCTCCCCTTGGGCCCCAGATCCACAAGTATGCTGTGTATCAGCCTAATAAACAAGAGTTTTTCACATGATGTACATGGGACTAAGGCAACTTGGTTCCACTATTGTCTCCATTCAAACAGGATATAATCCCCAAATTTGCTCCATTTCTTGTAGGAAACAGTATGTTTCAGGAGCCTGTTCCTCTACCAACTGTCTGTGCATGGCTGCACCTTCAGTTTCATCTCCAGAGTTGCTGGTACCAGCTCACCCAGGGCCTCTGGGAGGATTATATAGTGAGCCATCAGGCATAGGTGATGTTATTTCCCTCACTCAGGTTGATTCACTCCTCAGGACTGAGGGGAATGGAGCTGGGAGTTAGTGCTTCATTCAAGAATCAGAGCAAAGAACCAAAAGCATGTCAGGAGAGTCTCAGAGGTGGCTGGGGATGGCAATCTAGTTTATGATGTGGTACATTAGCACGTGTTACCTTAAGAATTTGGACCCATGACATTGTGTGCCCTAAATTCCAGTAAGTTCTGCAAACCTGTCATAAAAACAGTGTGTTCTGGTGGTAGTGCACTTTATTTTCATAAAGTCACTATTGTATAAAAATATTAAATGTTTAGAGTGTTACCTTCCCTTCTTGTTCATTATTTCATAAGAGGGAAGCTACTTCTATGTGCTCTGCACTATGCTGGGAAATTTTGTCTAATTTTCTCAACAACTCTGTAAGGAGACACTGGTGGATCCATTTTATGGATGAAACTCTTGGGGCTCAAGTTTAACAGACTTGGTCCATCAGTATGCATTATGACCCCAAATTCAAATACTGGCTCTCTGACTCTACCACCCTTGGTCCTAACAGTTTGCATCTTGAACATTTATATAAATGCAGGTAATCACAATTTGCTAACATGCACTAATTGAGTCTGGTTTAGATTTGATGTGGGATGGGGTCAGGGTTTGCAGTGTAAGTGTACTTACAGCTGGGTTTTTTGTTTGTTTTCATTTTCTGGTTAGAACTTTTTTGACAGAATATTGTTGGAACCTAGCCCTTTTCCCAGAAAGCTTTCTGGCTGAAGTGTGATGATTGTGTTAGCCCTTTTTTTTCTCTCTCTCATTTAGTGGTTATTAGCAATGATTTGTTTTATACAAAAGAGCAGTGATACTTAAGGGAAATGACATCCACTAAAAACTCTGAGCTGAGTGGCTGGGTTTTCCTGGAACATTTTATATTGTCATTCTGGGCTTTTATTTTTGAACTCCTCACCTGAGGATATTTTTATTATTTTTTTTATTTTTTATTTTTTTCATAATTTTATTTTTTTTATTAATTTGTTTTTGTTATAGATGTTTCTCATTTTTCCCACATTGATACCCTCCTCCCATCCCCCCCCATACCCAGCTTTGTTGTCTATGTTCATTGGTCATGCATACATACATGTAAGTTCTGTGGTGTATCTCTCCCCCCAACCCATCCTCCTCTGAGGCTTGTTCCTCTGTACCCTACCTCTAGGTCTTTGGGCTAATTTTGTTCATCTTTCTGTTTAGGTTATTATATTCCACAAATAAGTGAGATCATGTCATATTTCTTTCTCTGCTTGGCTTGTTTCATTTAGGATAATACTCTCTGGGTCTTTTCATGCCATCTCAAAGGATAAGAGATCTTTCTTTCTTAAAGCTGCATAGTATTCCATTGTGTACATGTACTATAGCTTTTTAATCCACTCATCTACTGATGGACACTTGGGTTGTTTCCAGATCTTAGCTATTGTAAATAGTGCTGCTATGAACATAGGGGTACATATATTCTTTATGATTGCTGTTTCAGATTTCTTAGGGTATATTCCTAGAAGTGGGATCACTGGGTCAAATGGCAGTTCAATTTTTAATTTTTGTGGTAACACCATAGTGTTTTCCACAGTGGCTGCATCAGTCTGCATTCCCACCAGCAGTGTACTAGAGTCCCCTTTTCTCCACACCCTCACCAACACTTGTTGTTTGATGATTAGTTGATGGCGGCCATTCTGACAGGAGTGAGGTGATACCTCATAGTTGTTTTAATTTGCATCTCTCTGATGATTAGTGATGTTGAGCATTTCTTCATATGTCTCTTGGACATTTGTATGTCCTGTTTGGAGAGGTGTCTATTTAGGTCCTCTGCCCATTTTTTAATTGGGTTCTTTGTCTTCCTTTTAGTGAGTTGTATTAGCACTCTATTTATTTTGGAAATTAGCCCCTTATCTGATGCATCATTGGTGATTATGCTCTCCTGTAGAGTGGGTTGCCTTTCCAATGTGGTGGTTGTTTCTTTTGCTGTGCAGAAGCTTTTTAGTTTGATGTAGTCCCATGTGTTCATTTTCTCCTTTGTTTCTCTTGCCTTAGGCACTGTATCAGTGAAAATTCTGCTGCGTATGATGTCTGTTTTGTTGCCTGCATTTTCTTCTAGAATTTTTATGGATTCAAAAATTACATTTAAGTCTTTTATCCAATTTGAGTTTATTCTTGTGTATGCTGTAAGTTGGTGTTCTTACTTCATTTTTTTTTGCAAGTAGCTGTCCAATTTTCCCCACACCATTTATTAAAGAGGCTGTCTTGACTCCACTGTATGCCCTTGCCACCTTTGTCAAATATTAATTGAGCATATTGTTTTGGGTCAATTTCTGAGTTCTCTATTCTGTTCCATTGGTCTATCTGCCTATTCTTGTGCCAGTACCAGGCTGTTTTGATTACAGTGGCTTTGTAGTATATCATGAAATCTGGTAATGTGATCCCTCCTACTTTGTTCTTCTTTTTCAAGATTGCTGTGGCTATTTGGGGTCTTTTTGATTCCATATAAACTTTTGGAGTGTTTATTCTAGTGCTGTGAAGTATGTCGTTGGTATTTTGATGGGGTTTGCATTGAATTTATAGATTGCTTTTGGTAGTATGGACATTTTAATGATGTTAATTCTCCCAATCCATGAACAAGGTATGTGCTTCCACTTTTTTATATCTTCCTCTATTTCATTATTCAATGACCTGTAGTTTTCTGTGAATAGGTCTTTTACTTCTGTGGTTAAGTTTATTCCTTGGTATCTTAAGTTTTTTTTGCTGCAATGGTAAATGGGATTGTTTTTTGTTTTTTAGTTTCTCTTTCTGTGATTTCATCATTGGTGTATAAGAATGTTGTTCATTTCTTGATGTTTATTTTGTATCCTGCTACTTTGCCAAATTCATTTATTAAGTCTAGTAGATTTTTGATGGTGTCTTTAGGGTTTTCTGTGTACAATATCATGTCATCTGCAAATAATGACAGTTTTACTTCATTCTTTCCAACTTGGATTCCCTTTATTTTTTCCTCATGTCTAATTGCTGTGGCTAAGACTTCCAGTACTATGTTAAACAAGAGTGGCAAAAGTGGGCATCCCTGTCTTGTTCCCATTCTTAAGGGGAATGTTTATAGTTTTTGCCCATTGAGTATGATGTTGGCTGTAGCTCTTTCATATATGGTTTTTATTATCCCTTTATTCCCACATTGCTGAACGTTTTTATCAGAAATGGGTGCTGGATTTTGTCAAATGCTTTTTCAGCATCTATTGATATGATCTTATGGTTTTTATATTTTCTTTTGTTTATATGATGTATCACATTTATTGATTTGCTAATATTGAATCATCCTTGCATGCCTGGGATAAAACCCACTTGGTCATGATGAACTTTTTTGATGTATTGCTGGATCCGATTTGCTAATATTTTGTTAAGGATTTTGGCATCGTCATTCTTCAGTGATTTTGTCCTGTAGTTTTATTTCTTTGTAGTGTCTTTATCTAATTTTGGAATTAGGATTATGCTAGCCTCATAAAATTAGTTTGGATGTGCTCTGTCTTTTTGGATATTTTGGAATAGTGTGAGGAGAATGGGTGTTAGATCTTCTTTGAATATTTGGTAAAACTCTCCCATGAAGCCATCTGGGACTGGGCTTTTGTTTTCTGGGAGTTTCTTGATTACATCTTTAATTTCCTTTGTTGTTATTGGTCCGTTTAAGTTTTTTATCTCTTTCTGATTCAGTTTTCGGAGGCTGTGTGTTTCTAGAAATTGGTCCATTTCTCCTAGATTGTCCAATTTGTTGGTGTATAGTTGTTCATAGTATGTTTTGATGATCCTTTGTATTTCTGTGGTGTCAGTTGTTACTTCTACTCTCTTATTTCTGATTTGGTTTATTTGGTTTCTCTCTTGTTTCTAGGTGAGTCTGGCTAAAAGTCCATTGATCTTGTTTATCTTTTCAAAGAACTAGCTTTTTGTTTTATTAATCTTTTGAATTTTTTTTTTATGTCTATGTCATTTATTTCTGCTCGGACCTTTACTATTTCCTTCTTCCTACTAGCTCTGGGTTTTTCTTGTTGTTTACTTTCTAGTTCTTTAAGTTGTAGGGTGAGAAAGTCAATTAAGAATTATTCTTGTTTCTAGAAATAGAACTGTAGTGCTGTGAACATCCCTCTCAGGACTACTTTTGCTGTGTCCCATAGATTTTATGTTGTTGTGTGTTCATTTTCATTGGTTTCCAGGAAGTTTTTAATTTCTTCCTTGATCTTGTTAGTAATCCATTCGTTGTTTAATGGCATGCTATTTAGCCTCCAAGTTTTTTAATGTTTTTGTGTGTTTTTATTAAATTGAGTTCTAGTTTCATTCCACTGTGATCTGAGAAAATGCTTGATATGATTTCAGTTTTCTTGAATTTGTAGAGTCTTACTCTGTGTCCTAACATGTGGTCTATCTTTGAGAATGACTCATGTGCACTTGAGAAGAATGGATATTCTACACCTTTGTGGTGAAATGGTCTGTAATTATCAACTAAGTCCAACTGATCTAGTTTGTCTTGCAAAGACTCTATGTCCTTGTTAATTTTTTGTCTAGGAGATTTATCCAGTGGTGTCAGTGGCATGTTAAAGTCACCCACTATGATTGTGTTGCTATTGATCTTTCCCTTGAAGTTCTCCAGAAGTTTTTAAATACATTTTGGTATTCCCATATTTGGTGCGTATATGTTTACCAGGGTTATATCCTCTTGTTTCATTGCTCCTATTAATATTATGTCGTGACCTTCTCTGTGTCTTATTATGGCCCTCATTTTGAAGTCTATCTTGTCAGATATGAGTATTGCTACATCAGGTATTGTATTTGCTTTTTCATTTCCATTTCTTTGGAAAATTTTTTCCATCCCTTCACTTTCATCCTGTGTAAGTCTTTTGTTGTGAGGTGGGTGTCTTGTGGACTGCATATATATGGGTGGTGTTTTCTTATCCAGTTAGCTACTGTATGTCTTTTGATGGGAGCATTTAAGCCATTTACATTCAAGGTAATTACTGATAGTTATTAGTTGCCATTTTAATTTTATGCTTGTGTTCCCCTCCCCCTTCTCTCTGTTTCTTTTTCTTCTTACAACAGTCCCTTCAGCATTTCTTGCACTGCTGGTTTGGTGCTGGTAAATTCCTTTAGTTTTTTTTGTTGTTGTTGTTCTTTTTTTTTTTTAATCTGTGAAACTCTTTATTTATCCTTCAGTTTTGAATGATAGCCTTGCTGGATAGAGTAGTCTTGGATTCACACCCTTACCTTGCATTTCTTTGTACACTTCATGACACTCCCTTCTAGCCTGCATCGTTTCTATTGAGAATTCAGCTGACAGTCTAATGGGAGCTCCCTTGTAGGTAACTTCCTGTCTCTCTCTTGCTTCCTTTAAGATTATTTCTTTGTCTTTAATGTTTGTCATTTTTATTATGATGTGTCTACCTATGGGTCTTCTGGGGTTCATCTTGCTTGGGACTCTGTGTTTTCTGGACTTGTGTGACTTTTTCCTTCACCACTTTAAGGGAGTTTCCAGTCATTATTTCTTCAAACAGTTTCTCTATTCCTTTCTCTAATTCTTCACCTTCCGGTGTCCCTATAATGCAAATGTTGTTTCATTTTGTATTGTCCCACAGCTCCTTTAATCTTTCCTCCTGCTTTTTAATTTTTTTTTCATTTGCTGATCTATTTGAGTGTTTTTCTCTACCTTGTCTTCTAAGTCACTGATTCAGTCTTCAGCTTCTTCTGATCTACTCATAAACGCTTCTAAGGTATTTTTCACAACTGCTTTATTTCCTCTTGATTTTTATGCATAGCTTCTACCTCTTATTTTAAGCTGAAGTAGTTCCCAGTGAGTTCCTCATACTTCTTATT
This sequence comes from Molossus molossus, assembly GCF_014108415.1. NCBI lineage: Eukaryota > Metazoa > Chordata > Mammalia > Chiroptera > Molossidae > Molossus > Molossus molossus. The sequence goes on from NW_023425403.1 coordinate 100,015,724, forward strand.
AAGTTGCTTGTAGTTCTTACCAAATTGTTTGAGTACCCTTAAAATCATTGCTTTGAATTCTTTATCTGACAAGTTGCTGTTATCCATTTTCTGTAGATCTTTTTCTGGTGATTCCCCCTTTTCTTTCCTTGAGTGTTGTTTTTATATCTTCCCATTTTAGCCATCTGGTAGTTCTAGACACACTGGGGGATATTTGGATGTTTATACAGCTCACTACATATCAAATAAGGCTACTGTGCCTTCCAGACTGTTTTATTGCATTTCACCTCTTGCCTGCTGTGTATCCTGGAGGATTAACTATGGGGTGGCTGCTACTGGTGTGCCCTGGTTGGTGCTGCTGCTAAATCATGTAGGCCCCTCTGGAGCTGTGTTTCCAGCTGGTTACTGGTGCCACCTATAGCTGTATAGCTCAGGCCTGCTGGAGCCACGCTCCTTGCCTGTTCCGTGGGCAGCTGAGTTGCACAGGCTTCTCGGGTGCTCCAGCACCCTGAAGGTCTTGTGGGAAGCTAGATTGCTTCAATCCTCTCGAGCTCAGGCTTCCTACCATTCTTGTTGGCCACTGGGTAGTACAGACCTCTGTGGAGCCCCAGGTCCGACTGCTGGATGCTGGGGAGTGCTGCTGCCCTGTGGGGCTCAACTCCTGCTCAGCCTTTGCTGTAGCTTTTGGGGAATGGGTTTCTGCTGCTGGTCTGTGCTTCTGTTGCCTGGGGATGGATTCTGCTCCCCAGCCTCTGTCGCTCGTTGTATGATGCTGGGCTCCTGGCTGTTTGCGGCTTCTACAGCTGGCACCTTGGTAGCTCCACTACTGTGCACTGGTCTGTGTTGACACAGGGTGTCCACTGGTCCCATGGTGCCAGGTGCACTGGTGGGTTCTGGTTGCTGGGCCATAGCTGCTCCCACTGCCTCCTCCCAGGGAAGACCCGGGATCTTCAAAATGGTGAGACCTCCCTGCAGCTCAGGGAGAAGCGCCCTGAATAGCTTCTTACTACGGTAGCCAGCTGCTCCCATCCACAGCACAGGAACATTCTGCTCCACATCTGTACATTGTATGAGTTTGGTCGTCCACCTTCACATCCACTCACACTCTCTCACACACTACTTCACTCTCTCACACACTCACCCTTTCTCTAGTCCCACCCACCACCATCTTTTCTCTTATTAATTTTTAGATAGAGTGAAATGGAGGGAGAGCATAAGAGAGAGAAAGAGAGAGAAGAGGGAAGGAGAAAGAGAGGAACATTGATGTGAGAGAGACACATCGATCGGTTGCCTCCCACATGACCCTGACTTGGGCCCAGGCTCAAACCTGCAATCCATTACATGCCCTAGACTGGAATTGAACCCATGACCTTCAGTCTGCAGGCCGATGCTCTAACCACTGAGCAAAAACGGCTGGAGCTCATTCTGAGCTTTGTAAAATATGTTGTGAAGTTCTTACTGGTTTTTCAGAGTCAGACAACTAAAGCAGGCTGATACTATATTGGGTTATAGGATCAAGCTTTGAGAAATGTTTGCATGGCTCAGAGGTAGTCATTGCCTTATATAAATTACTTGTTGGGGCTCAGAGGTAGTCATTGTCTTATATAAATTACTTGTATATAAATTTGTATATAAATCACTTCCAGGTTGGTGGCATCCAATTTAGTACCGTTAAGCTGTAGAGATGCAGTGTCATGTCAGTTATGGCTTTTGGGTCAAACTTTTGTGTGTGCCTAATTATTACCAATAAATCTGTGCAGACTAGTGGGCCAATGAAAGGAAAAAGGGGGTAGTGTGAATAATGAATAGAGGTTTCATATGTAATGGTGTTTGAAACCTACTATGACAAGCATCTTCCCCCGCGCCCCCAACCCCAATAAAAAAAAAATCATAGATTGATGGATCTGTAGAAGAATGGGAAAATGGATAGATATTTAATAAAACAAAATTTAAAAAATCTTAGATGCTGGGTATATGGGTGTTTATGATACAATTCTTTCAACTTTTTCTGTAAGTTTGAAATCTATCTTAATATAATGTTGAGGGGAGTGGAGAAATGTAGCAATTCTTAGCTTATAAAGATGTTGCCAGTTCCAGAAAATATATTTGTCATGAAGATGTGAGCAAGCAGTGAGGTAGAGCCCTCTGCTTTTGATTAGTGTTTTCGTTTCTTTGTTTTACACTGGTGAAGAATCTGAAATTGGCAAGTCCAAAAGAATGCATTGTATGCAGTTTGAAGGCAGCAGTAGCTGTGATGCAATTAGTTATGTTATTCTTCTGCATTATTGACACAAACTAGTATTTACTCAGCCTCTCTCATATTCCAAAAATTGAACTGAGCCGTTTTTATTTATTTTTTTATTAATTAATTTTTGTTACAGATGTTTCTCCTTTTCCCCCCACTGATTCCCCCCTCCCCCTCCCTCCCTGCCCTATCCCCAGTTTGTTGTCCATGTCCACTGTTCATGAATACATGCATATAAGTTCTGTGGTTTATCTCTCCCCCACCACCCCCCTATTTAGGGGATTGTCAGTCTGTATCCCACTTCCGCGTCTCTGGGACTACCCCCTTCCTCAGACTGTTATGTTCATTATATTCCACAAAGAACTGAGATCATATGAAACTTATCTTTCTCTGTTTGGCTTCTTTCACTTAGGATGATACTTTCCAAGTCCCTCCATGTAGTCTCAAAGGATAAGAGGTCTTTCTTTGTTACAGCTGCATAGTACTCCATTGTGTATATGTACCACAGCTTTTTTATCCATTTGTCTACTGATGGACACTTGGGCTGTTTCCAGATCTTAGCTATTGTAAATAATGCTGCTACAAACATGGGGGTACATATATTCTTTCTGACTGGTGTTTCAGATTTCTTAGGGTATATTCCTAGAAGTGGAATCACTGGCTCAAATGGCAGTTCAATTTTTAATTTTTGTGGTAACACCATAGTGTTTTCCATAGTGGCTGCACCAGTCTGCATTCCCACCAGCAGTGTACTAGAGTTCCCTTTTCTCCACACCCTCGCCAATACTTGTTGTTTGATGATTTGTTGATGGCGGCCATTCTGACAGGTGTGAGGTGATACCTCATTGTTGTTTTAATTTGCATCTCTCTGATGATTAGTGATGTTGAGCATTTCTTCATATGTGTCTTAGCCATTTGTATGTCCTGTTTGGAGAGGTGTCTATTCAGTTCCTCTGCCCATTTTTAAATTGGATTCTTTGTCTTCCTTTTGTGGAGTTGTGTGAGCACTCTATATGTATTGGAAATTAGCCCCTTATCTGATATATCATTGGCAATTATGCTCTCCCATTCAGTGGGTAGCCTTTTTGTTTTGATGATTGTATCTTTTGCTGTGCAGAAGCTTTTGAGTTTGATGTAGTCCCATGTGTTCATTTTCTCCTTTGTTTCTCTTGCCTTCGGTGATGTGCCAGTAAAAATTCTGCTGCGTATGATGTCTGAAATTTTGTTGCCTACAGTCTCCTCTAGGATTTTTATGGATTTATGAGTTACATTTAAGTCTTTTATCCATTTTGAGTTTATTCTCGTGTAGGGTGTAAGTTGCTGGTCTAGTTTTATTTTTCTGCAAGTAGCTGTCCAATTTTCCCAGCACCATTTATTAAAGAGGCTGTCTTGACTCCACTGTATGCCCTTGCCACCTTTGTCAAATATTAATTGAGCATATTGCCTTGTGTCTATTTCTTGGTTCTCTGTTATGTTCCACTGGTCTATATGCCTGTTCTTGTGCTAGTACCAGGCTGTTTTGATTACAGAGGCTTTGTAGTATAACCTGAAATCTGGTAATGTGATCCCTCCAACTTTGTTCTTCCTTTTCAAGATTGCTGTGGCTATTCGAGGCCTTTTTTGGTTCCATATGAACTTTTGAAATAATTGTTCTAATTCTGTGAAGTATGCCGTTGGTATTTTGATGGGGATTGCGTTGAATCTATAGATTGCTTTGGGTATTATGGACATTTTAATTATGTTAATTCTCCAATCCATGAACAGGGCATGTGCTTCCACTTTTTTATATCTACCTCTATTTCTTTTTTCAATGACCTGTAGTTTTCTGCGAATAGGTCTTTTATTTCTTTGGTTAAGTTTATTCCTAGGTATCTTAATTTTTTTGCCGCAATGGTAAATGAAATTGTTTGCTTAGTTTCTCTTTCTGTGAGTTCATCATTAGTGTATAAGAATGCCATCCATTTCTTGACATTAATTTTGTATCCTGATACTTTGCCAAATTCATTTATTAAGTCTTGTAAACTTTTGATGGAGTATTTGGGGTTTTCTATGTGCAGGATCATGTCATCTGCAAATAATGACAATTTTACTTCCTCCTTTCCAATTTGGATCCCTTTTATTTTTTCTTCTTGTCTGATTGCTGTGGCTAAGACTTCCAGTAATATGTTGAATAGGAGTGGCGAAAGTGGGCATCCTTGCCTTGTTCCTGTTCTTAAGGGAAATGCTTTTAGTTTTTGCCCATTGAGTATGATGTTGGCTGTAGGTCTTTCATATAAGGCCTTTATTATGTCTAGATATGATCCCTGAATTCCCACACTTTTTTATAAAAAATGGATGCTGGATTTTGTCAAATGTTTTTTCAGCATCTATTGATATGATCATGTGGTTTTTATTCTTCACTTTATTTATGTGGTGTATCGCATTTATGGATTTGTGAATATTGTACCAGCCTTGTATCCCTGGGATGAATCCCACTTGATCATGGTGGATAATTTTTTTGATGTATTGCTGGATCCGATTTGCTAGTATTTTGTTCAGGATTTTGGTATCTATGTTCATCAGGGATATTGGCCTGTTGTTTTCTTTCTTTGTTGTGTCTTTTTCTGGTTTTGGAATTAGAATTATGCTGGTTTCAAAAAAATGAGTTTGAAGTCTTCCTTCTTCTTAACTTTTTTGAAATAGTTTGGAAAGAATGGGTATTAGTTCTTCGTTGAATGTTGGGTAAAACTCCCCCATGAAGCCATCCGGGCCTGCGCTTTTGTTTGCTGGGAGAGTCTTGATTACATCTTCAAATTCTTCTGTTGTTATTGGTCTGTTCAAGTTTTCTATCTCTTCCTGATCTAGTTTTGGGAGACTGTGTGTTTCTAGAAATTTGTCCATTTTGCTTAGATTGTCAAATTTGTTGCCATATAATTGTTCATAGTAATTGTTAACAATCTTTTGTATTTCTGTGGTGTCAGTTGTTATCTCTCCTCTTTCATTTCTGGTTTTGTGTGTTTGGGTTCTCTCTCTTTGTTTCTTGGTGATTCTAGCTAAGGGTCCATCAACGTTGTTTATCTTTTCGAAAAACCAGCTCTTTATTTTATTGATCTTTTGAATTCTTTTTTTTTGTCTCTATGTCATTTATTTTGGCTCTGATCTTTACTATTTCCTTCCTTTTACTTGCTCTGGGGTTTTCTTTTTGTTTGCTCTCTAGTTCTTTAAGTTGTGAGGTTAGATAGTCTATTAGAGATTTTTCTTCTTTTTTGAGGTAGGCCTGTAGTGCTATGAACTTCCCTCTCAGAACTGCTTTTGCTGCATCCCTTAGATTTTGTGTTGTGTCTTCATTTTCATTGGTTTCCATGAAATTTTTGATTTCTTCCTTGATCTCCTCGGTGACCAATTCATTGTTTAATAACACGCTATTTAGCTTCCATGTGTTGAAATTTCTTTGTATGTTCTTCTTGCAATTGATTTCTAGTTTCGTGCCATTGTGATCTGAAAAGATGCTTGATATAATTCCAATCTTCTTGAACTTGTAGAGACTTAGTTTGTGCCCTAACATCTTTGAGAATGTCCCATGTGCACTTGAGAAGAATGTGAATTCTGTAGTTTTGGGGTGTAGTTCTCTGTAGATATCTATTAAATCCATCTGGTCTATTGCTTCATTTAGAGTCTCTGTTTCCTTGCTAATTTTTTGTCTAGAGGATCCATCCAGCGATGTCAGTGGGGTGTTGAAGTCCCCTGCTATGATTGTATTGCTATCGATTTCTCCTTTGAAGTCCTCCCGAAGTTTTTAATATATTTTGGTGCTCCAATATTGGGTGCATATATGTTTATCAATGTTATATCTTCTTGTTGGATAGATCCTTTCAATATTATGTAGTGGCCTTCTTTGTCTCTAATTATGACCTTCATTTTGAAATCTATTTTATCAGATATGAGTATTGCTACCCCAACTTTTTTTTCTTTTCCCTTTGCTTGGAAAAATTTTTTCCCATCCCTTAACTTTCTACCTATGTGAGTCTTTTTTTGTGAGGTGGGTCTCTTGTAAACAACATATAGATGAGTCATGCTTTCTTATCCAATCAGCTAGTCTGTGCCTTTTTATGGGAGCATTCTGTCCATTTACATTTAAGGTGATTATTGATATGTACTTATTTATTGCCATTTTTGTTTAGTGTGGTTCTATTTTTCTTCCTATTTTTCCTGGCAATTACAGCATTCCTTTTAACATTTCTTGCTATGCTGGTTTGGTGCTAATGTATTCCCTTAGCCTTTTTTTGTCTGGGAAGCTCTTATGTAACCTTCTATTTTGAATGATAGTCTTGCTGGGTAGAGTAGTCTTGGATTCAGATTCTTGTTTTTTATGACCTTGATTACTTCGTGCCATTTCCTTCTGGCCTGTAGTGTTTCTTGTGAGAAGTCAGCTGAGAGTCTCATGGGGTTTCCTTTGTAGGTTACCTGTTGCTTATCTCTTGCTGCTTTTAGGATTCTCGCTTTGTCTTTAATTTTTGGCAGTATGATTACTGTGTGTCTTGGTGTGGGCTGTTTTGGGTTCTTCTTACTTGGGGCTCTCTGTGCTTCTTGAACGTGAATGCCTCCTTCCTTCACCAAATTAGGGAAGTTTTCTGTCACTATTTCTTTGAATATATTATCTAACCCTTGCTTATTTTCTTCTTCTCAGGGACTCCTATGATGCGAATATTATTCCGTTTCCAGTTGTCCCATAGTTCTCCTAAGCTGTATTCCTTTTTTTTTTTTTATCCTCACCCGAGGATATTTTTCCATTTTTTTGTACAAATAGAGTGGGAGGGAGAGAGCAGAAGGGAGAGAGAGAGAAAAACATCGACATGAAGGGACACATCGAGTGGCTGCCACCCGCATGACCAACCAGAGCTGGGGACAAACTGCAACCGAAGTACGTGCCCTTAGCGGGAACTGAACCCGGGTCTCTCTGGACCACAGGCTGATGCTCTAACCGCTGAGCCAAACTGGCCAGGGTTGTCTTCCTGTTTTTCAATTGGTTTTTCCTTTTGGTTTTTTGATTGGTTGATTTTTTCTAGCCTGTCTTCTAATTCACTGATCCGGTCCTCAGCTTCTTCTACTCTGCTTTTTAGACCTTCCAATGTGTTTTTCATTTCTGATATGTCATTCTTCATTTCTTCCTGTTGGTTTTTAATTTCCAACTGGTTGATTTTCAACATGTCTATGTCTTTACTCATGGTGCTCATATCCTTACATATGCTGTTGAGCTTCCTCAACATCATGGCTCTAAATTCTAGTTCTGTTAACTTGCTTAACTGCACCTCATTTATCTCATCTTCCGTAGAGGTCTCTTGTTCTTTTATTTCGATTTTGTTTCTGTTTTCACCATTTTGGTTATCACAGTGTGCTTTGGAGTCTGCCAAATTTTCCCTATGTGTGCTGGTGTTCTGCTGTTTGTGGTTCCCTCTCCTGGGTTTGGATGAACCAGGGAGGATCCACTTTAAACACCACCTTCAAGTCTTAGCTTTTCTGGTTAGTGTTACTAGCCCAGGGAATGGTAGTTATCCTCTAGCTTTTTTTTTTTGCCTGGAGGCTATGAGGAGAGTTCACCTGAAGACCCTTGGTTTCTGAGTTGCCTGAAAAACTCCCTCAGGTACTCAGTGTAAGAGGATTTCTCGAGGGTGGGGCAGCTGCTGGTTGTTAATGGGCCTCAATTAGCATTTCAATGGCCACCAGGTGGGACTGAATATCTGAGGGAGGGGCCTCCGCCTCTCCCTGGGCCCTGGGAAGGATTAAAATGACCACACTCCTTCGTGGCTGCACTCAGCGTAAGCTCTTAGCACCCTCCAAAACCCCTGTGTCCCCACACAGTTCCAGTCCAGTCTGCCTTCCCTCTGCTGGAGCTCAAGGTGATTGGCTGCTGCCAATTTAGCCTCTGTCTAGAGTCTGCACTGTGGTGCCACCTGGAACTTTTAACCCGAGAGCGCTGCTTCCAGCCAAGGGCGGCCAAGGCTGTGGCACCAGCAGAGGGTTTTGCACTCAGCAGAAGCCCCAGGACTGAGCCACAGTAGTGGGACACTGCAGGGGTCCAGCACCTTCCAGCACAGTCCCCTGGTCCCTGCGAGTCTGTGAGGCACCAGCCGAGGGCTTAGCATGCAGAGTTCGCAGGAGTCAGCCTGGGTAGCAGCATCCCGCCAAGTCCCCTGGTCGGAGCCAGTCCGTGCATTTCCGTGTGGCACTAGCCGAGTGCTTAGCAGGCAGCAGAGTTCGCAGGACTCATGCGGGGTCACAGCGGAGGTGGCAGCAGCAGCTTCCCGCCGCCGAGTCTCCCCCATCCCCGCCCAGGCCACTGCAGACCATGGGCTACTGGCCCCCTCTCGTGTCCTCGCAAGCCTACCGGGATTGAATCGGTGTCCCTGGTTATGTGGTCCTCCAAGGTGTCTTTCGGTTGCCCCTTCCTGAAGATTTGCCTTTATTTTCATTGTGAATCCAGTTTGGTCCTGGGAGATGGTCTGTGTAGCTCCATTCACTCCGCCGCCATTTTTCTTTCCCGTTTTTTTTTTTTTTTTAACTTATTTTTGTTACAGATGTTTCTCCATTTATCCCCATTGACACCCTCCTCCCCATCCTCCCCACCCCAGCCCCAGGTTTTTGTCTATGTCGCTTGATTAAGCATACATGCATATAAGTTTTGTGGTTCATCTCTTCCCTCAACATCCCCTCTATTGAGGGTTGTCAGTCTGTACCCTACCTCCACATCTCTGGGTCTACTCTGTTCCTCAGACTATTATGTTCATTATATTCCACAAATAAGTAAGATCTTTGGCTTTCTCTGCTTGGCTTGTTTCACTTAAGATACTACTCTCCAGGTACCTCCATGTCGTCTCAAAGGATAAGAGATCATTCTTTCTTATAGCTGCATAGTACTCCATTGTGTATATGTACCACAGCTTTTTTATCCATTCGTCTACTGATGGACACTTGGGCTGTTTCCAGATCTTAGCTATTATAAATAGTGCTGCTATGAATATGGGGGTACATATATTCTTTCTGGTTGGTGTATCAGGCTTCTTAGAGTATATTCCTAAATGTGGGATCACTGGGTCAAATGGCAGTTCAATTTTTAATTTTTTGAGGTGACACCATATTGTTTTCCATAGTGGCTGCACCAGTCTGCATTCCCACCAGCAGTGTACTAGAGTCCCCTTTTCTCCACACCTTCACCAACACTTATTTGATGATTTGTTGATGGTGTGAGGTGATACCTCATTGTTGTTTTAATTTGCATCTTTCTGATGATTGGTGATGTTGAGCATTTCTTCATATGTCTCTTAGCCATTTGTATGTCATGTTTGGAGAGGTATCTATTTAGCTCCACTGCCCATTTTTTAAAATTGGGTTTTCTGTCCTTTTGTTGAGTTGTATGAAAGTCTATATGTTTTGGAAATTAACCCCTTATCTAATGTATCATTGGCAATGAAGTTCTCCCATACAGTGGGTTGCCTTTCCATTTTGATAGTTGTTTCTTTTGCTGTGCAGAAGCTTTTTATTATGACACAGTCTCATGTGTTCATTTTTTCTGTTTCTGTTGCCTTAAGTGATGTATTAGTGAAAATTGTTCTGCGTATGATATTCAAAATTATGTTGCCTAAATTTTCTTTTACAATTTTTATCGATTTATGAGTTACATTTATATCTTTTATCCATTTTGAATTTATTCTAGTCTATGGTGTAAGTTGATGGTCTAGTTTAATTTTTTTGCATGTAGCTGTCCAATTTTCCCAACATTTATTAAAGAGGGTGCTTCTACTCTATTGTATTCTCCTACTACCTTAGTCAAATATTAATTGAGCATAATGCCATGGGTCAGTTTTGGGGTTTTCTGTTTTGTTGCACTAGTCTATATGCCTGTTTTTGTGCCAGTACCAGGCTCTTTTGTTTACAGATGCTTTGTAGTATAACTTGAAATCTGGTAATGTGATCCCTCCAATTTTGTTCTTCTTTTTCAAGATTTTTGTGGCTATTTGGGGTCTTTTTTATTCCATATGATCTTTTGAAGTATTTGTTCTAGTTCTGTGAAGTATGTCATTGGTATTTTGATGCTAATTGCATTGAATCTATAGATTGCTTTGGGTAGTATGGACATTTTAATGATGTTCATTCTTCCAATCCATGAACAAGGTATGTGCTTCCACTTTTTTATATCTTCCTCTGTTTCTTTTTTCAATGACCTATAGTATTCTGCAAATAGGTCCTTTATTTATTTGGTTAAGTTTATTCCTACGTATCTGAAATTTTTTGCTCCAATAGTAAATGGGATTGTTTTTTAGTTTCTCTTTCTGTGACTTCATCATTGGTGTATAAGAATTGTGTTGATTTTTTTACGTTAATTTTGTATCCTGCTATTTTGCCAAATTCATTTATTAATTCTAGTAAATTTTTGATGGAATCTTTGGGTCTTCTACATATAGCATCATGTCATCTGCGAATAATGACAGTTTCACTTCCTCCTCTCCAATTTGGGTCCCTTTTATTTTTTTTCCTGATTGTTGTGGTCAAGACTTTCAGTACTATGTTAAATAAGAGTGGCAAAAGTGCGTATCCTTGTCTTGTTCCTGTTCTTAAGGGACATGGTTTTGGTTTTTGCCCATTGAGTATGATGTTGGCTGTAGGTTTTTCATATATGGCCTCTATTATGTCAATATTTGATCCCTCTATTCCAACATTGCTGAGCATTTTTATCAGAGACAGGTGCTGGATTTTGCTTTATCGCATCTATTGATGATGGTATGGTTTTTATCTTTCATTTTGTTCATGTGGTATATCACATTTATTGATTTGCGAATATTGTTCCATCCTTGCATCCCTGGGATGAATCTTACTTGGCCATGGTGAATAATTATTTTGATGTATTGGTGGATTTGATTTGCTAGTATTTTGTTTAGGATTTTGGCTTCTATGTTCATCGGGGTTATTGGCCTGTAATTTTCTTTCTTGTAGTGTCTTTTTCTGGTTTTGGAATTAGAATTATGCTGGCCTCATAAAATGAGTTTGGAAGTCTTCCTTCTTCTTGAATTTTTTGAAATAGTTTTAGGAGACTGGATATTAGTTCTTTGAATGTTTCGTAAAATTTCCCTGTGCAACCATGTGGGCCTGGGCTTTTGTGTGCTGGGAGAGTCTTTATTACATCTTCAATTTCTTTTGTTGTTTCAGTTTTTCTCTCTTCCCGGTTCAGTTTTGGGAGACTGTGTGTTTCTAGAAATTTGTCCATTTTGCTGAGATTGTCGAATTTGTTGCCTTATAATTGTTCATAATATTTGTTCACAATCCTTTGTATTTCTGTGGTGTCAGTTATTTTTTGTCCTCTTTCATTTCTGATTTTGTATATTTGGGTTCTCTCTCTGTTTCTTGGTGAGTCTGGTTAAGGATCCATCAATCTTGTTTATCTTTTCAAAGAACCAGCTCTTTGTTTCATTGATTCTTTGGATTGTGTTTTTGGTCTCCTTGTCATTTATTTCTGCTCTGATCTTTACTATTTCCTTCCTTCTACTTGCTTTGGGATTTTATTTTTGTTTGTTTTCAAGTTTGAGGTTAGTCTATTAGAAATTTTTCTTGCTTCTTGGGGTAGGCCTGTAGTATTATGAACTTCTCTCTCTGTATTGCTTTCACTGCATCCCATAGATTTTGTGTTAGAAAATGACTGTTTAATGCGCACTGGTTCTGGCCCAGCAGAGTGACTTCCAAAGGCTGAACCCCACGCCTGGGTTCCAGACACCTTTTATACATGATAAGCTTTCAGGTATTTGGGGCTTTCTAGTTTCACTGTAGTTCAGGCAGTTGGCAGATGTAAAGGAATTACAAAAGCCAGGGGCAGGGTCTCTGCACTGCCTAAGGGGGTTGTCTTCAGAAGACTTGCCTTCACATTCCCCCTTCTTCTTCTTCTTCTTTTTTTTTTTTTTCCAAATCTTTATTGTTGGATGTAAAATGTATTACAGATGTTCCACATTTTTCCCCCATTGACCCCCTCCTCCCCACTCCCGCCACCCTCCCACCTTTTCCCACACTATTGTCTGTGTCCATTGGTTATGCATATAAGTTATTTGGTTTATTTCTTCCCACCCCCCACCCCCTTTCCCTTTTAGGTTTGTCAGTATAGCAATGAATTTGTGCTTCTTAATCCCTTCACTTTTTTCACCCATTTCCCCAACCCCCTTCCCAACTGGCAACCAACAGAATGTTCTCTGTATCTATGAGAATGTTTCTGTTCTACCTGTTCATTTTGTTTGTAGATTCCGTTGTTGATAGATATGTATTCATTGCCATTTTGTTTCTTCATACATTTTATCTTTTTCTCCAAAAAAAACCTTCATCACTTCATATAATAATGATTTGGTGGTGATAAACTCCTTTAACTTTTTCTTGTCTGGGAAAGTTTTTATATGTCCATCGATTCTAAATGACAGCTTTGCAGGATAGAGTAATTTTGGTTGTAGGTTCTTGGTTTTCATTACTCTGAATATTTCTTGCCAGTTCCTTCTGGCCTGCAAAGTTTCTTTTGAGAAATCAGCTGACAGCCTAATGGGTACTCCCTTGTAGGTAACTAGCTGCCTTTCTCTTGCTGCTTTTAAGATTCTCTCTTTGTCTTGAACCTTTTGCATTTTGATGATGATGTGTCTTGGTGTGGGCCTCTTGGGGTTCATCTTGTTTGGGACTCTCTGTGCTTCCTGGACTTGTATGTCTCTTTCCTTCACCAAATTAGGAAAGTTTTCTGCCATTCTTGTTTCAAACAGGTTTTCGATTTCTTGTTCTCTCTCTTCTCCTTCTGGCACCCCCAAGATGTGAATGTTGGCACGCTTGAAGTTGTCCCAGAGGCTCCTTACACTATCCGCATTTTTTTAAATTCTTTTTTCTTTTTGCTGTTCTGATTGGGGATTTTTTGCTTCCTTATATTCCAAATCGATGGTTTGCTCCTTGGATTTACATACTATATTATTGAAGCTGTGTAAATTATTCTTTATTTCAGTTAATGCCTTCTTCAATTCTAACTGTGTATCCATGATTTCTAACTGGTCCTTTTTTATGCTCTTGAGGCCCTCCCTAAGTTCACTGAGGTTCTCACTAAGTTCATTGAGTATCCTTATAAGCAGTATTTTGAACTCAGTATCTGTTAGGTTGCTTATCTCCCTTTCGCTTAGTTCATTATTGGGGTTTTGTTCTGTTCTTTCATTTGGGACCTGTTTCTTTGTCTCCTCATTTTGGCTGCCTCCCTGTGTTTGTTTCAGTGTATTACTTAATGAGAGGTATGGGGCTCGCTGAGACCAGATGCTGCTCGTTTGAAAGAATTTAGGAAAAACCTGAAGCAGGATCCAAGACCGGCCAATCCTATGGTTAAGCAAGTGGCAACAGCTTGGGTGGGCTTGAAAGTTGGGTAGGGTGAGGTGGGGCCTCAGGGAGTCAGCAGGGCGGGGCTACCAGTGTGAGCCAGGTTGCTGGAGTCCCAGATATGGCGGCTGTCTGCCGCCCCCAGGAAGGGCTCACCAAAGGAACAAAGGCCTCTTACAGCACGTTTGTCCCCGAGAAAGCCCCCTCTCCAGCCCTCGCTCCAGTGCCAAACAGCTCAGTTCTTCTCTGTATGTCTCTGGTGCCCCTTGAGCTGCGTCCCCTCTATGTTTAGAGGGAGAGAGTCCAATATGTCTGTGCGCGGGCCCTTTAGGGAGCTGCCTGGGGCTCCAGCCTCATCAGCTTCCCTGAGCCTCAGTTCCTGCTGATTATCCAGCCAGAAGTTATGGGACCTGGCACTGGAACCCTGAGCGAGGTACCTGGTGTGGGACGGAGACCCCTCAGTCCTCAGGAAGGACCTTCCCAGCCGCGGAAGCCTCCTGACTTTTATCCGCCATGCTTGGGTGTGAGACCAGCCTGTCGCTGCCACCACCGCCCCTCGCACCGCTGCCCTTCCTACCAGTCTGAATGTGGCTGCTGTTTTAATTTTGTAGTTGTAGGACTTCCATTCAGCTTGATTTCAGGCGGTTTTGAATGATGGTTGTTCTGTAGTTTAGTTGTAACTTTGATGTGGTTGTGGGAGGACACGATACCGTGTTTACCTACACCGCCATCTTGACCGGAAGCCCCCATTCCCCCTTCTTGATTCTAAAGCCGCTCCTAGCAGACTTAGAGAACATCTTGTACAGGGAGTTCCCTTAGTGCTGTGTGAGGAAGAGGGGTGATGATCTCTCTGACTGCTTCTTGCTGAATAGGGGTGTTGAAGGGGAGGGATGCAGCAGCTAGAGTTTTTCACTGTCCAGAGGAGAGTAGTGGTAGTTGGGGGCTCCTTGTTTGAAGCTTCACTTGGAGCTTTATTGTTTCTAAGTAAGAGGAAATTAAATGGGTTAATATGTTGAGAATATAAGGGCCAAACAGGAGCACTATAAAAAGCATTAAGAGAGAACTGGCTAATGGGTGTACCCAAGATGCCCAGTTCCATATGTCACTCCAGGAACTCCAAGATTCCAATAATCTCTGTCTTTTGTAATTTGTTCCTTTAGCTGTTGGGCCATATCTCTAACTATTTCTGATTGATTAATGTAAAAATAACATTTCTCATTTAAGAAGAGACATATTCCTCCCTTTTCAGCAATCAGTAGGTCTAATCCCCTTCTATTTTGTAATACTACTGCTGCTAAGTGGTCCAATTGACCCTGTAAGGTTAGTAAGGATCCAGAGGTAGTGCTGGTATCAGTCCATCAGGTGATGACCATCCAGTCTACTGGTGGAGTCCTTAGGTACTGGTCATAGATCAATAAGCAGGTTTTGCTGTCTTCTTAAGGATGACTTGCATAGGATTGTTGTTCTAGCTGGTGGTCACTGTCCAGGCAGGTTGGTTGTCAAGTGGCAGGTGAGCTGCCTTCACCTGTGAGTTGTTGATCCAGGTATTCAGACCTGCAAACTTGAGAGCTGTGGGAGTGGTCAGTATAACAAAATAGGACCCTTCCAGGTTGGTTTGAGGAGTTCTCTTTTCTATTTTTCTATCCAGACTTGGTCCCCTGGTCTGTGGGCATATACAGTTATTCCCAAGGAAATGGGTATTCTGTCAGTTACCCACTTATGTACCTCAAGCATAGTTTTTCCTAGCCCTTGTAGTTGTTTTTGAATTTCCAAATTTCCCAGTTTTGGGGTTTTTTTTTTTATATCCCCTTTGAATTTAATCAGTGGGGGAGATCTCTGGTATAAGATTTCAAATAGAGCCCTGGCCAGTTTGGCTCAACGGTTAGAGTTTTGGCCCACAGTCCAGAGAGACTCAGGTTTGATTCTCGCTAAGGGCAAGTACCTCGGTTGCAGTTTGTACCTGGCCCCAGTTCCCCAGTTGGTGTTGTGCAGGAGGCAGCCACTCAATGTGTTCCTTTCACATCAATGTTTCTCTCTCTCTCTCTCTCTGTCTCTCTCTCTCTCCCTCTCCCTCTCCCTCTCCCTCTCCCTCTCCTTCTCCCTCTCTTTCCCTCCCACTGTGTCTGAGCAAAAATGGAAAAATGTCCTTGGGTGAGGATAAAAACAAAAACAAAAACAAAAACAAGATTTCAAAAGAGGAGAACCCTATCTTTGCCCCAGAGGTACAATGTAGTTGTAGGAGATCTAGAGTTAGTATATCAGTCCAGGGCAGGTTGGTTTCTTGACCTAGTTTTGCCATGATCTGCTTAAGGGTCCGATTCATGTATTCTACTTTCCCTGAGCTCTGGGGCCAGTAGGCTATGTGCAAATTCCATTGGATGCCTAGAGTTTTAGCTACCTGCTGTACTGTTTCTGCTATGAAGGCTGGACCATTGTCTGATCCTAAAGTCAATGGAATTCCATATCTTGGGATGATGTCTCTCAGTAGAGCTTTGGTTATTTCTCTTGCCTCTTCCGTATATGTGGGGTAAGCATCAACCCAGCCCAAGAAAGTACAGATGAAAACCAGGAGATATTTATTTTCTCTACTGGGTCCTATTTCTGAGAAGTCTACCTCTTGATCTTCAAAGGGTGTTTGGCCACAGCGCTGGATCCTGGTGGGTCTAATGGGGACTTGTCTGGCAGGAGACCGATGCACAGAGGGATGGAAGTTGAGCAATCAGGTAGTACCAGCTGGCTTCTAGGGTGGTTTTTCCAAGATGGAAGACTAACTAATGGGCTAATTGTTCTGGCACATAGATTCTGTGGTCTGGGAGTATCCACCATCCTTCCTTCATTATATTTTCCCCTTCCTGTTGTGCCCATTCTTCTTTCTGGGCCATGTATTTTGGGATTGCAGGTAGTTCTGTAGCCAGCATGATTTTTGATGGGCTGTCTGTTCTCTTACAGCTTGTTTAGCTGCAGCGTCTGCCAGACTGTTTTCTTCTGACACTGAGTCTCCTCCATTTTGGTGTCCCTTGCAGTGGATGACTGCTACCTCTCTTGGTTCCCAGACCACCTCCAACAATTTTAGGATTTCACTTTGGTTTTTTTATTTCTTTTCCCCCTGCAGTAAGGAGCCCTCTTTCTATGTATATAGCCCCCTTGTATGTGTAGGGCAGCAAAGGCATATCGAGAGTCAGTATATGTGTTGATTCACTTATCCTTGCTGAGTTCTAATGCCCTCACCAGGGCCCATAGTTCTGCTCTTTGGGCAGACTATCCCTCAGGGAGGGCTCTTGCTTCCAGTGTCTTAAAATGTGAAACTATTGCATACCTGGCATATTTTTTGCCCTCACTCATGTAACTGCTACCATCTGTGTATAGAATAAGGTCAGGATTTTTCAGAGGTTTGTCTGCCAGGTCTGATTGGCTGGAGTAGACTTCATCAAGTATTTCCAAGCAGTCATGCTTCAGGGCCCCAGCTGCTATTGGCAAAAGGTAGCAGGATTTAGAGTTTTTACTGCTTCCAGTCTTATACATGGGTTTTCATATAGGAGTCCTTGGTACTTCGGGCATGAGTTAGCCAATACCATTTCCATCAAGGTATTGGCAGAATGGGATACCTTGACATTTAGATTTTTCTCTAATGTAAGTTTACCTGCCTCCTTGAGTAGCAGTGTGGTGGTTTCTAAGGCCATCAGACAAGGTGGCCAGCCTGCTGAAACTGGATCAATTTGCTTTAAAAGGTAAGCTACCCATCTCTGCTAAGGCCCAATTTCTAGGTTTGGACTTAAAGGACTATTCTGTTGTTTTCGTGCACAGTTTGAAGTCTTGTGATACTTCTGGGAGTCTTAAGGCTGGTGCCTTCATGAGCTTGGTCTTTATAGTTGTAAATGCTTTCTCTTGCTTGGGGCCCCAGACAAGGGGTTCCTTTTCTTCTTCTTTTAGGGCCTCATTTAAGGGTTTTGCCAGTTTTGACAATCCGGGTATTCATATTCGCCAGAACCCTACTGCTCCCAGGAATCTGTCGACAAGAAGTGGGAACCAGAATAGCGCAGACTGTTTTCTTTTGTCCCCTAGCATTTGTTTGCCTTGGGTGGTCTTGAAACCTAAGTATTTGACCTCTTTTGGACAAATGTGTGCCTTTTTCTTTGATTCCCAATACCCAGCTTCCATCAGTAGCCCAAGTAAGACCTTGGTCCCTTCCAAGCATTGGGCTTGAATGGGGCTAGCCAGCAGGAAGTCATCTACATATTGGAGGACACATCCTAAGTTCTGTCCCAGGAACTTGGCCAAGTCAGACACTAGTGCCTTGCTGAACAGAGTTGGTAAATTCTTGAATCGTTGGGGTAGTCTTGTCCGAGTGAATTGTTCCTTTGTTCCTGTGGTGAGGTTTTCCCATTCAAAGGCAAACAGAGGCTCACTATTGGGCACTAGTTGGAGGCAGAAGACGGCATCCTTTAAGTCCAGGCATGTGAACCACCCTTCCTCAGAAGGTATAAGTTCTAATAAAGTGTATGGATTAGGCAGTGCCAAATGCAGTGTGATGACTGCTTCATTAATGGCCCTTAAGTCTTGTACCAGGCGGTAGTTGTTTGACCCAGGTTTCTTTAAGGGAAGCAGGTGTGTGTTCCTTGGGGACTGCCATCACTTTAAAAGTTCCCATGTGAGTAGTTGGTCTAGGTAAATCTGAATCCCTAGATGTGCTTCCCACAGAACCATGTACTGGCATATTTTGACAGGTTGGGTTCCAGGCTTCAGGTCAATCAAGATTGGGGCATGTGTTTTGGCCAGATCTGGGGGTTTTCTTCTGCCCAGACTGATTGGAATCCAGCCCCCAGTTTTGGGGCCACCATTGGCTCATAAGTTGGGGAGGTATACAACCTCCATTCCTTTTTCCGTAGTACTGCTAAGGATAGGATCATGGGAGGGGCCTCCTCACCTAGGCACAGTTGTGCGGATCCATTTGGAACAAAGGCTATTTTTGCACCCATCTTTACCAGCAGGTCCCTGCCCAACAGTGGTACTGAGCAGTCTGATAGATACAGGAACTAATGAACCACCTGGTGGCTTCCCAACTGGCATTTCCGGGGGCTGCAAAGTGGTCTATGGGCTTTGGTTCTGATAGGCCCACAATAGTAACTTCCCACCCTGATAGGGGTGCTACCTTTTGTCTCACCACAGAGTTTTCAGCCCCTGTGTCAACCATAAAGTCTTCTGTTTGGCCCCCAGCCTTCGTTTTGACCTTGGGCTCATGGGGGCCTAGTTAAATAGAGCCCGGTCTCCCTTAGTCAGTCTATTCCTACCAGGCCGATCAGATTGGCCTCTGGTGGTTCTGGCTGGTAGCAGCTGGGTGGAGCAGAAATTCCTGGTTTTCCTCACTGGTGTTTGGGGCCCTCATTTTTCCAGTGTTTGGATTCCTTGCAGTAAGCATAGGTCCCATCCTGGGTGCATTTTCCTTTTTGGTTCTTTAGTTCTTTGTTGTTTCTGTTTCAGTCCCACTGATGGAGCTGGTCGCTCCAAGGTTGTGGCTGGGAGAGCTGCCTTCTGTTCCATTTTTCAGTTTGCTTTCTTTTTGGCTGCTCATTATCAGTTTATAAAGACTTTATTGGCAATTTCCAGTAATTTGGTGGCATGCTTCCCATCGAATCCTTGTAACTTTTGAAGCTTTTGTCTGATGCCGATCTGTGCCTGTCCCAGAAAGGCAGCATTGACCATGTACTGGGGCCTCTGGGTCATGTTTGTGGGGTTTTTGCCCCTGCTTTCACACCTTGGAGGAAGGCAAGTTGATATCTTACTAGCTGATTCCTTCCTTCCTTTGTATTTGAGTTCCAGCAGGGTTCCTCATCAGGTAAGGCCTCTTGTGCCCAGGCTTCTATGTCTAGATGTCACAGATATGCTTGGGTCTGGATCCATTTGTGTCTTCTGTGACAATCCACCAGCATTCTTCTGTGTTGAATAGGGTGAATAAGAGTTTTTACAGTCGATCCAGATGGGGCATTGAGTCTGAAAGATGAATTCCAGGAAGTCTATTATCACTTGGGGCTTTTTGGAGTGTGGTGGCATATGGTGTTTAGGTCAGTAGTGGAGAATGGCTGATAGCAGAAGACTGAAACCCCTCTTGTAGGGTCCCGCCAAGGTCTATTCTCTGTGGACTCCTTGTCTTCCACAGTAGCAATTTGCCACTGGGGATTTTGGTCCCTGGGTCGCTGGCCTGAGGCATCTTCCCACTGGCTCTGGCGACCCTGGCTCCAGCAACACATAGGCTGGTTGTGGGGTGAGATGGATGGAGGTGGGCTGTCAGGTAGGTAAGGTTCCCCGACCTTGGGTAGCAGGGCATAATGCAGTGGCAGTGGAGGGGCCTCTTCCGAATCCCCTTGTAATATAGGATGTTGCTTAATTCGCTGTGGTCTTCCTTTCACCTTGTGCCACGAGGACCTTACACTGTCCCTGACTAGTAACACAGAATTGGACCCAAGGAGGTCAATTTCCTATGTAGGGAAATTGGTCCAGATGGCCAGAGTCTCTGGTGACTACCCTATACACAGCCTGGACAATGGGAACATCAAGGGTGCCTTCAGAGGGTGATCCCACACCGAAGGTGGGCTATTCTAATTCACAGAGGGTATGCAATTTTCTGGGGGTCAATTTGATCCCATAATTTTCTGAGAACCCTTTGTTAAAATTCTTTATCATACATTCCAGAACAGTGGGTTTAGAGGAACTTACCCCCATAATGATATCTAAGATAGTTAAGCAAACCTCCCAGTGAATGGTGTCATGAGAGGAGGAAACTCTCGTTTCATCTGCCTGGCTGCTCTCCTCGTGGGGACTTAGGTGCCTCTTGGCAATGGCAGGTAAGTATAAGCCCCTGACTCAGATTAGGTTCACTGGTGGAGACAAATGTCTCCAAGAATCTGATATTGCCCTTAGCCATATGAGGTCACCACAGAAGCGCAGGTTGGGACTCTCATGCAGACTCCGTGATAGGCTTTGTGGAGCATGGTCACTCACGTACACAATCACACAGAATTTAAACTTTCCACCCAGGAATTCCCTATTCTGTGCAGTGTCTGCGCCACCTGCAAGGTTATCAAGCTCCCCTTCCACCTTAGAGGCAGGCCTGAACTCAGTCCTGGGTCCCCTGGGACACTTATCAATCCGCTGTCCTGGAAAGCTTTTCTATCCTACCCGGAATTCATTCAGTGCAGCCGTGGCTGACTACAGTTGGGCCTGGTGAGGGTAATAGTCCAGTGAAATCACCAATGGTACACCTTCCTTTCCATCTTGGGGCCCAAAATTAGTGGCTCCTTCCCACTAGCTTCTGACAATGTGGCTGTCAGCTTCCTGGCCAATGCACCAAAATGTTGTGGCAGAAATTTGGTCGACAGGAAGAGACAGACTGCACACACTCAGGAGATTAGAAAATGACTGTTTAATGTGCACTGGTGCGGGCCCAGCAGAGTTGCCTCCAAAGGCTGAACCCCACACCCAGGTTCCAACCGTGATAAGCTTTCAAGTATTTGGGGGCTTTCTGGTTCACTGTAGTTTAGGCAGTTTATGGATGTAAGGAAATTTTAAAAGTCCAGGGGTGGGGTCTCTACACTGCCTAAGGGGGTTGTCTGCAGAAGTCTTGCCTTCTCAATCAGGACTTAGATACCCCGAACTTTCATATTTCTGGTCATGTGGTTTGGACCCTCCCCTTGCACATCAATAGTCATGTTGTAGATGCCTTTCAAGGAGGTACAACGGGCTGAAGAGTGGCCTCATGTGACTCCCATGCTGACCCTTGCACAACCACACCTTTAAGCATTAATCCCTAGTGATAACATCTAAGCCTTAGTTATGCTTCAGCTCCAGGCCCAGAAAAGCAGCAATACCAGATAAGCAATGCCATGGTTAACTTTAGGACCAGCTGCAATGACTAATGATCTTCTACCCAAGTGCCAATCAATCAGTGGACCACAACCCGGAAAGGACAAGCCTGGTAAATATTCTATTGAGACCCTCCCCTGGGACCTCCCTTAAAATCTCTACCTTTAAAACCTTAAGAATGAGAACTTGCCTTTCCCATTTTCCTCCTCTTCCCCTCATGCAGGTTACCTTTACCTTGCTCTCTCCTGCATTCCAAGGGCCTCTTTTTTTTTGCCTCTGTAATTTGTTTCCTGGCTCCATTTCTTCTACAGCTCACTTGTTCTACCTCTGTTACTTTCTAAATAAACTTTTACTTATAATTTGAGCCTTGCATGTGAATTCTTTCTTAGCCAGAATTCAAGTATCAAAGTTGCTGAACCCAGGTTCTATCTGACCCCACTACTCTAACACCTGGTGCTGTTCTCGCCTCCAACAAATTATTTAAGAGACATAAGAAATCTGGACCTACAGGTGAAAGTTCCACTTGGTAAAACATAATGATGATCAAATCCGACATATCTATTGCTGAGTATAGATTGTGGGTGGTGAACATGTGATGTTGGAGTGGACTTGTTCAAGCACTAGGATTATAACAGATGGAAAAGAGTCCCGAACTAGGTAGGACTCAAGAGCCCTGGGATTGATCTGGATAAGTCTTTTCCATCCTCTGTGCCTCAGTTTCTAGAAAGCACTTTGAAAGGAGATGTGGTTTATGAGAGGGAGAGCCTGCCCAAGCCTCCTTAATGTAGAATACATGAATAGATTCCCCCTTATTGTTTTCAAGGTCTGAAGAGTTAAATACTGGCCCTTGCTCTTTCTTTCACTCGCCATCAATGGCTTTATTTTATTGTTACATTTTATAAAGGGACTGTTGTCTAGGTCTGGAAAGAGATAAATAACACGTACATAAATTAGCATATGGAGACTTGAAAATGGAAACGTGCCAAAGTCTTCCAAAATGAAGCCCAGATAATAGGCTACAAGACTGAGTAGCTTTCATGAGAAAAGTAAAGAAAACAATTTCCCTCGTTGCTTGCCACTGAAAAGAAGATAAAGGATCTGGAGGAAGGATAAATGTACCCAAAAAATATAAAAGATGCATTCATGGGGAAAGCTGGTTTGATCACTGAAAGGGCAATAGGTGGAAAAAGTCACACTATGCAAAAAAAGAAACAACCGTGGAAAAAGAATGGAGCAATAGTCATGGAGAAAAGTGAGATCACATAAAAACTTTGAAGAATGGCCAGGAAAAAATAAGGCTTCATGAGTTTAACATGAGAACTCTATTCTTACTATTTTGCAGAGTTATTGGCATTGGGTGACTAGAGGTTTGTGTTTGTTTCGTTGTGTTTTTTTTTTGCAGGAACCCATTTGTTATGTTAATATGCTGATGGCTAAATGTTAAGTCCTGACTTTGAACAGATAGTGTTTCTAAGAAGGGAAAGTTCCCAGCGTCAGGTTCTTTCTTGGACCACTGAACTCTTTAGGAACTTTAGACTTCAAACTCAAATTCTAAGAAATAATTAGTATCATGGCAGATATTTCCAGGACTGTGCAAAAACATATACAGTTTCAACTAGGGACTCTATCCCATGGGTGGTTTATGAGCAGGCAAGGCATACCAGGCTGATTTAGGCAAAGGAGCCTATATGGAGCTAAAGGCAGACCTCTTTTATAACATCACTGCACAGTTCCCACATGCTGACCTCTGTGCATTTATTTGTGCCTTTTCTTCTGCATTAACACTGGCTTCTCCTTAAAGGTCACTTCACTGACCTAGTTCTTGAAATATGTGTCTTGTACAGAGTGAGGCCAAAACCCTAGGGTACTCAGGTTGAAATGGCCTACTAGTCAATGCAATATTTACTTTTTGACAAAATTTAAGAATTATTGAGTCATTTGTTGGATTATTTTTTCCTTTTTAGGAGGCAGCATCTCCCTAAATTTTTAAGCCCTTCCCCAAAATGGTCTTGCTCATGGTCTATTTATTGCCTCTTGATAGCTGTTGTCTACTACATATTGGGTGAAAGCTAAAGATGGAACTGATTTACATTAATTTGTGATTTACTCATGATCCCTTAAAAGTTACAAAGGCTTGCCTTGACTGATGTGGCTCAGTTGGTTGGACATTGTCCTGTGCATTGAAAGGTTACTAGTTGATTTCTGGTCAGGGCATATGCCCAGGTTTTGGTTTTAATCCCTGGTGGGGTTGTGCAGGAGGCAGCCAAGTGATGTTTTGCTCTCACAACAGTGTTTCTCTCTCTTCCTCTCTTTTCCTCTCTCTCTAAAAATCAATTTAAAAAGTCTTTTTAAAAAAGTGACAAAGCCTTCACAACTGCAAAAATAGATTGCTTCAGAATTGCAAATGAGCCTGTAGCTGCAAATTATCTCACACCTCCTCCAACCACCCCACCTCTGTTACTACCTTCCTCAGGTAGTTTCTGGCTTTACAGCCTCTTTTATGCACAGATTTCCAAAAAGTCCTACAAGGTGACTTTTTTTCATGATGTCTTTTATGGCAGTGACATAGAGTTTGGTTAAAATGCCACATAATTTGGTCCATGTAGTATCCACAAGGTTTACAAATCTAATAAAGAAAAATCTATGTAATAGAGCCATTTACTTCCTAGGAGCAAATTAGTCACCTAGAGCTATTTAAACTCATTCTGTTATTAAGATATCATTTGGACAACCACTTTAGAATCCAGAATATTCTCTGAGCCCTATTTCAGCATACAGTATGTCAACAAAGAACTTTCAACCTAAGAGAAGTTCTCATAAGAGTTTATTTATCTATTTATTTATTTATTTATATCCTCACCTGAGGACATTTTGCATTTATCTTAAGATAAAGCGGGAGGGAGAGAGTGAGGGAAGAGAGAGAGAAATATCAATGTGAGAGAGAAACATTGACCGGTTGCTACCCACATGACCCCAGCCAGTGCCGGGGACACACTGCAACTGAGATATGTGCCCTTAGTGGGAACTGAACCCAGGACTCTCTGGTCTGTGGGCCAATGCTCTAACAGCTGAGCCAAACTGGCCATGGCTCATAAGAGTTTATTTGAGCCAAACTGATGACAATTGCCAGAAAGCAAAATCTCAACAGATTGAGAAAATGCCCCCTAGAATAGCAGTTTTGCAGCTTCTTTTCTACATCATAATCAAAGGAGGAGACACAAGGAAGGTTACATTAAATCCACTGGTGATAGGTTAAGAAGGTGGCAGAAAGCAAAGTGGGAAATATCTGAGTTTGGATAAAAAACAAAACAGATTTGGTGGGCGCAGGATAGTTAACATTGACAGCACACAGGGATGATATTCCAGGAATAAGATAACAATGTGTCCTCAAGCTGGCGACTGTGTCTTCCAGGGGTCTAGAAGAGAAAATTCCTCTACCTTTCAAAGGTATGTTATCTTACTTAGTTGCACAAAGAAAATAGACAGTTTCAAAGGTAAAGATTGACCCTTGTCAAGGAAGCTACAGGCTTACGACGTGACTACCCACAGTGACCCATGTTAAGTTAGGAATTTCTACATAAAGACCACACTATGTGATTATTTTCTGTCTGAGTTTGTAAGACCCATCATGCGGACCTCACCTGAGCTTGTCAGATTTAGTATGTGGCCCCCTTTTCACCCACAAGTACAATATCTAAGTGGTATTCAGGAATTTTTAGATTCTTCCATCAAATATTGATTTCTACAACATGGTCTAAGGTTTAACACTGCTAAAAGTGAAAAATGGCAGATTTTTTTCCATTAAAAAGATATTCTCATCCTGGCCAGTTTGCCTCAGTGGTTGGAGCATCGGCCCATGGACCAGAGGGTCCCCAGATCAGTGCCCACTAAGGGCACATACCATGGTTGCAGTTTGTCCCTCGCCCTGGTTGGGGTCGTATGCGTGGCAACCAGTTGATGTGTCTCTCTCAAATTGTTGTTTCTCTCTTTCTTCCTCCCTCTTTCCCTCCCGCTCTAGTTGAAGATAAATGCAAACAAAATGTCCTCAGGTGAGGATAAAAACAGTCTCACTTTTATGTTTAATTGTCTCTAATTTTACAATATTAATACTTAAGTTTAGCCGATAAAATGCTAGTGGATTTCGATCTAAGGTCAGGTAGTTAACACTGGAAGTACCTCTTCTGAAACTCACATTCCAGAAGAGGTCGATTAGCATACTCCCTAACCCGAGACCAGAGCCACAGAGCTGGTAAATACAAAGCCTTCTAATATTACTATCTACACTTCACCCAAGGTTTAATAATTAGCATAGGAGACCATATTAGAGGCCATTTTTAATTGAGAAAATGGATGATGTTCAAGTAATGGAATATGATAGAAAGACATATATTAGTCCCTCCGCCTTCATCAAGTTGGGCATGTACCAGCCAGGGTTTGGACAGTAACAGGAACCACTCTACATATTGTAAGTAGGAAGGGATGTAGCCCAGGGGCACAAAGTTTCAAAGACCTATTAGAAGTCTGGGGAAATGAAGTTTAGAGAAAATGCAGGAATTCAGGAAGTGCAAGGACTGAAAGAAGCTGTAGCTGATGACTGTCCTTAGTGGGTGATGCTAAGGGTGTGCCAGGTAGCCATTTGTAACATCCCATCTTCTGTCTGCAGAAAGACATGCCCTGGCTGCAGCTGACAATGGGGAATAGTTTATCCCTCCCTTTTACTTTCTAAATCCTACTTGAGGGCTTCTCATTGACAGAATATGAACCAGAATTCCTGTTAAGAGGAGAGTTTTTGACATGTAGCTTCCTTGCCTCTAGCCCTACCTAAAGGAAAAATGGAAATGAGCTGGGATGGTTTACATTGTTAACAAACAGTATCAGGCATAGCTTTTAAAAATCTCGCCAGCTCAGCATCCTTTTGAAGTGGTGTTTTAGGTCTAACACAGCCCTCTCCAATAGCACTTTATGCAAGTATGAAAATGGTCTAGGGTGGCAGGCAGGACCAGAGGGAAGGTGAGTGTGTGAGAGAATGTGAGTGGACATGAAGGTGGATGACTGAACCCTAGCAGTGCAGACCCTCGGAACAGAAAGTTCCTGTGCTATGGATAGGAGCAGCCAGCTACCACGGTGAGCTACCCTTCAGGGTGCTTCTCCCTGCTCCATGGGGAGGTCCCACCATTTTGAAAGATCCCGGGTTTTCCCTGGGAGGAGGTAGTGAGAGCAGCTAGGGCCCAGCAACCCTAGCCCACCTGGCACCATCGGACCAGTGGTCACTCTGTGTCAACACAGACCAGTGCACAGTAGTGGAGCTCCCAAGGTGCTGGTCCCAGAAGCTGCAGACAGCCCGGAGCCCAGCACCATCCCCCATAGTAGCAGCCCTATCAGAGTCCAGATGTACACCCAGCAACAGAGGCTGGGGAGCAGACATCTATCCCCAGGCAACAAAAACACAGACCACCAGCTGAGACCCATCCCCAAAAACTACAGCAAAAACTGAGAAAGAGTTGAGCCCCACGGGGCAGCAGCACTCCGCAGCTGCCAGCTGCCAGACCTGGGGCTCCACAGAGGCCTGTGTGGTCCAGTAGCTTACAAGAGCAGTGGGAAGCCAGAGCCCTAGAGTGACTGGTGCGATCCAGCTGCCCGCCCTCTGGAACTGCAGGGTGCAGGGGCACCAGAGAGGCCTGTGGGACCCAGCAGGGACTGTGAGATCTAGTTACCTACGGGGACTGTGGGGTGCTGAAGCACCAGAGAGGCCCGTGCAACCCAGCAGGGACTGTGCCATCCAGTTATCCACGAGACCTGTGGGGTGCTGAAACACTAGGGAGGCCTGTGCCAACCAACAGCCCATAACATAGGCATAGAGCCAGTCCCCAAAAGGACAGTGCCATCCAGTTCCTCGTGAGACTTGCAGGGTGCAGGGGCACCAGGAAGGACTGTGCAACCCAGCTACTCACAAGATAGGCTTAGGGGATGTGAAAATGGAGGTGGAGTGAATAGAAGCTATGCAGATGATCTCCCAGGACCAAATGGGAATTACAAATAAAATAAAGACAAATCCTTGGAAAAAAGCAACAGAAAAGCAGCAGGACAAGACCATATAACCAGGGACACTGGTAGGATCTGCAGAGGTGTAAGAGAGTGACGGGCTGGGAGCCCATGGACAGCAGCAGTCTTAGCTATGAGTTACCTACTTGGGGAGTAAAGACCAAACCTGTTCTACAGCACAGTGAACCAGGACAGAGCACTAAAATAGCCGCAGCCACTCACCTGGGGCTATGGCAGAGGGAGGGCAGACTGGACTGAAACTCTGTGTGGACACCTGGGATTTGGAGGGCACTCAGAGTTTTTGATGAGTTGCAGCCACAAAGGACAGTGGCCAGTGTGCTCCTTCCCCAAGCTGTGGGGGAAAGCAGCAGCCCCTTCCCACAGATATTCAGCCTTTCCTAGGTGAGGCAAAGAAATGCAAATTGAGGCTCATTAATATCCAGCATCTATCCCACACTCTGGAAATCCTCTTATTCAGAACACCAGGGCTAGATTCCAAGACACTGAGTAACTGAGACTACTAGCAACCAGGAAAAAGCTAGAGGATAACTGAACCCTTCCTGGGCTTGCAAATCTACCCAGAAAAGTAAGACTTGACAGTGGTGTTTAATGTGAAACCACCCAGGTGCATTCAAACAGCAGAACACCAACACCTATGGGGAAAATTTGGCAGGCTCATAAACCCGCTGAGATAGCCAAAATGGTGAAACAAAGAAAAATATCCCAAATGAAAGAACAACAGAACTCTATTGAAGATGAGATAAATGAAGTGCAGCTAACCAAATTATCAGAGGGAGAGTTCAGAACCACGATCTTGAGGAAGCTCAACAGCATGAGTAAAGACATCAGCACCATGAGTAAAGATATAGAAACATTGAAAGCCAACCAAGTGGAAATGAAGAATGACTTAGCAGAAACTAAGAACTCCTTGGAAGGACTAACCAGCAGAGTAGAGGAAGCTGAGGACCAGATCAGTGAATTAGAAGACAGGGTAGAAAAAAATCAACCAATCAGAAAACCAAAAGGAAAACCTGGACAGTATTATCCTAAGTGAAGCAAGCCAAACACAGAGAGAAAAGTATCATATGATCTCACTTCTTTGTGGAATATAATGAACGTAACAGTCTGAGGAACAGGGTAGTCCCAGAGATGTGGAAGTGAGTATAGACTGACAATCCCCAGAAAAGGGAGTGGTGGGGGAAAGATAAACCACAGAACTTATATGCATGTGTACAGGAAGAAAGGACATGGGCCACAAAGTTGGGAACAGGGTGAGGAGGAAGGGGAGGGGGGAATCAGTGGGGCAAAAAAGAGAAATATCTGTAACAAAAATAAATTAATTAATTAAAAAAATAAAAAATAAAAAACAAAAAACAGGAAGACAGCTTTAGAGAACATGGGACAACTGGAAATGTAATAATATTTGTATCATAGGAGTCCCTGAAGAGGAAGAAAATGGGCAAGGGTTAGAGAATATATTTGAAGAAGTAGTGACAGAAAACTTTCCTAACTTGGTGAAGGAAGAAGGCATTTAAGTTCAAGAAGCACAGAGAACCCTAAGTAAGAAGAACCCAAATAGACCACACCAAGACACATAGAAATTAAAATGCCAAAATTTAAAAACAAATAGAGAATCCGAAAGGCAGCCAGAGATAAGCAACAGGTTACCTACAAAGGTAACCCCATGAATCTCTCAGCTGACTTCTCAACAGAAACATTACAGGTCAGAAGGGAGTGGCATGAAGTAATCAAGGTAATGAAATACAAGGATCTGAATCCAAGACTACTCTATCAAGCAAGGCTATCATTCAAAGAAGAAGGTCAAATAAAGTGATTTCCAGACCAAAAAAAAAAAAAAAGTATAGGGGAAAATATTACCACCAAACTAGCACTGTAAGATATGCTAAAAGGACGGCTGTAAATAGTAGAAGAAATAGCAAGACAAATAGAACCACACTAAACAAAAATGACAATAAATAAGTACATATCAATTATTACTTTAAATGTGAATGATTTGAAGCTCTGATAAAAAGACACAGAGTAGCTGACTAGATAAGAAAGCATGACTCACATGTATGTTGTTTACAAGAAAACCACCTCAAAACAAAAAAATCACATAAGTTGAAAGTGAAGGGATTGAAAAATATCTTTCAAGCAAACAGAAAGCTAAAAACTGTTGGGATAGCAATAATCATATCCGATAAAGTAGATTTCAAAATGAAGGCCATTACTAGAGACAAAGAAGGCCACTACATAATATTGAAAGAAAGATATAATTTTGGTAGACAAATATGCAACCAATATAGGAGCAACTAATTATATTCAAAATCTTCTGAAGGACTTCAAAAAAGAAATCAACAGCAATACAATCATAGCAGGGGACTTCAATACCCTGCTCACATCACTGGATTGATCTTCTAGACAAAAAATTAACAAGGAAACACAGACTCTAAATGAAGTGCTAGATCAAATGAATTTAATAGATATCTACAGAGAATTACACTCCAAAACTGCAGAATTCACATTTTTCTCAAGTGCACATGGGACATTTTCAAAGACAGACCACATGTTAGGGCACAAACTAAGTCTCTAAAGTTCAAGAAAGTTGAAATCATATCAAGCATCTTCTCAGATCACAACGGCATGCAACTGAAATCAATTGCAACAAGAACATGCAAAGACATTTGAAAATATGGAGGCTAAATAGCATGCTATTGAACAAAGAATGGGTTACCTTGGAGATCAAGGAAGAAATTCAAAACTTCCTGGAAACCAATGAACATGAAGACACAACACCACAAATTCTATGGGATGCAGCGAAAGCAGTTCTGAGAGGGAAGTTCATAGCACTACAGGCCAACCTCAAGAAGCAAGAAAAATCTCTAATAGACTATCTAACCTCACAACTTAAAGAACTAGAAAGCAAACAACAAGAAAACCCCAGAGCAAATAGAAGGAAGAAAATAGTAAAGATCAGAGCAGAAATTAATGACATGGAGTCCATAAAAACAATTCAAAGGGTCAATTAAAAAAAGAGCTGGTTTTTCGAAAAGATAAACAAGATTGATGGACCTTTAGCTAGAGTCACCAAGAAACAGAGAGAACCCAAATACACAAAATCAGAAATGAAAGAGGAGAAATAATAACTGACACCACAGAAATACAAAGGATTGTGAACAAATATTATGAACAATAATACGGCAACAAATTCGACAACCTAAGCAAAATGGATCAATTTCTAGAATCACATAGTCTCCCAAAACTGAACTAGGAAGAGATAGAAAACGTGAACAGACCAATAACAACAAAAGAAATGGAAAATGTAATCAAGACTCTTCCAGCAAACAGAAGCCCAGGCACGGATGGCTTCACAGGGGAATTTTACTGAACATTCAAAAAAGAATGAATACCCATTCTCCTCAAACTATTTTAAAAAATTGAAGAATAAGGAAGACTTCCAAATACGTTTTATGAGGCCAGCACAATTCTAATTTCAAAACCAGAAAAAGATACTACAAAGAAAGAAAACGACAGACCAATTTCCCTGATGAACATAGATGCCAAAATCCTGAACAAAATACTAGCAAATCGAATCCACCAATACATCAAAAAAATTATTCACCATGACACAGTGGGATTCATTCTAGGGATGCAAGACTGGTACAATATTCACACATCAATAAATGTGACACACCACATGAACAAAATGAAAGATAAAAATTATATGATGATCATATCAATAGACGCTAAAAAAGCATTCAACACAATCCAGCACCCATTTCTGCTAAAAACGCTCAGCAATCGGGGAATAGAGGGATCGTATCTCGACATAATAAAGGTCATATATGAAAGACCTACAGCCAACATCATACTCAATGGGCAAAAATTAAAAGCATTTTTTTAAGAACAGGAAAAAGACAAGGATACCAACTTTCTCCACTCTTATTTAACATAGTACTGGAAGTCTTAGCCACAGCAATCAGACAGGAAGAAAAAATAAAAGGGATCCAAATCAGAAAGGAGCAAGTGAAACTGTCATTATTTGTAGATGACATGATACTATAGGTAGAAAACATCAAATACTCTATAAAAAATTTACTAGACTTAGTATATGAATTTGACAACATAGCAGGATACAAAATTTATGTCAAGAAATTGATGGCATTCTGCTATACCAATGATGAACTCACAGAAAGGGAAACTAAAAACAGTCCCATTTACCATCACTGCAAAAAAATTAAGATACCTAGGAATAAACTTAACCAAAGAAATAAAGGACCTATTCGCAGAAAACTACAGGTCATTGAAAAAAGAAATAGAGGAAGATATAAAAAAGTGGAAGTACATACCTTGTTCATGGATTGGAAGAATGAACATCATTAAAATGTCCATACTACCCAAAGTAATCTATCGATTCAATGCAATCCCCATCAAAATACCAATGACATACTTCACAGAACTGCAGTTACACTCCAAATACTTCAAAAGTTCATATGGAACAAAAAAGACCTCGAATAGTCAAAGCAATCTTTCATAAAAAAAGAACAAAGGAGGGATTACATTACCAGATTTCAGGTTATACTACAAAGCCACTATACTCAAAACAGCTTGGTCCTTGCACAAGAACAAGCATATAGACCAGTGGAACAGAACAGAGAACCCAGAAATGGACCCAAGGGAATATGCTCACTTATTATTCAACAAAGGTGACAAAATCATACAGTGGAGTAAATACAGCCTCTTTAATAAATGGTGCTGGGAAAATTGGACAGCTACTTGCAGAAAAATGAAACTAGACCATCAACTTACACCATACACAAGAATAAACTCAAAATGGATAAAAGACATAAACATGACATAAATCCATACAAATTTTAGAGAAAACAAATTTTGTAGGCAAAAAAATTTCAGACATCATAAGCAGCAGAATTTTCACTGATACATCATCTAAGGCAACAGAAACAAAGGAGAAAATGAACACATGGGACTACATCAAACTCAAAAGCTTCTGCACAGTGAAAGATACAATTATCAAAATGGAAAGGCAACCAACTGTATGGGAGAGCATAATTGCCAATGATATATCACATAAGGGGTTAATTTCCAATATATATAGAGTGCTCATACAACTCAACAAAAGGAAGACAAAGAACCCATTTAAAAAATGGGCAGAGGACCTAAATAAACACCTCTCCAAACAGGACATACAAATGGCTAAGAGACATATGAAGAGATGCTCATCACCACTAATCATGAGAGAGATGCAAATTAAAACAACAATGAGGTATCACCTCACACCTGTCATAATGGCCGCCATCAACAAATCATCAAACAACAAGTGTTGGCGAGGGTTTGGAGAAAAGGGGACTCTAGTATACTGCTGGTGGGAATGCAGACTGGTGCAGCCACTATGGAAAACAATATGGTGTTACTTCAAAAAATTAAAAATTGAACTTCCATTTGACCCAGTGATCCCGCTTCTAGGAATATACCCTAAGAAGCCTGAAACACCAATCAGAAAGAATATACATACCTCCATGTTTGTAGCAGCACTATTTACAATAGCCAAGATCTGGAAACAGCCCAAATGTCCATCAGTAGACGAATGGATAAAAAAGCATTGGCACATATACACAATGGAGTAGTATGCAGCTGTAAGAAAGAAAGATTTTTTATTCTTTGAGACGACATGGAGGGACCTGGAAAGTATTATCCTAAATGAAACAAGCCAAATAGAGAAAGAAAAGTATCATATGATCTCACTTCTTTGTGGAATATAATGATCATAACAGTCTGAGGAATGGGGTAGTCCCAAAGACGTGGAAGTGGGGTACAGATTGACATTCCCCAGAAGAGAGGGTGGTGGGGAAGATTTAAACCACAGAACTTATATGCATGTATGCATGAACAATGGACGTGGACAACAAAGCTGAGGACAGGGTGGGGAGAGTGGGGAAGGGGGGAATCACTGGGGGTAAAAGGAGAAACATCTGTAACAAAAATTAATTAATTAAGTAAGTAATTAATTATAAAGGAAAGAAAATGATTTACATTTATTCTACCCAGTATGGTAGCCACTAGTTCCATGTGGCTATTAGGCACTTGAAAATGTGGCTAATCAATTGAAGAAGTGAATTTTTAGTTTTACTTAATTTTAATTTATTTAAATTTAAACTTAAATTACTACATGTAGCTCATGGCTACTTTATTGGGCAATGTAGGTCTAGAACAGTCTGTGGTCCAATGCCCTCTCTCCCATTCCATTAAATGGAAGATAATACCTGATCTGACCTAAAATAGCCCTGATCCTGCCATCTGAATAATTGTTGTATTTGTTGTGTGTCGAAGATACAACTATCTGATGGAGTTAGGGGGAGTATTTCACTGAGCTATCAGAATTGGTCCTCTGACTACTTTTGGTACCAGCTTGGTGATAAACATTTGTTGTGTATCTGGCTGAATTCACTCTTGAGATTTGCTTTCACCTTAACATGCAATGGCAGTATGGTAGTCGGGGAGACTGCTGATGTTTACCTAGAGAATCTGATTATTGTAAGAGCCAATTAGCTAGATCAGTTTGCAACATACACATTCCTCCCAGAAGTGTTTCTCAAACCTTTGGAATCTTCATTATCTTTGCTCTTAGCAAACATTTGTGGATGACAAAACAAAGATTACATAACTATTAATATAAAATCCAGTTAAAGTGATTATCCTCCACTCAACACTTTTTTTTCAATGTGAGAATATTTAAAACAGTATTTTGAAAGAAATTATACATGTAACACAAATTTTCTATGTATAACACTGTTCCTAATTTATATGGTTGAACCTACATTTCATAGTGTCTCAAAGACAGCCCAATATTCTACAAAAGAAGCCTGACTGCCAAGTGTTCTACCACTTAGACGGCCATAGGCCTACTTGCTCCATATGTAGGTATTTTAAAGCTCCTCTATTTAGTCTCCCAAGATGCCGAGCATCATATTAAACCAAAGCAAGTGCTTTCATGAATACATAATAAATCTTTTTCTGCCATACTGAAAAGCACATTAACAAATAAGACTGTCTATCATTTGTTTACCTATCAGATAAAAAGAGAATGATGGTTTAAATGTTAGTATTTTTCTTTTTTCTTACACATGAACATCTTCTAGTCTGTCAGAATGACATCCCTCAGAAGAGGGGGTGGGAGGGATGGGAAGAGATAAACCACAGCACTTATATGCATGTATGCATAACCAATGGACATGGACAACAAAGCCGTGTACAGGGCAGGGGGAATGGGGAGGGGGGTGCCAATGGGGTAAAAAAGGAGAAACATCTGTAACAAAAAAAAATTAAAAATAAATAAATAAATAAATAAATAAATAAATAAATAAATAAATAAATAAATAAAATAAAGTTGCTCCCACCCTGGCCTCTTGGCTCCGGGGTTGGAGCATTGGCCTGCGGACCAGAGAGTCCCGGGTTCGGTTTCCGCTAGGGGCACGTACCAAAAAACAAAAAAAAGTTACTCACAATATCTCAAAAGCTGTTGTTACTTATTAATTCAAGATGTCAGTATCATGGAAATTATACCATATTATTTATTAAACATTAATGGAATTCAGTTTACACAGACGTTCACATCTTCATTAATTATCTCTTTACTTGATGCTGTATAACACTAGCTTGGAGTTGTTATCAGAATGCCATATTTTCTATCATGAGGAGAAAAGCTTAAGGAAACCAGTCACTGGAACATTTGCTTAGTCTGCAAAACTTCCTGTTACTGCCTTCTAAATTACTCTTCATTACCAATCAAACGGTGTATGTGTTGTTCCGACTGGTCCAACATGTGTGGGGCTTACAGGTGGTATAATTCTGACAGATTGATGTGACAAAATGTTACTTTTACACTAGTCCTCATTTGCATGCTTAAGTCACATTCCGCTTCATGTAAAATCATATTAGGCTTTGATGGAAAACTAAAGATTCATCAAGCCAGTGTGCTTCCAGTATGCTGTCATGATAACTAAATTCATGATCAAATAAATACACCACTTTCTTCAGTTCAATCATCAAATCTTTTGGTCTTGGCTGCAAGGAGGACTTAGGTTATACTAAGTGTCTGTCTCATAGGGTATTTCTGAGACAATGGATGCTCCTCGATTTTCAATTCCTAACAGAGCATTGTAACAGGTAGTGTGGTTCACAAGCTGGATTAATGTGCCGAGGTAGTTTATGAGAATCTTTTTTTTTTTTTCAAAGTGAGAATAATTTATTTATCGGCTAAAGGAAAAGCAGTTTGAACACTGTCACTGGCTTTTATTTATGGGAGATAAAATGGAAATTTGTGATTACCTAATGCATAGTTTGTGTACCCAAAAAACCAGGCAGTCATTTGGATCAAGTATACAGAAAATAAGTTGGCCTCAACCTGATGGCAATGATTATTCATGATGCGCACAAAATGGGTTATTTGGGCAATGGGAAAATGTCACCCATTAGAGTGTGTACAGAATTCAAGGGACATCTTTCTTCCGAGGGAGAAAAGTGGGTTCTCTCCCAGGCTTTGCTTGTCCACGGACTCTAACTGCATTATGTTTAAGCAGGGGTGGTTCGGTGCCAAGAGCATCCAAGTAGGCATAGGGACATCCGGATCTTCAACTTGGTTCTTGTGTGGACTTGGACAAATCCTATTTGTTCTGTGTGCTTCAGTTTCACTTGGCATAAAATGAAGATGATGGACTAGATGGGAGGATTTCAAACTTCTTTTTTTTTTTATTAGTTAATTTTTGTTACAGATGTTTCTCCTTTTTCCCCCACTGATTCCCCCCGCCCCCTCCCTCCCTGCCCTTTCCCCAGTTTGTTGTCCATGTCCACTGTTCATGCATACATGCATATAAGTTCTGTGGTTTATCTGTTCCCCACCACCCCCTTATTTAGGGGATTGTCAGTCTGTATCCCACTTCCGTGTCTCTGGGACTACCCCCTTCCTCAGACTGTTATGTTCATTATATTCCACAAAGAAGTGAGATCATATGAAACTTGTCTTTCTCTGTTTAGCTTGTTTCACTTAGGATGATACTTTCCAGGTCCTTCCATGTAGTCTCAAAGCATAAGAGGTCTTTCTTTCTTACAGCTGCGTAGTACTCCATTGTGTATATGTACCACAGCTTTTTTATCCATTTGTCTACTGATGGACACTTGGGCTGTTTCCAGATCTTGGCTATTGTAAATAGTGCTGCTACAAACATAGGGGTACATATATTCTTTCTGATTGGTGTTTCAGACTTCTTAGGGTATATTCCTAGAAGCGGGATCACTGGGTCAAATGGAAGTTCCATTTCTAATTGTTTGAGGTAACACCATATTGTTTTCCATAGTGGCTGCACCAGTCTGCATTCCCACCAGCAGTGTACTAGAGTCCCATTTTCTCCACACCCTCGCCAACACTTGTTGTTTGATGATTTGTTGATGGCGGCCATTATGAAAGGTGTGAGGTGATACCTCATTGTTGTTTTAATTTGCATCTCTCTGATGATTAGTGATGTTGAGCATTTCTTCATATGTGTCTTAGCCATTTGTATGTCCTGTTTGGAGAGGTGTCTATTCAGTTCCTCTGCCCATTTTTAAATTGGATTCTTTGTCTTCCTTTTGTGGAGTTGTGTGAGCACTCTATATGTATTGGAAATTAACCCCTTATGTGATATATCATTGGCAATTATGCTCTCCCATTCAGTGGGTAGCCTTTCCGTTTTGATGATTGTATCTTTCACTGTGCAGAAGATTTTGAGTTTGATGTAGTCCCATGTGTTCATTTTCTCCTTTGTTTCTATTGCCTTAAGTGATGTGTCAGTAAAAAGTCTGCTGCGTATGATGTCTGAAATTTTGTTGCCTACAGTCTCTTCTAGGATTTTTATGAATTCATGAGTTACATTTAAGTCTTTTATCCATTTTGAGTTTATTCTCGTGTAGGGTGTAAGTTGATGGTCTAGTTTTTTTTGTTTTTGTTTTTTATGAATTTTTATTTATTTTTTTTGTTACAGATATTTTACCATTTTACCCCATTGGCACCCCCCACCCCACCCCCCCTCCACCCTGTCCCCGGCTTACTTATCCATGTCCATTGGTCATGCATACATGCATATAAGTTCTGTGGTTTATCTCTTCCCACCCTCCCACCCCCCATCCCCTCTTCTGAGGGATGTCAGTCTGTGCCCTACTTCCATATGTCTGGGTCTACTGTATTCCTCAGACAGTTATGTTCATTATATTCCGTATATAAGTGAGATCATGTGGTATTTGTCTTTTTCTGCTTGGCTTCTTTCACTTAGGATAATACTTTCCAGGTCCCTCCATGTCGTCTCAAAGTATAAGAGATCTTTCTTTCTTACCGCTGCATAGTACTCCATTGTGTATATGTACCACAGCTTTTTTATCCATTCATCTACTGGTAGACACTTGGGCTGTTTCCTGATCTTAGCTATTGTAAATAGTGCTGCTATGAACATGGGGGTACATATATTCTTCCTGATTGGTGTTTCAGGCTTCTTAGGGTATATTCCCAGCAGTGGGATCACTGGGTCGAATGGAAGTTCAATTTTTAATTTTTTGAGGTAGCACCATATTGTTTTCCATAGCGGCTGCACCAGTCTGCATTCCCACCAGCAGTGTATTAGAGTCCCTTTTTCTCCACACCCTCGCCAACACTTGTTGTTTGATGATTTGTTGATGGCGGCCATTCTGACAGGTGTGAGGTGATACCTCATTGTTGTTTTAATTTG
Organism: Molossus molossus; assembly: GCF_014108415.1. NCBI lineage: Eukaryota > Metazoa > Chordata > Mammalia > Chiroptera > Molossidae > Molossus > Molossus molossus. The sequence continues at coordinate 100,053,968 of NW_023425403.1, forward strand.
CATCTCTCTGATGATTAGTGATGTTGAGCATTTCTTCATATGTCTCTTGGCCATTTGTATGTCCTGTTTGGAGAGGTGTCTATTCAGCTCCTCTGCCCATTTTTTAATTGGGTTCTTTGTCTTCCTTTTGTGGAGTTGTATGAGCACTCTATATGTATTGGAAATTAACCCCTTATCTGATACATCATTGGCAATGATGTTCTCCCATACAGTGGGTTGCCTTTCCATTTTGATGATTGTTTCTTTTGCTGTGCAGAAGCTTTTGAGTTTGATGTAGTCCCATGTGTTCATTTTCTCCTTTATTTCTGTTGCCTTAGGTGATGTATCAGTGAAAATTCTGCTCCGTATGATGTCTGAAATTTTGTTGCCTATATTTTCTTCTAGAATTTTTATGGATTCACAGGTCACATTTAAGTCTTTTATCCATTTGGAGTTTATTTTTGTGTATGGTGTAAGTTGATTGTCTAGTTTCATTTTTTTGCATGTAGCTGTCTAATTTTCCCAACACCATTTATTAAAGAGGCTGTCTTTACTCCACTGTATGCTCTTGCCACATTTGTCAAATATTAATTGAGCGTATTGCCTTGGGTCCATTTCTGGGTTTTCAGTTCTGTTCCACTGGTCTATATGCCTGTTCTTGTGCCAGTACCAGGCTGTTTTGGTTACAGTGGCTTTGTAGTATAACCTCATATCTGGTATTGTGATCCCACCTACTTTGTTCTTCTTTTTCAAGATTGCTGTGGCTATTCGGGGTCTTTTTTGGTTCCATATGAACTTTTGAAGTATTTGTTCTAGTTCTATGAAATAGGTCGTTGGTATTTTGGTGGGGATTGCATTGAATCTATAGATTGCTTTGGGTAGTATGGACATTTTAATTAAGTTAATTCTTCCAATCCATGAACAGGGTATATGCTTCCACTTTTTTATATCTTCCTCTATTTCTTTTTTCAATGACCTGTAGTTTTCTACAAATAGGTCCTTTACTTCTTTGGTTAAGTTTATTCCTAGATATAGTAATTTTTTGGGCGCGATGGTAAATGGGATTGTTTTTTCAGTTTCTCTTTCTGTGAGTTCATCATTGATGTACAAGAATGCCGTCGATTTCTTGACGTTAATTTTGTATCCTTCTACTTTACCAAATTCATTTATTAAGTCTAATAGATTTTTGATGGAGTCTTTAGGGTTTTCTATGTACAGTATCATGTCATCTGCAAATAATGACAGTTTCACTTCCTCCTTTCCAATTTGGATCCCTTTTATTTTTTCTTCCTGTCTGATTGCTGTGGCTAAGACTTCCAGTACTATGTTAAATAAGAGTGGTGAAAGTGGACATCCCTGTCTTGTTCCTGTTCTTAATGGAAATATTTTTAGTTTCTGTACATTGAGTATGATGTTGGCTGTAGGTCTTTCATATATGGCCTTTATTATGTCGAGATATGATCCCTCTATTCCTACATTGCTGAGCGTTTTTATCAGAAATGGATGCTGGATTTTGTCAAATGTTTTTTCAGCATCTATTGATATGATCATGTGGTTTTTATTCTTCATTTTGTTTATGTGGTGTATCACGTTTATTGATTTGCGAATATTGTACCAGCCTTGCATCCTGGAATGAATCCCACTTGGTCCTGGTGAATAATTTTTTTGATGTATTTCTGGATGCGTTTTGCTAATATTTTGTTCAGGATTTTGGCGTCTATGTTCATCAGGGATATTGGCCTGTAGTTTTCTTTCTTCTTAGTGTCTTTTTCTGGTTTTGGAATTAGAATTATGCTGGCCTCATAGAACGTGTCTGGAAGTCTTCCTTCTGCTTGAATTTTTTGAAATAGTTTGAGGAGAATGGGTGTTAGTTCTTTTTTGAATGTTCGGTAAAACTCCCCCGTGAAACCATCTGGGCCTGGGCTTTTGTTTGCTGGGAGAGTCTTGATTACCTCTTCAATTTCCTTAGTTGTTATTGGTCTGTTCAAGTTTTCTATCTCTTCCGGGAATAGTTTTGGGAGACTGTGTGTTTCTAGAAATTTGTCCATTTTGCTTAGATTGTCGAATTTGTTGCCATATAGTTGTTCATAGTAGTTGTTAACGTTCTTTTGTATTTCCGTGGTGTTGGTTGTTACTTCTCCTCTTTCATTTCTGATTTTGTGTATTTGGGTTCTCTCTCTTTGTTTCTTGGTGAGTCTAGCTAAGGGTCCATCAATCTTGCTTATCTTTTCGAAAAACCAGCTCTTTGTTTCATTGATCCTTTGAATTGTTTTTTTGGTCTCTGTGTCATTTATTTCTGCTCTGATCTTTACTATTTCCTTCCTTCTACTTGCTCTGGGGTTTTCTTTTTGTTTGCTTTCTAATTCTTTAAGTTGTGAGGTTAGACAGTCAATTAGAAATTTTTCTTGTTTGTAGAGGTAGGCCTGTAGTGCTATGAACTTCCCTCTCAGAACTGCTTTCGCTGTATCCCATAGATTTTGTGTTGTTGTGTGTTCATTTTCATTGGTTTTCAGGAAGTTTTTAATTTCTTCCTTGATCTCCTCGGTGACCCATTCATTGTTTAATAACATGCTATTTAGCCTCCATGTGTTGAAATGTCTTTGCATGTTCTTGTTGCTATTGATTTCTAGTTTCATGCCATTGTGGTCTGAGAAGATGCTAGATATGATTTCAATCTTCTTGAACTTGTAGAGATTTAGTGTGTGCCCTATCATGTGGTCTATCTTTAAGAATGTCCCATGTGCACTTGAGAAGACTGTTTATTCTGTAGTTTTGGGGTGTAATTCTCTGTAGATATCTATTAAATCCATTTGGTCGAGTGCTTCATTTAGAGTCTCTGTTTCCTTGCTAATTTTTTGCCTAGAGGATCTATCCAGTGCTGTCAACGGGGTGTTGAAGTCCTGTGCTATGATTGTATTGTTGTCCATTTCTCCTTGGAAGTCCTCCAGAAGATTTTTAATATATTTTGGTGCTCCTATATTGGGTGCATATATGTTTATCAAGGTTATATCTTCCTGTTGGATAGATCCATTCAATATTATGTAGTGGCCGTCTTTGTCTCTAGTTATGGTCTTCATTTTGAAATCTATTTTATCAGATATGAGAATTGCTACCCCAGCTTTTTTTTGCTTTCCATTTGCTTGGAAAATTTTTTTCCATCCCTTCACTTTCAACCTATGTGAGTCTTTTGTTGAGAGGTGGGTCTCCTGTAAACAACATATAGATGAGTCATGCTTTCTTATCCAATCAGCTACTCTGTGTCTCTTTATGGGAGCATTCAATCCATTTACGTTTAAGGTGATTATTGATATGTACTTATTTATTGCCATTTTTGTTTAGTGTGGTTCTATTTTTCTTCCCATTTCTACTGCTAATTACAGCAGTCCTTTTAACATATCTTGCACTGCTGGTTTGGTGCTAATGTATTCCCTTAGCCTTTTTTTTTTTTTTGTCTGGGAAGCTCTTTATTTGATCTTCTATTTTGAATGATAGCCTTGCTGGGTAGAGTAGTCTTGGATTCAGATTCTTGTTTTTCATGACTTTGATTACTTCATGCCATTCTCTTCTGGCCTGTAGTGTTTCTTGTGAGAAGTCAGCTGAGAGCCTATGGGGTTCCCTTTGTAGGTAACCTGTTGCTTATCTCTTGCTGCTTTTAGGATTCTCTCTTTGTCTTTAATTTTTGGCAGTATGATTACTATGTGTCTTGGTGTGGGCCTGTTTGGGTTCTTCTTACTTGGGACTCTCTGTGCTTCTTGAACTTGAATGCCTTCTTCCTTCACCAAATTAGGGAAGTTTTCTGTCACTATTTTTTTGAATATATTCTCTATCCCTTGCTCATTTTCTTCTTCTTCGGGGACTCCTATGATGCGAATATTATTACTTTTCCAGTTGTCCCATAGTTCTCTTAAGCTGTCTTCCTGTTTTTTAATAGTTTTTTCCTTTTGTTTTTCTGATTGGTTGATTTTTTCTACCCTGTCTTCTAATTCACTGATTCAGTCCTCAGCTTCCCCTACTCTGCTTTTTAAACCTTCCAATGTGTTTTTCATTTCTGATATGTCATTTTTTATCTCTTCTTGTTGGTTTTTAATTTCCAATTGGCTTATTTTCAGTGTCTCTATGTCCTTACTCATGCTGTTCAGCTTCCTCAAGATCATGGCTCTGAATTCTAGCTCTTTTAACATGCCTAATTGCTCCACATTGATCTCATCTTCGGTGGAGGTGTCTTGCTCTTTCATTTGGCTTCTGTTTCTGTGTTTCACCATTTTGGCTATCAATGTGGGCTTTGGAGCCTGTCAAGTTCTCCCTGTGGGTGTTGGTGTTCTGCTGTTTGTGGCTCCCTCTCCTGTGTTTAGATGAGCGAGGGAGGACCCAAGTTGAACACCACTGTCAAGTCTTACTTTTCTGGTTAAAGTTGCCAGCCCATGAATCCTACTGTTATCCTCTAGCTTTTTGCCTGGAGGCTAGCAGTTTAGGTTACTTGATGAGTTTTGGGTTGTCAGTTGATTGAAAAACTCCCTCTGGTGCTCAGCCAAGGGGCTTTCAGGAGGGTGGGGAAGATGCTGGTTGTTAGTGAGCCTCAATTAACACTTCAATGGCCCACAGGGTGGGGTTGGATCTCTGAGGGAGGGGCTGCTGCCTCTCCTCAGAGCCTTGGGAATGAGCAATGTGGCCACTGTCCTGCGTGGCTGCACTCAGCCAAAGCTCTGAGTGCCCTCCCAACCCCGAGTATCCCAACACAGTTCCAGTCCAGTCTGCCCTCCCTGTGCCGGAGCCCAAGGTGAGTGGCTGTGGCTGTTTCAGCCTCTGTCCCGGCTGGACTGTGGAGCCGCCTGGGAGTGCAACCCGAGGGCGCCACTTACAGCTAAGGCTGCTGCGGAGCTGCCCACCATGGGCTCCCAGCCCCGTCTCGCGCCTTCGCAAGCCTACCAGGATTGAGTCAGTGTCCCTTGTTGTATGGTCCTCGCAAGCTGCTTTTCTGTTGGTTTTTCCCGTCGATTTGTCTTTGTTATAGTTGTAATTCCAGTTTGGTTCTGGGAGACGGTCTGTGTAGCTCCGTTCACTCCGCCGCCATTTTTTTTTTCCTGATGATCTAGTTTCATTTTTCTGCAAGTAGCTGTCCAATTTTCCCAGCACCATTTATTAAAGAGGCTGTCCTTACTCCACTGTATGTTCTTGCCAACTTTGTCAAATATTAATTGAACATATTGCCTTGGGTCCATTTCTGGGTTCTCTGTTCTGTTCCACTGGTCTATATGCCTGTTCTTGTGCCAGTACCAGGCTGTTTTGATTACAGTGGCTTTGTAGTATAACCTGAAATCTGGTATTGTGATCCCTCCACCTTTGTTCTTCCTTTTCAAGATTGCTCTGGCTATTTGAGGCCTTTTTTGGTACCATATGAACTTTTGAAATAATTGTTCTAATTCTGTGAAGTATGCCGTTGGTATTTTGATGGGGATTGCGTTGAATCTATAGATTGCTTTGGGTAATATGGACATTTTAATGATGTTAATTCTCCCAATCCATGAACAGGGTATGTGCTTCCACTTTTTTATATCTTCCTCTATTTCTTTTTTCAATGACCTGTAATTTTCTGCGAATAGGTCCTTTATTTCTTTGGTTAAGTTTATTCCTAGGTATCTTAATTTTTTTGGCACAATGGTAAATGGGATTGTTTGCTTAGTGTCTCTTTCTGTGAGTTCATCATTGGTGTTTAGGAATGTCATCGATTTCTTGACATTAATTTTGTATCCTGCTACTTTGCCAAATTCATTTATTAAGTCTAGTAAACTTTTGATAAAGTCTTTGTGGTTTTCTATGTATAGGATCTTGTCATCTGCAAATAATGATAATTTCACTTCCTCCTTTCCAATTTGGATCCCTTTTATTTTTTCTTCCTGTCTGATTGCTGTGGATAAGACTTCCAGTACTGTTAAATAGGAGTGGTGAAAGTGGGCATCCTTGCCTTGTTCCTGTTCTTAAGGGAAATGCTTTTAGTTTCTGCCCATTGAGTATGATGTTGGCTGTAGGTCTTTCATATATGGCCTTTATTATGTCTAGATATGATCCTCTATTCACACACTGCTGAGTGTTTTTATCAGAAATGGATGCTGGATTTTGTCGAAGGCTTTTTCAGCATCTATTTATATGATCATGTGATTTTTATTCTTCGCTTTATTTATGTGGTGTATCACGTTTATGGATTTGCGAGTATTGTACCAGCCTTGCATCCCTGGGATGAATCCCACTTTGTCATGGTGGATAATTTTTTTGGTGTATTGCTTGATAACATTTGCTAGTATTTTATTTAGGATTTTGGCATCTATGTTCATCAGGGATATTGGCCTGTCGTTTTCTTTCTTTGTAGTGTCTTTTTCTGGTTTTGGAATTAGAATTATGCTGGCTTCATAAGACGAGTTTGGCAGTCTTCCTTCTTCTTGAATTTTTGCAAATAGTTTGAGAAGAATGGGTATTAGTTCTTCTTTGAATATTCGGTAAAACTCCCCCGTGAAGCCATCCGGGCCTGTGCTTTCGTTTGCTCGGAGAGTCTTGATTACATCTTCAATTTCTTCTGTTGTTATTGGTCTGTTCAAGTTTAGTTTATGAGAATCTGTATGTTCTCTCTCACCCTGTTAAAATTTGATAATGCTGAAACATCCTATTTTGATTCTTAAATTGGAAAAACCACCTACTAAATGAGGAACCCTAACCTATTAGGCACTTTTGCTTGGTCTTGAATTACTTGACACAGATTGATGGTGGAATTGGTTGGCTTTTTACAAGAGTAATTAAAAGGACTTCTGGATTTTATTTCCTAAAAAAGATTGTTTCCTAAAATAAGGCTTTTAATGCTTTAAAAGGCAAAGTTGAAACCAAACTAAGCTGTCTGTCAAGGTGGGTTTTTTTTTTCTTTTTCCTATTTATTTATTTATTATTCATTTTCTTTCTTGACTTTAGAGAGAGAGAAAGGGAAAGGGAGAGGGAAATAAAACCATCTATGAGAGAGAACATTGATTGGCCGCCTCCTGCACAACCCCCACTGGGCATTTGGCCCATAACCTGGACATGTGCCCTGACCAGGAATAGAACCAGCAACCTCCTGGTGTTTGGGTCAATGAGCAACCACCAGCTGGCCTCTTTTTTCCTTTGAAGCGACTGGAAATTATTTTTGGAATCTAACTTTAGATGGCTTGAGGGAGCTGTGGCTGCTACTTTCCAGAAAACAGACACCATGCTCCTTTGTTACATTGCTCATATTGATTTTCCCCTGGTGCCTTTATCTGTGGATACAGAGGGACACTGGTAAAGCCCCTCTCTTACCTCTTTGCAGGCTTGTTGATTGGTGCTGGCTGCGCCCTCTACCCCTTGGGCTGGGACAGTGAGGAAGTTCGGCAGACTTGTGGCTACATATCTGGCCAGTTTGACCTGGGTAAGTTCTCTTCATAGATGGCACATCTTTTATTTCTTTTTTTTTTAATCCTCACCAGAACATATTGTTCCATTAATTTTCAGACAGAATGGGAAGGAAGGGGTGGGGGAGAGAGAAACATTGATATGAGAGAGTCACATCAACTGGTTGCCTCCCGCATAACCCCAACCGGGGCCAGGGACTTAACCACAATCAAGGTACGTACCCTTGACTAGAATTGAACCCGAGACTCTTTGGTCTGTGGACCATTGCTATAACTGCTGAGCCAAATCAGCCAAGGCTGGCACACCTTTTAGAAAAGAACCTATCTGATGTTTCATAGGAGAAGAAGGTAGAAAAGGGATGGGGAAGAAAAACACATGCCAATATTGCCACCAGAGTCATGTGTGACATTACCCATACATCCATTTATCCTTCTGTTTCAGTGAAGAGCCATCAATAATTTACTGTTTGCCTGAACTATGGGAAATATTATAGATACAGAGAAAAGAAATAACCCTTGCTCTGAAGTGTTTATATTTATTAATTAATTCAAAATCATATATTTATTACTCATTGAAAATGCTAAAAGTAATTTTCTATGGAATTCATACTCTATCTAAGAAGATAAAGCAAACAAAACCAATAGGGGCTAAGGACTCTACAGCAATTTCACTCCAGAGCAATAGACTGCTTTGTGAAACAGATAGGAATCAACTTAAATTTTGAACAAAGTGATGTGTGTGGATTATCTTGCAGTAGACAGAAACACCTTGCAAGCAAGGATTGTGGTACAGCAAAAGTACAGGGGAGAAATGAGAAAAGTTCATCAGGAGACCATAGAGAAGCAGAAGAGGTGAGAATTCACACATTGGTGAAGGGCTCATGAATTTTTCTGTGTACTCATCAGAAAGTTTCACATAGTTTTTACTTGTAGATATAATGTATTATGCTTAGCAATCTATACATTTGTTTGCATACTACATGGTTTTCACCTTTATAAGTTGTGATAATGGGATAATATTTCACTTCAATGGTAAACCTACATTAACCTAACCATTTCCTTATTTCTTTCTATTCCAGATTCTGTTCTTTAAAGACATAGTGTAATTAATGAATAGTTTAATGAATATAAGTTTTTCCCTAATAGAATTATTTTCTCAGGGTGTTTTTCTAGAATTTATGTCACTGGACCAAAGACTATGAACCTGTAAGATGCATTGCCAAATGATAATAAATATTTTCCCTTAATATGTGGATAGAGAGATTGTTTCTGGCCATTAGTGCATAATGAGTTACTAACTTAAACATCCATTCTCACATTAAATATTTCACCCATAGAAGAAAAAATTTGAGGTAATTGGTCTAATGGCAGTATTACCATATCCCAAATCATTTAAAATTATTTTTATGTAGAACTTCTATGAAAAATTTTGTTCTATTAGATACTGAGAAAAATGGACAGATGTGTTAACATATCAAAGCTCTGTGAAATTGAAATGAAGCAATTTTTATTTGACACAATGGATGAAAAACACCCTGCTTCACTCAAAATAATACTGGCTCTTTTGGTAGAGAATATGGTGCTCTAAAAACCACCTCATTTGCCTTAATACAAACTAAGAGATTATCCTCTGCCATTCTTCCTCCTTGATGATAAGACTTTCTTGAATCTGGATTGTTTGTGCTTGCCATAAATTAGCAGAAGGGGAAAATGCTGGCACAATGTTGCCTATTGGCGTTTTGTTTGTTTTAGGAAAGCAAACTGTGTCCAGAGAGATACTTTAACATAGCATTTGGCATTTTCCTTGCTCTGGTATTTGAAGCTTTCTTGGTTATTTCATATTGGGCCTCAACTTCATTAGAATCCTGTTCTAGCAGATCTCTCTTGTTATTGTGTGTCACTACACTAATCAGCAGGTGATAATAAAACCCAGATCTTGTTATTTACCTTCAGTACCTCACCCCAGTGTTCCATATCTTCTCAGCATTGTGGATCAAAAATGTCAAACTTAAACTTCAAAATAAGAAACAAAACACCTCTAGTCTCTTTGCTAATGGTAATGATATCTTCAGTTGTTAAACTCACTAAAGCCATTTTAGCAATTTAAAAACTGTAGTGTCATTTTAATATTTACCTTTTTATTTATAAATTTCTTTTAGACTGCATGATGAGAAAAAAAAAAACAAACTGACTCATTCACAGATAAAATGAGTTCCTAGGTCCCCTGGAGAAGTACTTTGAATGTATCGCATTTGCTTTCTCCAGGTCACTGTTCTTTTTGCAGACTGTTATCTTTGCTTTAGAAAGAAAATATAAAGAGAAATTGTGGCATAGAGATATCACCATGCCTGTCCCACTGGACTGCCTATGTTTACTACCTTTAAGAAATGCTTACTGTTCCCCTGAACACTGATTAGGGTTGAACTTTAGTGAGTAAGTGAAGTCACAGGCTATGGAGCAAATTTGGAGTTGGGAGCCACAGCATGTGTGTGAGGGTGAGCATTCTCAGTGAGGAGAACTCTGGAGTTCATTTTTAGTAGTATACCCACTGCTTACTGTGGCCACGCCCTGCCTCTGCCACTTCTAAGAATCTGAGTTTATTTCTGCCTCTCAAGAGAGACAGTGTGTGGGCACTTCTTCCTCCCAAAGGTTGGGAAAGGCTAATGTTGTTAAGGTTCAGGCCCTCCTTACTGTAGAATATGGTTGACTTTCTTGGCATGCCATAACTGAAATGCTGTTCCTCTCTTTCTAGAGCACATCCTGAAAGAAGTCATTGCTTCCATGCCCACATGAAAGATTATTTAAAGAGCTCATGCATTCACTCACTCAGCCGACAGATATTTATGGGGGCTGACCCTGTACTGGGTGCTTGGGACATAACACCAGCAAGTAATTTAGAAGGCAATATTCCCTGCCCCCAAGGGAACTTAAAAACTAGCAGGAGAGGAGAGGCAGAGAAGTGTGTTAGAAAGAAAGATGTCAGACAGAGCAACGAGCACTGTGGTTGCCTTGCCAGTATTATTCCTCTCTAGTTGGTGACTAAGCTAGAGGTTGGCAGGTGTTTCTGTAAGACAGAGAAGTGAATCTTTTCAGCTTTGTGAACCATATATTTTTTATTTTACCTACTTGGCTCTGCAGCTGTAACATGAAATGTACTTCATGTATGAATGGGTATAACTATGTCCCAATAAAACTTTATTTACAAAAGCAGGTGTTTAAACTGTTGCTTGAGGACCCACTGATTTCAACCAAAGCTTACCCCTGACATGCCTGAAATTTATTCATTCCAGATGTGCTTATTTACTGATCCCTTCAGCCCCAAGGTCAGAGCCTAGGTCAGTCCCAGGCTCTGCACTGAACAGCTGCATCCAGTTATCCTAGAGTATGCTACTACATACTATATACTACAATTTCTGGTTGTACAGTGGTGTAAAAGGGGGCAAGCACTGTGAATTAATCTTGATTTTCCCACCTCTTAACACCAGCACAGGATGGGGAAGCTGAGCCCATTTGGGTCACTGAAACTAAAGGAGAGGTTTCCAGAAGCTTCTGAGGAAAAAGGGATCACATGCCTCAAAGAGAGGCTTCCAAAGTTATGCTCTCTTTCCCTAAATTGTAATCTCTGACCAAGTGGAGTGACAGGAGGGAGTAGCCTGGGGTAGGGGGACATATAGGTGGGCAGAGAACCCAGCCTATGGGTAGTCATCGCTGAAGCAGGCCTTCCCGAGGAATTTCCAACCTGGTTGACACACAGTAATTTATTTCCTTACAGGGTAAAGTTTGTAGCATGCTTTCTCTTACTTGCAGCTAAAAGCAGCCTGAGTGGTATTTTATTTAGTTGCTATATCATCATCCAAGGGGGCCTGGCCTCATAAGCTTCCTAAGGAAGTATTGTTCTTAGCTGAGCCCTTAAGGCTCTAGAGCAGTGGTTCTCAACCTTCCTAATGCCGTGATCCTTTAATACAGTTCCTCATGTTGTGGTGACCCCCAACCATAAAATTATTTTCATTGCTACTTCATAACTGTAATTTTGCTACTGTTATGTCTTAGGTGACTCCTGTGAAAGGGTTGTTCGACCCTTAAAGGGGTCGTGACCCACAGGTTGAGAACCGCTGCAGAGGGTTTAGGAAGGTAGAGTGAATGTGGGCATTTTTCAGGGTGGCTCGGAGGGGTAGGTTGCAGGGGGCAGGAAGAAGAGTCAGGAAGGAGGCCAAGTGACCACACTGCAGATCTGCATCCTTATTTCATCAGGTTTTAATGCCACGGATTAGCCATGGTAAAAGTAACACTTTAGTTTAGAGAGAGTAGGTGGGCCTCCCAGGAAAAGAACATTTAAACTGAATCTAGAAATAAAAGTAGTAGCTAGGTAAGGAAGGGACTTCATAAAAAGTTCTCTCTCGTGGTTGTAATGTAATATGGTTACATTACAGGAGTCTAGTTGAATCTTATTTTTTTATGCCTCCTTTCTTTAGAAAGGTGATTTGGGGATAATTTTTTACTTACCCTGAAAACAATTTTATAAGGCTATTGAGTATTTCTCAAGAAGTTTAATATTTTATTAAGTGCAAAACTTTGACACAATTTTGCAAAAATACTTACTTTTACAAATTAAAGATTGTTACCCTGCTTACCTTTGGATCACTTATTTATGAAGAACCAAGGAGCAGGTTTGATATACACATCATTCATTAAAACAGAGAAACAAGAGTCCAGACAGGCTGCATCATGAATTTATAAATTCCCAACTGAAATTCTATGGCTTGGGCTGAGAGTAGCTCTCAACCTTTAGCATTAGAATCAGAGATACACTTGTTGAGAATGAGGATTTTTAGTTTTTATGCCCCAGAAATTATGATTTTTTTCTCATTTGTGTTTTAAACAAATATTCCAGGTGATTCAGGTACAAGTGATCAGTGCACATTCTTTGAAAAAAAAATGTCCTAATTTATATAGAAAATTAAATTTTTGTACTTTGTTAGAATTTTGTTTAACAAACATTCATTTTGTTTTGTATACATTATGATGCTCTCTCTAGCTTTAGGTTACAAAAATCTGACTCCAACTGGCTTAAACAAACAAAGAAGACATGTTAAATATCTTATTACAGGAAGGCTGGAGCTACAATGAGCTGCAGACTTGACCAATCCAGGGACTTAAAGATGTTGTCTGTATCCAAGTTGGTTTCATCCTGAGGCCAGTTCTCTCTTTAATTATAAGATTACTGCACTTGGCACTAACCATCTTTGTTCATGTCAAATAGGAGAGAGTGAGCTTCTCCCCCAGTAACTGACTAAGCCTCTCAGTCTAGTGGGCCAACTTTTGCCAAGTGTCTACTCTTTCCATCCCCCCCTTTATTATTGATTTTAGAGAGAAAGGAAAGGAGAGGGAGAGAGAGATAGAAGCATTGATGAGAGAGAGTATCAATTGGCTGCCTCCAGCATGCCCCCCACTGGTGATTTAGCCCACAACCTGGGCATGTGCCCTGGCTGAGAATCAAACCAACAACTTCTTGGTGCATGGGTTGATGCTCAACCACTGAGTCACCCGGACATGTGTCTACTCTTGATTGAGTAGCTGCTACCAGGTACTACTTGGCTTCTTATGGTCCATCTTGGATGTGCTCAGAGTTTTATAGAACCATATTTTACTGAGAAGTAGTGATATTTGTAAGTGGAAGATAAGGCTTAGAGGAGAAGAGGCTTGTCAGTGTCTTTTGTTGAACTTTAGCGTCCTCCACTCCTTCTATCATGAAGTCCATAGTTATGGTCAGTGATGGTGTATGCTGTTTAAATGTAAACAATGGTGATTTTATTTATTCTTAAGACAATAAAACAGTATAAGTCATAAGAATAATACAGTATAGCAGAGTGTCTTCACATAATAGAAGCTCAAAAGATGTTTGCTACTGTTACTCATATTATTTGTGCAGGACATTTTAAGTGAATCTTTGTTGATCAGTCTTTACTCTTCCTTTTACATTTCATGACTGTAAGTTTGGATTGACACATAAACTCTTAATATAAATCACATTGCCTAATTGATTTATTTAGTTCATGCTTCAAAGATATTTTTATCCACCAAAGACTTTTCTAATTATATCCTTATGCTCAAAAATAGTGTTTCAATTAATTTGTTTTGATAATATGCCAAGTGAATTGGAGTAATTATTGCTTTTATTTTGTTATTTAGGTTGAATAATAAGCCATCATGTATCCTGTTCTTAAAATTATGCTTTTGGCTTCTCAAGAACAGTGCCATAAAGTTTGAAAACTCAGAACCTCCCCATATTGGAAAAGATGAGTCTGTTCTTTCATATTTTCAATCCAGTGAGAAATCTCTTGTCCTCTAATCTCAACATGTTTCCTTTAGCTCTGTGACTCCTGACTCATATTTTCTTCCATCAAATTTAATTACATTTGAGAAAAACTGATTTGAAAGTTGTGGGGAGGTCAGTGGGCAAGAATAGGAACAAAAACAGAATTTGTTTTTTGAGCTCTTTCAAGCTTGGTGATAGTGATTGCTTCATAAGCTAAATGACCCAGTTCTCCTGATGTCCACACGGAAGTCTCTGTTTCTGCCAACAACAACAGAGGAAGTGCTATCAGCTTCTGTGATATTTAACACTGAAGGCTCTGCCTGGTGGCCTGTGGGCATCTGAATTGTGCACCAGAGTGGGATTTGCCTGGGGAGGGTGCTTGCAGAAAGCAGCAGTTCATGTCGGTCACTTGGTTCTGGAAGAGAACATCTGATGCAGTTCTGGTCACTGCTTAGAGTAAAATTATTATCCCATTCTGATATTGCTTTCTGGGAGACTAGTTAATAAGGTGTTGAACATGCACTGAGATTTAGCCCAAAAGAAAGTTGTTAGAACAGCGATGGCTTTTTACTGGATCTGTTCCAAACTTTTTTTTTAATTCTCACTCTAGGAAATTTTTTTTTTTTGCGTTAATCTTCAGATAGAGTGGGAGTGGGAGAGAGAGGAAGAGAGAGAAACATTGATGTGAAAGAGACACACCGAGTGGCTGCCACCGACACGACCCCAACAGGGGCTGGAGACAAACTGCAACCGAGGTTTGTGCCCCTAGTGGGAACCAAACCCTGGACTCTCTGATCTGCGGGCCAACGCTCTAACCCCTGAGCCAAACGAGCCAGTGCTGTTCCAAACTTTTTTTTTTTTTTATCCTCACCCGAGGACATTTTTCCATTCTCTGCTCAGGCAGAGTGGGAGGGAGAGAGAGGAACAGAGAGAGAGAGAGAAACATCGATGTGAAAGGAACACATCGAGTGGCTGCCACCCGCACAACTGACCAGGGCCGGAGACAAACTGCAACCGAGGTACGTGCCCTTAGTGGGAACCGAACCAGGGTCTCTCAGGACCGCAGGCCAACGCTCTAACCGCTGAACCAAACCGGCCAGAGCTGTTCCAAACTTTTGACACTTAAGGCTAAGTCACCGGAAGTCATTTAGAAGGTCCAGCAGAAGTCTGTATTCCCTCACACAGAGACCTAGTGCAGGAAGATGGCAGAAGAAAGCCAAGCAGCTGCTGTAAGTTAAACCAAACACCAAACTGGGTAAGCCCAGAGAGACCCATGGGAGCACTCTGGAATGTGACACCAGTGATGCTGGGAGGTTCCCACCGGCAGAGGAAGCCCAGCCTGGCCAGTGGTGGAGTGAACAATCCTCTGCCATGTTCAGGTCTAATCCCTTTAGAGTAACCCCTGACTGCGTCCTCTGGCTTTCCTGTCTTGCCACAGGCACTCACAGCTGGAGCTAGCTAGGACAGCTTTAACTGCACATAAAATTATGCAGTCTTTCTCCTAGGGAGCATATACTTTGCTTATGTAAAACCTTTCTATGTATCAGCTGGAAAAAAAACTTTTTTCTTTGGTAGGACATGTTGTTTCCCACATGGAGTGCATAATCACTCAATTATGCCTGAGAAAGTCTGTGGAGGAAAATGTGATACCCTTCATGACCACCCTGTGCCTGTGCACTGCTCTTGGTCCTCTGCAGAGACATCCTGGAAAAGATGAAGTCCGTGCTTCGTTTCCTGTCCACGCGGGCACACTTGTCTTCTTGCACACATATCCTCCTCACTTACATTTCCCACTATTTTATGATTAATGCCTGAATGTCGTCTTTATTATCTGTAGGCTGTTTGGTCCTTTTTTTTTTGTGGTTGCCTATGTTTGGTAGGAACAGGATGTGGTTGGTGGGAACGGCCTGTGGATGGTAGGATTGGGCTGTAGTTGGTTGGAATGGGCTGTGGCCAGAAACAGGGACCTCCTCTGTAATCCTGCTGTGTGCTGAACTCAGCAGAGCAACATGCATAAATGGTGTGGAAGAGGTGATTGGATATTTGCATGAGGAAAACTACACAATAAATATTGCCATGTGGAGGTTTCTTATTTTGTGTGTCATGTGACCAATATATTTATTGAGTTCTTGCTCTTTATACTTACAAGTATAAAGGTTGTCCACTGACTTTATGTGTGTATATGCATGCATATGTGTGTGTGTGTGTAGTTAAATTTTTATTCATATTTGTTTAATTTTGATTTTTTTTTTTGGTATGTGCTCTTAGTGGGAACCGAACCCAGGACTCTCTGGTCCACAGGCTGACGCACCAACCGCTGAGCCAAACTGGCCAGGGCTGTTTAATTTTGATTTTGAAATAATTTCAGATTTACAAAAAAGTTGCAAAAAATCACCCTAGCTGGTTTGGCTCGGGTTAGAGCATCGGCCCACGGACCGGAGAGTCCTGGGTTCGGTTTGCACTAAGAGCACATACCTCGGTTGCAGTTTGTCCCTGGCCCCAATTGGTGGTGGATGACAACCACTAAATGTGTCTCTTTTGCATCAATGTTTCTCTCTTTCTCTTCCTCCCTTTCTCCCTCCCTATCTGAAGTTAAATGCAAACAAACAAACAAAAAAATGTCCTCGGGTGAGGATAAAAAAAAAAAGTTGCAAAAATACTACAAAGAATTCGCTTATACTTTCCCCCAGATTCCCTTAATGTTCAATTTCAACATATTTACTTTATCATTCTGACTCTGCCTCCTGCTTTATTCCCTCTCTCAGACACAATGTCCCTCTAATCATAGGTAAAGTGAATAATTCCTCAAAATAACATTATTTTACATAACAGTACAATTACCATAATTAGGAATGCATCATTGATATAATACTTTTATCTAATTTATGTCTATTTGATATATTTTAAGTAAAGAATTATGCATAAAAGAAATGGAATTTAATTCTTTTTCTCTTTCTGTGTATTGCTTATTCTGGACTTTATTTCTACTTTATGGTTTTCCATTTGCAGAAAATAACAAATACAAAGTAGTAGTTAAAATCTCCAGATGCTAAAAACTAAAAATGAATGCTGGCTATCCATAGCTACACTCTGATATTAGAACTTATTAAGATTCTAGAAAGTATTAATAATTATAGTAATATTAATAAATAAACAGAGCTGTCCTTTGTCTTTTCCCCTGATGTATCGTTTGGGCTTAGTATGACTAAACCTCATGTCAAGTCCAAGTACTGTTCTGGGTGTCCCTCCCTTTCATGAATTTGAGCACCTGAGAGAATGTGAGACCTTGGATTAGTACTTTCTGGCAAATTCCCAAGTTGATGACAGCTAGCACCATTTCCTTGAAGGACAGTAATAGTACTTGGGTAAACTGTTCTTTTCTTTCTTTATTTTTTTTTCTCATCTCCTTATCCTAAAGGTAGGGCTAGAACATTTCTATGGGGGGCAAAAGAAAAACAACAAATTAAAATTACAATTCTTTAACAAGATATTTCGGGGGAATCCAACAGGGAAATTTATAGCATAGAATAGAATTGAAAGAATTTATAATTCAGGAAGATTTTTTTCCCCTAAAATCTGAAACCCATATAATATGTTCTCATATTTGAATATGGTCCTTGTACAGTCAATCATTGCCCCTCATGTACTCCTCTGAATAGCCCTTACCTCACTGCTGCTCCAGCTACAAAATGAATGGAGCTGTACAGGATGAAATTTATAAGGTGGATATATATATATATGTGTGTGTGTGTATATATATGTGTGTGTGTGTGTGTGTGTGTGTGTGTGTATATATATATATATATATATATATATATATATATACTTTTCTATTAAAATTCACTGTAATATATCTCCTTAGACATAGTGCTGTTATGAGCTCTTTGCTGACAATATCTGCTTGTGTGTAATGGTAGAACTCCCCACTCCCTGCAACTAATGCTACAGCTTGAATGAGTTATCCTTAAGAATAGACATGTCTGAATTTTATGGTCTGACAGTTTTCACTCTGGTTATCTCTGTGGAGAAATAAGGCAAACAAAGGAGGTTGGGACTCTTAAAAATGTTTGCCTCCTCTTTTTTTTTTTTTTTTTTTTTTTTTAAGTGGCATAGCTCCAATGCTTCAGGCAGGAACAGCACACACTGAGGCACACTATGTGTTTTGGGAGAAAGGTATTCAACCACCAGGAGGGTTCAATCCCCTAAATCTGGGAGTGAAGGGGCAGGAGAGGTAGAAAGAGACTGTCGACCTAGTACATTAGAATCAAGAACTACAGTTCCTGAGGAGAGATGTGGACATGACCCATCTGCTGTACTACTGTTTCAAAAACTTTAAGATGGTCACCCCTTCCGGGGACACTGTGTACACAGACTCGGTGCTTGTCTTTCAGGGGATCTACCATTACATATAAGTCTGCTCTATCTACCATTACATATAAGTCTGCTCTATCTACTAATGGGGACCTGCTACCAAGTTCTGCTTGTGAACAGCACCCCTGGAGCACATCTCTAGCGGGTGCATAGAGTACATCCTGAAATTATGTACAGGAGACCCTGAGAAGCAATGTGAGTTTGCATTTCCAGTGGTAAACAAGAAGAAACACTCAGAGGAGCTGGAAAAAGAGCAATGCCTCACAAACTTACTTTCCTCAGCCATTTACTTCTGCTTGTCCACCAACCAAGTTTGGTGTTCTTCTTGTCTCTTTTCAGACCCATGAGGGATCATTTTAACTACTTGTTCCATTAAAAGTTTTAGTTAAAGCTTTTGTATGTTTTAGGTCAAAGGTTTAAAATGTTTTTTTGTTTTTTTTTTTTTGCTAGAACGCCTTTGTTCAGTAACTTACAAAAGAACAAATGGAATTGGTCCCATGGCATTATTTTTGTTCTTGTTTTAATGCATATGCAGACAAGATGGTCTGAATATGAAGAGACATGAAGGGATTTATTCAAGAGGACAGAGACCTATTAGACTTTTGTGTATAATATTTAAGAGCACAAAATTTTTTTCTCTCTCCACTGATCCTTTCACCTTCCTGCCTTCATTATTTGTACAGCAAAAAGGGTGTAATCTAACAAGCTTGCTTCTTCTCTACACAAACTTTGCATTTATATCTTATTATATATAAAAATTTTAAATATCAAAGGTGAAAGATATTCTGCCTTGATAAATGATGACAGTCAGCTTGTTATATCTGGATTCAGGCACCTGTAGCCACAAAGCTGGGAACTCACAGTGGCCTTGTGAGGAAAGAAGTTAGCTGTGAACTGGTGGGGCTCAGGTGCAAGTGGAGAGCACAGGAAGGTCCCACAGACATGGAGGTGTGTGTTACAGTGTCAGTCAGAGGGCAGGACTGTCTGAGTTGCTGTGTCTTGTTCTGTGCTTAACAGAGCAACACTGCCCTCAGTGGGTGGTACTGTGGCAGGGTCTCTGAGTAGGAGTGAGGACAGTATGATTGATGTCTCCAAACTGCTGAGGGTTTACAGGCAGACATCAGTCTAACATAGGAGCTGAGTGTGCACATGACCTGGAGCCCTTCATCAGTTCTGCTCAAATTGTGTCAGGGGTGGGTCAACACCCATTTTGGGGGTGTGTCCATGGCTGGGTTCTTACCCAGGAAGAATTAGTTATCTGAATTCATGAAGCAAGTTTACTGGATCCCACTTCTCACATCCTCTACAGGTGATGAGATTGCCAAGACAGTGCCAGTTTGGTTCCATTGGCTCAAGAATTGGGAGTGCCAAGTCTGCAGAATGCAGCCCTTTAGTAACTAGAACCATACAAGGTGGACACAGGTCTCTGGAATCTTCTAAGAAGACTATTAAATTTTAAGGGGTAAAATATATTTCTTCTTGGCATATAAGTTCTAACAAAAGAAAATACTATATAACAGGGAAAAATATATTTAATATAAATAATTTTAATACATTATCTGAGCACAGGAAAAAGTTCTGGAATCAGTTTGACCCAAGTTCAAGTTTAAGCTTCACCATTTATTTGAGGTACAGGGAAAGTTACTTAGTTTGCATGTATATCAATTTCTTCATCTTCAAAATAGGAATAATATTGGGAAAGCACAAACAGATTTGCTTCTCTAACATCCTGAAAGCATGATAATAGGCAAAAATAACTAAATGAGATGTCACTCCTAAATTGGTTCATATTTTACACATGACAGCTATTGTGTGATTTTTATTTTCAGATCTTAATTCTAAGCACAAGTATAGTGTCTGATATCCATTCATGCCACAAATGTCTTTCAATTTTCTACAGTTGTTAGGACACTGTACTAGCACCAGGATATAAAAATGAAGCAGGCAGATACATTGACACATAGTAGACTGAAATATTAAACAAATTAATGAAGAGGCAGAAGATAAACTAGAATATCCCCAAAAGATGAACTGATCACTGGAATTCCATTGTTATTTGTAGCAAGATAATATTCTCTGTACATTTTCTCTGTTTCTGTTATTAATGAATGCCCCCACTAAAACCTAACTTGAGGCCCTGGCTGGTTTGGCTCATCAGTTACAGCGTTGGCCTTCAGATTGAAAGGTCTCAGGTTCAACTTCAGTCAAGGGCACATGCCTAGGTTGCAGGTTTGATCCCAGCCCAGGTCAGGCAGGGTCATGCGGGAGGCAACCAATTGATGTGTCTCTCTCACATCAGTGTTTCTCTCTCTCTCCCCCCTCTCCCTCCATTCCATTGTGTCTAAAGATCAATGAAAAAAAAATAGACTTGGGTGAGGATTAACAAAAATTGTTTTAAAAAACTAAGTTGAGCCACCCTAAAAAATCAGCTACACCTCTCCCACCCCATCTTTTCTGTGGGACTGCCCTGAAATGTCACCATGGCACATTTTTCCATAGACTTGGAAGGTGGTATGATTTGTTGCTTTCTGTCCCATTAACTTCTCTTTTATCTGTCAAGGATAGTATTCCCATTGTCGAAGGCAGCAATTTTCCAACCAACCAACTTGTTTGATGGTGTCCTGTTTGATGGAGCATTATAAGAGCAAAAGGGAAAGTTTCAACAGATTTGCTTCTCTAATTAATCGAAAGGATTGCCGATAAGATTTGCCCTCCAGTAAAAGGCATTCTGCTTGTATTATAATAACAAGCATGTATTGCCATGACTGGGAAGACAGAGGCAATGGAAGAATGGCCCCATAATTCCTGGTTTAAATTAGTTTCCATTACTACTCATGGGCTACCACACTGTTTAAGACATATGTACGGGGGTGGGGAGGAAGGGGAGGGGAGTGTCAATGGGGGAAAAATGAGAAACATCTGTAACAAAAAACAAATTAATAAATAAAAAGTAAAAACAAAACAAAACATATATACTGAAAGTCTGCTATTCTCTAATAGCCTAATGTACTCAAAAGGAACTTTTTTCTTGTTATTGTAAAATGCAATGCTAATTTCTCATTCTTGAGCACCTGGGTTTCAACAATGGACTTGTGCTCAGAAATAAAAAATATCTATTTTTTCTTTGAAGAAGATCAAGGTACAGTGTTCAATCTGTAATTTAAAAATGCATAGTCTTGAGGAAATCCAAGATGGCGGTAGAGGTGAAGGAAGTTACATTCACCTCCTCCCAGGACCAAAATGTAATTACAACTAAATTATAGAACAATCCTCTTGAATAACCATCTGAAGACCAGCTGAAGAGAAGTCTTATAACCAAGTAGTTACAGAAAAAGCCACATCGAGATTGATAGGAAGGGTAGATGTGAAAAAGCCTGGCCCCGCTCCCATGGGCAGCAGCTAGGGTTCTGGGGGGCTATCTCAGCTGCAGGAGATTCCCTCTGAGAAACATGGGGACTGAGCCCCAAGCTGGGCTCTCTAATCCAGAGCACCAGAGCCCAGAATAGGTGCCCACATAACAGCTGACTATGAAAAGCAGCAGAGTTGCTGTCCAGCAGGGAGATATGAGTCTGCTACATACACTGCCACCCTCTTAAAGGACCAACACACAAAATTCCATTCTCAGCCACTTATCCTAGGCTCCAGCAGAGGGAGAGTGGAGCAGACTAGAGTCACATGAAGAAAATCTGGGGTTTGTGGCTCTGAGAAGGGAGTTGAAGGGACAGCTGCCAAGATGCCTGTGCTGAGACCCTCTCCCATACTGCAGATGCCATCTTTCTTGAGTGAAGCATTCTCCAACTTGAGGCATCAGCCTGAGGTAAAGCAATACCCCTGCTGTCTGTAATTCCTCTTGCTCCACTCTGTGGAGCTTACACCCTGCTGAGGAGTATAGCCAGAGTCTCTTTCAGTGACAGCCAGCATGCAGAGTCAGGGAGAGGTGGATCTTGAAATTTTGCTGACCTATCCTCATGCCTGGTGCTGTTCCTTTCCAGGCCCCACAGAGGCAACCACAAACTGGATTGCTTGCAGCTCTAAATAGGTTGCTGAGGGGTAGTCACAGGCAGTGTCTTACATTAGCCTTCACAAGAGCACTTCCCAAGAGCTCCAGAAACAATACACTCTGTAGCCAGCTTCAGACAACATTAGAGCAGGATCCAATTAGATTCACAAGTGGCATATTGAAAGGGAGATCTAGACAAGCATCAGATCCTGCTCAGGCAAATTTTGCTTTGAGTAGTCAGCACCTGCACAGCACCTTGTACACTGTGGTCGGGATTGATTCTTACAGTCATCCAGCCTGAGAATTGACCCTACACATGAATATACCAATACCAGTCAAGACTCAACTTGCAATAGGAGGGCCAACAAAATACACAAAGGGATATTCCTGGAGCACTCAGCTCAGGTGTTCAAGGAGACTGTACCATTGGACCCCACAGGACATCTACTACATAAGGCCACTCCACAAAGACTGGAAATCATAGAAACAAACACAAAGAGGCAGCCAAAATGGAGAGACAAAGATACAGGCCCCAAATAAAAGAATAGGAAAAATCTCCAAAGAAAAAGCAAAATGAAATGGAGGCAAGCGATTTATCAGATATAGCTCAAAGTAATGGTAATAAGGATGCTCAACAACATGAAAAAGGACCAGTCAGAAAGGAAGAAAACAACATCTAAAATGAGAAATACATTGGAAGAAATAAAAGGTAGGTTGGCTGAAGCAGAGGATCCAGTCAGTGATTTGAAAGACATGATAAACAAACAAACAAACAAATAAATAAAACCCACCCAATTAGAGCAGCAAAAAGAAAAAAAATTTTTTTTAATGTGGATAAAGGGACCTTTGAGACAACATGAAGCATAACCACATATTCATCACAGGAGTACCAGAAGGAAAAGAAAGAGAGCAAGGGATCAAGAACCCATTTGAAGAAATAATGACCAAAAACTTCCTTAACCTGGGGAAAGAAAAAGACACAAGTCCAGGAAGCACAGAGAGAGTCTCAAACAAGATGAATTCAAAGGGGCCCACACCAAGACACATCATAATTAAAATGGCAAAGATTAAAGAGAAAGAGAAATCTTAAAAACCACAAGACAATTAGTTACCCACAAGGAAGCTCCATAATACTGTCAGATGATTTCTCAAAAGAAACACTTCAGGCTGGAAGGGATTGGCATGAAATGTTCAAAGTGATGAAAATCAAAGTCCTACAGTGACGAATATTTTACCCACAAAGGTTATAACTTCAAACTGAAGAAGAAATAAAGAGTTTCCCAGGCTAGAAAAAGCTAGAGGAGTTTGTTACCACCAAACTGGTTTTAAAAGAAATGTCAACGGGCTTGCTTGAAGAAGAGGAAAAGGAAAGAAAAGAATAAGAAAAAGAAAATACAGAGGAACATAGTTAAAACAATAAAATGACAATACAGTGGAACCACAGTTCTTGAACTTAATTTGTTCTGTAAGTCTCTTCTAGAAGTAGTTTGTTTGAAATGGAATCATTTTTTTCTGATTAGAAATAATGTAAATTAAATTAATTTTATCCAGACTTACAAATGATTTTCTGGTTTAAACTTTCTTATATACAGTACATGTCTAATGTACTATTTAATCTATCAATACTTTAAAAACAAAAAGGACATGAAATGTAAATAAAATGTAACAAAAAGGAAAAGAAATGTACAGTAAAATATGAAAATTTACATACTCATTAGCACTTACTTTTAATGTTGAGAACTATTGATGATGGAGAGGAAGGAAGTTATTGTTTGGAAGGGGAGTCCCCTTCCATGAAAATATCAGGTAGCTGTTCCTCTGGGGTTCTTTCTCTCTGTTCTTTCTTTGCTTCACTAGAGCTTGATTCAGGCTCACTTAACCTCTGTCTCATTAAAAACCTATCCAACAATGTTTGTTTTTGCCTGTGTTTTAACATTTGCCTAAAGTGAAACACTGCATTGTCATTGAACAAGTTTATCACACAGCTTATTACTTTTCTGTCAGGGTGGTATTTCTCAATAAGACTGTATTTCCCCCCATTTCCTAAGCATTTCCTTAATTAGTGAAGTAGGAATATCCTCCCTTCCCTCTTCCTTCTCTGAAGATGGTTTTTTAGTTGCCATTTGTTGCTAATTCCACTGAAGGCCTTAGAGCTCCTTGGTGGTCAGTTCAGTGTTGCAGTCCTCCACATCATCATCATCTACCTCCAAGCTCATGGACTTGCCCAGAGACACAGTATGCTCCACAACAGACACAGGCTCATCCTCAGAACCCTCAAAGTCTCTTTCAACACCAGACTCAGGCCACAATTTCTTCCAGGCTGATTATATGGTCCTGGAAGGCACTCTCCCCAAACTCTGTCTGTCAGCCTCAGGCAATTGAGGATATTAAAATGTTCTTTCTAGAACTTCTTAAGGGTTAACTTAGTTTTAGAGGTCAGCTCAAAACTCTATGAAACAGTGTGTTTTTGAATTAGCAATGACCCGCTGGTCCATGGGCTAGATGAGAGGAGTTGTGTCATGTGGCCAGAACCTAATAAGGATGAAGCTGTGCTCCACCAAATCAGCCTCCACACTTGTAGGGTAGGCAGGAGCATTGTCCATTACAAGAAGTGCTCAGAGTGGCTACTGTTTTTCCCAGAGGTATTTCTTCATACTTGGGACCAACACTTCATGAATCCACTCAATAAAAAAATTGCCTGGTTACCCAAGCTTTGATATTAGTTGTTCACATTCACATTCACAACTTGTTTTACATTATATTATTTTTCTTTGAAAACTCACAGGTTTTCAGAATGGTAGATGAGTAGAGGCTTCATTTTAAAATCTCCACTCACACTCCCACACAACAATAACATCAGCCTGCTCTTCACTGGCTTGTGTCCTGGCAATGACTTATTCTGTGTGATGTAGGTCCTCTTTGACATTTTCTTCCAGAAGAGATCTGTCTCATTACAATTGAACACTTGTTGGGGAACAAATACCTCAGCCTCTACCTATTCTTGAAATTCTGTCATAAAATTATTAGCAACTACTTTGTTAGAACTGGCAGCCTCCCTATGACTTACTCCACTATGAATACCACTTCTTTTCTTAAATTTATTGAACCAGCCCATACTAACCATAAACAAATCACTTTCAGTACTCATTCCAGGCATGTCTTTCAGGAGTTCATTATACAGCATCTTTAAATATCATTACACATATCATTGCCTCTGAAATGCTATTACTGGCTAACTGCTTTTTGTTTATCCAAAACAACAACAATTTTTCTACCACTTAAACTGCCTATGATTATCTTGTGACATCAATGGATAGATCATCTAGACAGAGAATCCACAAGGAAGCAGTGACCTAAAATAACACATTTGACCAGAAAGATTCAATTGATATTTTAAGAGTATTTCAACCCACTGCAGCAGAATATACTTTTTTTCCCAAGCACACATGAAACATTGTTCAGGATAGACCACATGTTAGACCACAAAACAAGTCTCAATAAATTAATAAGATTGAAATCATATCAAGCAATTTATTACAAGAAGAAAACTGAAAAATGCACAAAAAAAACATTTGACAAAGTACAGCATCCATTAATAATAAAAACTGTCAACAAAATGGCAATAAAGGAACATAACTCAACATAATAAATGTCATATATGACAAACCCACAGCTAACATACTCAAAGGTGATAAAACATTTTCCTTAACGTATGAAATAAGACAAGGATGTCCTCTTTCACCACTTTTATTCAATATAGTATTGAAATTCCTAGCCACAGCAGTCAGTCAATAAAAATAAATAAAAGGCATCCAAATTGGACAGGAGAAAGTACACCTGTCATGAATTGAAGATGACATGATAGTACATATAGAGAAACTTAAAGATTTCATCAAAAACTGTTAGAACTGATAAATGAATTTATTAAAGTACCAAAATACAAAATGAATATTCAGAAATCAGTTTCATTTTTATACACCATTAACAAAGCATCAAAATAGAAATTAAGAAAAAATACCATGTACAGCTGTGTCTTAAATAAAATATCTAGGAATAAGTTTAACTTTGGAGGTAAAAGACCTGTACTCAGAAAATTTTAAGACCACCAAAGAAAGAAATTGAACAAGATACAAACAAATGGAAGCATATACCATGTTCATGGATAAGAATAAGTAACATTGTTAAAATGTCCACACTAGCCAAAGCAATCCATAGATTCAATGCAGTCCTTATCAAAATACCAGTGGCACCCTGGCTAGTTTTGCTCAGTGGTTAGAGCATTGATCCATGGACCAAAGAGTCACAGGTTCAATTCCCAGTCAAGGGCACATACCTCAATTACAGGTTCCATCCCTGGCCCCAGTCAGGGTCATGTGGGAGGCAACCAATCAATGTGTCTCCCTCATATTGATGTTTCTCTGTCTCTCTGCCCCTCTCCTACTCTATCTAAAAGAAAAAGAAAAAGAAAAGAAATCAATGGAAAAGTATCCTCAGGTGAGGATTTTAAAAAATACCAATGGCATTTTTCATAAAACTGGAACAAATAATCCTGAAATTTATATGGGACCACAAAAGATCCTGAATAGCCACTGCAATCTTGAGAATGAAGAACAAAATTGGAAGTATCATGCTAACTGATATCAAACTACACCACAAGGCTATAGTAATTAAAATAGCATGGTATGGGCATTAAAAAAACAAAACAAAACAAAAACAAAAACCAGTCACATCAATCAATGGAATAGAACAAAGAGCCCAGAAATAAACCCATGCCTGTATGGTCAATTAATCTATGTCAAATGAGGCAAGAATATGCAATGAGATATAGACAGTCTCTTCAATAAATGGTGTTTGGAAAACTGGACAGATACATGAAAGAAAATGAAGCTAGATGAATTTCTTACACCATATACAAAAATAAATTCAAAATGGATCAAAGACATATATATAGGACCTGAAACAGTAAAACTCCTAGAAGAAAACACAGGCAGCAAATTCTTTGACATTTCTCAATAAAACTTTGCATTTCCCCCCATTTCCTAAGCATTTCCTTAATTAGTGAAGTAGGAATATCCTCCCTTCCCTCCCCCTTCTCTGAAGATAGTTTTTTACTTGCCATTTGTTGCTAATTCCACTGAAGGCCTTAGAGCTCCTCCTGGTCAGCTCAGTGTTGCGGTCCACCGAGTAATAATTTTTTGATACATCTCCTTGGGCAAAGGAAACAAATAAACAAACAGGATAAGTGAAACTAAATCAAACTAAAAAGTTTTTAAACAGCAAAGGAAACCATAAATAAAATGAATAGACAACCTACCAAATGGGAAATGATATTTGCCAATGAGATACTTGATAAGGGGTTAATATCCAAAATTTATAAAGAACTCATATAACTTACCACCAAGAAAACAAACAATCCAATTAATAACTGGGCACAAGACCTGAATAGACATTTCTCCAAAGAGGACATACAGATGACAATAGGCATATGAAAAAATGCTCAAGTTCAGTAATTATCAGAAAAATGCAAATTAAAACCACAATGAAATATCACCTCACAGCTGTCAGAATGGCTATCATCAATAAATCAACAAACAACAAGTATTGGTGAGGATGTGAAGAAAAAGAACCTTCATGCAGTATTGGTGCATTTCCAAACTGGTGCAGCCACTATGAAAAAAAGTGTGGAGGTTCCTCAAAAAATTAAAAATAGAACTACCTTATAACCCTGTAATTCTACTTCTGGGTATATATTTAAAGAAACCTAAGACACTAATTCTAAAAGACATATGTTTCCTTGTGTTCATGGCAGCATTATTTACAATGGCCAAGATATGAAAGCAACCTTAGTGTCCATGAATAAATGTTTGCATAAAGAATAAGTAGTACATATATACAATGGAATAGTAGCCATAAAAAATGAAATCTTATCATTTGTGACAACATGAATGGACCTACAGGGTATTATGCTACATGAAATAAGTCAGACAGTGAAAGGCAAATACCATATGATTTCACTTATGAGTGGAATCTAAAGAACAATGTAAATGAAAAAACAAAACAGAAATAGACTCATAAACACAGAGAACAAACTGATGTCTTCCAGTTGCGAAGGGGGTTAGGGTGGTGGGGTGAAAATAAAATAAGGGTTTAAGAAGTATCAAACCAGTCCTGGCTGGTTTGACTCAGCAGTTAGAGCGTTGGCCTGCAGTCCAGAGAGACCTGGATTCGGTTCCTGCTAAGGCTGCGTATCTTGGTTGCAGTTTGTCCCCGGCCCTGGTTGGTCATGTGGGTGGCCCTTTCACGTCAATGTCTCTCTCTCTCTCTCTCTCCCTTTTCTCCCTCCCACTCTACCTGAACAAAAAATGGAAAAATGTCCTCGGGTGAGGATAAAAAAAAAAAGAAGTATCAAACTGCAGTTACAAACTAGTCATAGAGATGTCATTGGGAACACAGCACAGGGAATACAGTCAATAGTATTGAAATAACTATGTATGGTGTCACATGGATACTAGACTTATCAAGATGATCACTTCATAAATTTTATGAATGTCTCATCACTATGCTGTAGAACATAAACTAATGTAATATTGAATGTCAACTAAAATTACAAAAAAATGAGAAAAATAAAAATCTATACTTTATCACAGAATGCTAGATGTTTTTACATTTATAGTTTCATGTAAAAAAATTCTCATATCTGGTTAATTTCATTCAGATGAATTTCTACACAACATAATGTGAAAAAAATTCAACTAAATAAATTTGAAGATCTAATTGGTTTTATTAAGCAATTCATAATAGGGCTACATCTCATTTAGCAACTAGAAGAGCATGTGGAGGTGGTACTCATAGTAGAAGGTTTTTATAGGAAGAAGGATGGGCCAGGGAGCTATTAACAGAAGAAAAGAAAGAATTTTTTTAGACCAGGACATCAACTTTTTTGGGAGGAAAGGATTTGCAAGGATTTTTATCACTCAGATTGATTCTTTCTGTGAGGGAAATGGAGAGGGACCATGTAACAGATTACATTACCAGTGTTTGACCAGAAATTTCCAGACTGGTTAATTAAGATTACATTTCTATAAGAGCTTGAAACTGCAATTAGATCAGGTATTAAATCTAAGCCTGGTATTTTAGGCTTGAAGCACAAGTGACATCACGTTGAGCCTGTGATTTTTTCTTTAACAATATACAAGAGGTGGTTTCAAAATTATGCAACATGTGTGGGTGATACTCAAGAATCGGTCTTACTAGAACATAAACTTTATGAGACCAAAGACCTTATCTGTCTTGTTCACTTCTGAGTCTCCAATTCCTGTAACATTGCTACACATACAGTAGGTGCTCAAGATTTATTGATGAATGTTGAATACCTCATTTTTATCCAGTACAGATGACAGTTCTGAAGAGGAAGTTTTTTTAGATTTCAAGCCCTTGAATGGGTTACTTAACCCCATGTCTCGGTTACACCCAAAGTGTTTCCCACCCCTTACTTGAGTAATACTTTAACAAAACCCCAAACTGCCATATTTCTCCATTCCATTGTGTTTCCCATCTCTCTAATGCAAGGACACCCTGCTCTGGCCTCCCACATTCATCCTTGGCTGGCTCCTTGCCTATATGCCAGGTCTCAGCATAAATTTCATTTCTAATTTAAGGCTTTCCTGACTATGCTATACTAGATTTCTTGCGATTTGCTCTTTTAGCATCCTAATTGTTTTTCCCTTCAAAACACATATTGCAATTATCATTATATAATTGTCTATGTAATTATTTTTAAGACTTCCTTGCCTACATCATATCTCTTGTTTTCATCTAATAAGCATTAGATCTGATGAGCTGACTACCTGTTTTATGATACAAGTAAGAACGTTTCAAAAAAGATAACAGTTATTAAAATCATACACACACACACTTAATAAGAAGTTGGGTTTGCCCCAGGAAAGTGGTAGTTCAGGGAGAGTGTGAAACAACCTGTGCTGAGGGCTCAATTCTTGATCTGGGTCTTTCAGGAAATATCAGGGTTTGAGTGGGTGGGTGGGGTGAGGTGGTTAAGCCTCTGATACCCAAAACAACTTGACAGACGCTTATTATGATCAAGAAAAGCAAGATATCACCCAAGGATATTCATTGTCTTAAATTGGGTTCCCCAGAGCAGATACTGAAATGAGGATTCATGTTCAAATAATCAAGGAACTGTTCCAAGAAAAAACAAGTAAAGAAATTGGAAAACAAGGTAGTAAAGGAGTAAAAATTAAGTAAGGGTCTATTTTTTTTTTTTTTGGAGTGAGCATGTGTCAGGTTTTATTTATTTATTTTATATTTTTATGTTTCAGAGCTCTGATGAATTCAGACTGAGGCTGGCAGGTAAGGGTCTATTTTCCAGGTGAGGTGCCAGCCTCAGTCTGAATTCATCAGAGCTCTGGAATATTCATTGCACTACAGAATTTGCACCCCCCCCCCCCCAGAGGCAAGAAAGAGGCCTTTCATACTCCTGTACCAGTCTGTCATTGGATACAGGTCATGCTAGGGGGCACTTCAGCTCTCTGAACATTGGGGCAAAGTGGCTATATACTCAGAGGTCCTCTGATGAGATTTGCACATACCTGTGAGGTGTGAGGAGCAAAGCACAAGCAGAAGCTGAGGGATGAGCAAAGGGATCCAAAGGAATTGGGTCGAACGTATACACCATCTGCTACAGTTCTCCTGCCAGGTAACAGCCCCTAAAGTTTAAGCTGCGGCTATCTTACTGACTTCCCTGCAGAAAAAATATTCTGCTCTCCTCGGTCCTCTTGCAGTCAAGTCTTTAGTGGCTTCTTTTTCAATCTTGACTCAATATACGTGGCTACCATCACATAGACTATTCTCAAATAATTAGCCTCACCAGCTACTTTTTTCAATCAAGTGTCTAATAATTAATAAATAAGTATTATGCTTTTCATGTTAGGTCTTGGAACTGTTTGTCGGTCAATAACTTGTTATTAATGAACAACTGATTGTGTTCTGTTATGAGTCCTGTGCTAAATGGACTGACTACAAATTTTTCTGACTTTTTGAATGATTCTAAACCTTTCCATCTCTTAGCTACTTATTAATTTTCCATCTTAGATATATTTAATACAGTTAAAGGGTGATTCAAAATGGAGACTATTCCCAAGAGTCACAGCCACATTAGCCTGTGGTTATCAACGTATCTGGTTTATGGCGGGGTTTCTATTACCCTTGAAAAATTCTTACCTTGTCTATCAGTATTAATGGAGATGATTGTTCCAGTGAGACCTCCTTGAGGTGGAGATGTGATGTTTCAGAATCTATCATCCTGTTCAATTTTAACACACTCTGCATGAAGTTGTAAATACATGGTTACTTCTCTCCAAAAAAGTTCAGTGCCAAAATAGCACTAGAGTGGTTCTTAAAATAAAATTCTAGAATTACTGTTTTTTCAGGGACTGGCTCTTTGCTTTTCTTTCTTTCTTTCTTTCTTTCTTTCTTTCTTTCTTTCTTTCTTTCTTTCTTTCTTTCTTTTTTTCTTTCTTCTTCACCCAAGGATATTTTTTTTTCCATTTTATCTTCAGATAGAGTGGGAGAGAGGGAGAGAGAGAGAGAAACATCAATGTGAGAGAAACACATCAACCAGTTGCCTCCTGCACGACCCGGACCAGCGCCAGGGATGAACGCAACGTAGGTATGCACCTTTGACTTGAATCAAACCCATGACTCATTGGTTGGGGGCCAATGCTCTAACCGCTGAGCCAAACCAGCCAGGGCATCTTTCTGTTTTTCTTTTTCCTCATTTTTCACTCAACATTTATTTATTGAGTGCCTATTATGAGCCTATTATGAGGCACTGTTGTAGGGGCACAGTAAGAAACAAAATATACAAAGATCTCCCCTATTGACACTGAAATTAAACACATGTGCATGCATAAGGTGTTTATAAAGCATGGTTAAGCGCTACATAGGCAGTAAAGTGAAGTGAAGGGATATATTGACTGTGATGAGGCAGGTGTGGGGTAGGGGGTGTCTTTGCAGAGGTGTCATCTGAGAAGGAGCCAGATCTCTAGTGATCTGGAAGTAGAGCTTTTTGAGTGGAAGGAATAATGAGTGAAGTACCCAAGCCAGTAACAAGCCTGATATGATCCCTAGAAGACAGTCAGTGTGGCCAGAATAAAGAAAAGAGGGAAAGTAGTTATGAGGTCTTAGAAGAAGGCAGATACCAGCTCATTCAAAACCTTATGGGCCATTGTAAGGAGATTGGATTTTTGAAAATTCATTACAGGATTTTCAGTTAGAGACTGACCTGCCTGCTTTGTTGTTGGTGATGCTGTAAGTAGAAGCAGGGAGACTGGAAAGCAATGAGGGCAGGTAAGAGTGCCTGGGGGTGCTGCAGGCATTTGAGAAGTGATAGGACATGGATAAATTTTGGAGAGAGAGGCAAAGGACTTGCCATTTACTAACGGTAAGTTCTTGGTCAGGTTATTGAACTTTCCATGGCCTTAGTGTTCCCATATGAATGATTTGGATGATACTCATGTACCTATAACATCATATTATTCTGAGGATTAAATGCATTAGTATTTATTTCACGTAAAGCTCTTCTAACAATTTAGAACAAATAGCAATCAACAAGTAAGTAAATCAATCAATCAATTGCTATTTTAAAACTATTATCATTGGATATGGAAAGGGAGAAATCAAGGATGACACCTCGGTTGACGACTGAAATTGTCTGTGTGCATAGGTAATGACCTAGAGTACCTTTGAGATGTGGAAGCCTTTCATCAAATTTTGCCTCTCTTTACTGTTGGTGACAAGCCAATCACTCACTTAACTTTGCCTGGCCTAGCCTTCTAATCTGTAAATAGGTCGCATGCTACCTACCCCTCTAGTAAACATCAATGAAGATATGAAGTCAAATTGCATGCTGCACCTGACAGTCTTTGTATATTTCAATAGAGAAATTATTAATGAACAAGATACAAATACCTGACTTATAAAAAAAAAAGATATGGTTTTCAATCTATGGTTTATTATATATATATATTTTATATATTTAATGATTATGAAATTCAAGTATTGTGGTATGTGTATTTATGTCTAATGTAATGTGTAAACAAGAACAAAAGAAAAGGGTGGAAAATAGTTGTAGTTGGAGTATTTTCTGATTCTATCTTAAGACTAAAAGACTGATTACAATAGGTGCAGAGAAGACAGTGTTCCATGAGAGATATAGAAGTTGTCCTTACTGTGCACTCAAAAAGAGTAACTTGGATGCTGTAAAAAGAAAAAGGATTAATGAATAAATAAACCCATTTAATTATCGTAGATAGGACATTTTGAGTCAATGACTCCTTATTCTTAGAAGTTATATAAGTCTGGCTCTGAAGGGCATCTTGGTTGCTTCAAAGTTTTGGCAATGATGGTTAAAGCTCCTATTAAAATCCATGTGCAGCCCAGCCAGTGTGGCTCAGTGGATTGAGCATCGTCCCATGGACTGGGATGTCCCAGTTCAATTCCCAGTCAGGGCACATGCCTGGGTTGCAGGCTTGATCCCCAGTGAGGGATGTGCAGGCAATTTATGTTTCTCTCTCGCACTGATGTTTCTATCACTCTCTCCCTTCCTCTCTCTCTAAAAAACATATTTTTAAAAACAAAATATATTTTAAAAAACAAAAATAAAATAAAATCTGTGTGCAGATTTTTGTGTGGACATAAGTTTTCAGCTCCTTTGGGTAAATACCAAGGAGTGTGATTGCTGGATTGTATGGTAAAAGTACTTTTAGTTTTTTAAGAAACCACCAAACAGTTTTCCAAAGTAACTATAATATTTTGCATTCTTACCACCAATGTATGAGAGTTACTGTTGTTTCACATCTTTGCCAGCATTTGGTGGTGTCAATGTTCCATGTTTTGGCCATTCTAATAGGTGTGTAGTGGTATCTAATTGCATTTCCCTGATGATAGCTTATGTGGAGTATACTTTCATATGCTTATTTGGCATTTGTATATCTTCTTTGATGAGGTGTTTTTTAAGACATTTAACTCATTTTTAATGAGCTTGTTTGTTTTTTATATTGTTTAGTTTTAACAGTTTTTGTCTATTTTGAATAACAGTCCTTTATTAGATGTGTCTTTTGCAAATATTCTCTCTCAGTCTGTGGCTTATGTTCTCATTCTCTTAACACTGTCTTTCAGTTTTCCATTTTAATAAAGTTCAGCTTATCAATTAGTTCGTGCATGGATTGTACCTTTGGTGTTCTGTTTAGAGTCATCACTATATCCAAGTCATCTAGGTTTTCACTAAAGTTATCCACAAAATACCTTCTAGGAGTTTTATAGTTTTATTTGTTACATTTTAGATCTATGATTTATTTTAAGTTTTGTGAAGAGTGTGAGATCTGTGTCTAGTTTCTTACCGTTATTTATTTATTTTTCATGAATGTCACATTGTTCCAGCACCATTTGCTCCATTGTGTTTCCTTTTCTTTTTTGTCAAAGACCAGTTGTCTATATTTGTGGAGGTTCTTTCCTTGGTTCTCTCAGCTGTTTCATCGAGTGATTTGTCTATTCTTTCACCAATTACTGGAGATTTATAGTAAGTCTTAAAGTCAGGTAGTGTCAGTTGACTAACTTTGTTTTTCTTCTTTAATATTGTGTTGGCTTTTTTGGGTCCTTTGCTTCTCCTTGTGGAGTTTAGAAACAGTTTGTATATATCAACAAAACAGCTGGCTGGGATTTTGATTGAAGTTGCATTGAATTTATAGATCAAATTGGAAGGAACTGACATATTGACAATACTGGGTCTTCCTATGTATGAACATAGAATATCTCGCCAATTATTTAGTTCTTTGATTTTGTTCATCAGAGTGTTTGTTTTCCTCATATAGATCCCTCATATATTTTGTTATATCTAATTATTTCATGTTTTGGGTGCTAATGGTATTGTGTTTTCTATTTCAAATATGACTTGTTCATTGCTGGTATATAAGAAGTAATTGATTTTTGTATATTACCCTTGTATCCTACAACCTTGATATAAATGTTTATTAGTTCCAGGGTATTTTTTGGATTATTTCACATTTTCTACATAGACAATTATGTCATCTACAAACAAAGACATGTTTATTTATTTTTCCTAATCTGTATAGCTTTTGCTTTCTTTCCCTGCCTTCTTGCATTAACCAGGATTTCTAGTTTATGCTGAAAAGGAGTGGTGAGAGGGAACATACTTGCTTTGCACCTGATCTTAGTGAGAAAATTTTGAGTTTCTCATATTACATGTGATATTAGCTATAGGATTTTTATAGAATTTTTAAATCAAGTTGAGAAAATTACCCTCTATTTCTAGTTTACTAAGTGTTTGATTTGATGAATACTTTTCTGTATCTATTGATAAGATAATGTGATTTTCATCCAGTCTGTTAATGTGTTGAATTATATTGATTAATTTACAAATGTTGAACCAGCATTTATGCCCAAGGTAAATATCACTTGGTCATGGTGTATAATTCTTTTCATATGTTTTTTCAATTTAATTTGCTAATATTTTGTTGAGGATTTTTGAATCTATGTTCATGAGATATATTTGTCTGTAGTTTTCTTGTAATGTTTGTGTCTGGTTTTGGTGTTAGGGTAATGCTGGCCTCAAAAAATGTCATTGATTTCTACTCTAATTCTCATTATTTATTTTTAATTTTTTGCTTACTTGAATTTAATTTATGTTATTTTTATAGATTTCTTAAGTGGAAATAGATCATTGATATTAGATCTTTCTTTATTCTAATATGTGCATTCAATTGTTCTCTAAGCACTATTTGTGCTGAAACCTACAAATTTTGATAAGTTGTGTTATTTTCATTTAGTTCAATATATTTTATTTTAAAATTTCTCTTGAGATTTCTCTTTTGGCACATGTGTTATTAATTTTATTTTTTTAAATATGTTTTCATTGATTTTCTAGAGAGAGAAGAAGGAAGAGAGAGAGAGAAACATTGATATGAGAAACATTGATTGGCTGCCTCCTGCACACCCTTTACCGGGGATTGAGCCCAAAACCCAGGCATGCACCTTGACCAGGAATCAAACCAGGACCTCTCAGTCCATAGGACGATGCTCAACACACTGAGCCACACCAGGCGGACAGTACATGTGTTATTTAAAAGTGTGTTGTTTGCCCTGGCCAGTTTGAGCATCAGCCTACGGTCCAGAGAGTCCCAGCTTTGGTTCCCACTAAAGGCACGTATCTCAGTTGCAATTTGTCCACGGCCCCGGGTGAGGTCGTGTGGGTGGCAACCACTTGATGTGTCTCTCTCACATCAATGTTTCCCTCTCTCTCTTCCTGTTTCTCCCTCCCACTCTATCTGAACAAAAAATGGAAAAATGTCCTTGGATAAGGATAAAAAAAAAAAAAAAAATGAAAGTGTGTTGTTTAATTTCCACCAATTTAGGGACTTTTCTAGTCATTTTTTTTTTTTTTTTTATCCTCACCCGAGGATATTTTTCCATTTTTTGTACAGATAGAGTGGAAAGGAGAGAGAGAGAGAAACATCAACGTGAAGGGACACATCGAGTGTCTGCCACCCGCACGACCAACCAGGGCCGGGGACAAACTGCAACCGAAGTACATGCCCTTAGCGGGAACTGAACCCAGGTCTCTCCGGACCACAGACCGACGCTCTAACCGCTGAGCCAAACTGGCCAGGGCTCTAGTCATTTTTTAAAATTGATTTCTAATTTAATTTTCTTGTGATCTAAGAGCAGACACTGTATGATTTTTATTCTTTTAAATGTGTAAAGTTCTATTTTATGGCCCAGAATCTTGGTGAATGTTGCATCTTCCTTGAGAAGAATGTATATTCTGATCTTGTTAGATGTAGGCTGTAAATATAAATTATATTTAATTGATTAATGGTGTCCTTGAGTTCAACTATATCCTTCTAGGCTTTTTCTGCCTGCTGGAAATATCCATTTATGATAGAGGGGTGTTGAAGTCTCCAACTATGATGATGAATTTATCTATTTCTCCTTGAAATCTGTCAGTTTTGCCTTACATAGTTTGATCCTCTATTGTTAGACACACACACATTAAGGATTATTGTGTCTTCTGGGAGAAATGACTCCTTTATCATTATTAATGTACCTTCCTTATCCCTGATAACTTCTTGCTTGGAAGTCTGCTTTATCAGAAATTAATATAGTTGCTCTTGTTTTCTTTTACTAATTATATTCTTAGTATTGTGGGTGCTATTATTACTACTAGTAATACAACTCTGAGAGATCAGGACCCATTTGGACCCTTATTATTATGTTCTCATTTATATGACGCTTTTGTAAAAGTGAATGTTGACCCCAGGAGAATCTGGGATTTTTTCTTCAGTTCAATCTGTATGCATCATTTAGCAATTACATTTAAATAGCAGTACTCAATTCAGTATTATCTTTCAAATATGTCTCCTCTATTTAGTGGTCTTTTTCAGAAGGATTATATCTATTTTTAATTTTTCCTATGGTACCTCATTATTCATATGAGTTTGGTTGATTCAAATTAGAATTAATAGTTTCATTTCTTCTATTCTGATTATTGCCATTCTTCTTTTTCTTCACTAGAGCTGTGGCCATTGGACGCAGGAGGCATAAGCCTTGAGGTCTTTCTGAAATGCACAAAACCATTCTTGCTTTCTTCAGTTTTGAGATAGCTTTCAGCATGTGTTTTCACTCCATTTGGTTGAATATACCACATTTATAATGCGTATTTCAGTGTCACATTTCTCCCACACATACTGGGAGAAGTAACAGAGCCTCCTACAAAATCATCCTGATCTGTGCCTGCTTTCTCTCCCCTCTTGTGTCTCTAGGTAAGTGTGAAATTGGCTGGGCCTTCTACTGCACAGGAGCAGGTGCTGCCACCGCCATGCTTCTGTGCACATGGCTGGCTTGCTTCTCTGGCAAGAAACAGAAGCAGTACCCATACTGACATGGAGCCACCAAGAATAAAGAGAGGAGAAGATGGGCTGAAGGGGCTTGGAGGTACTGAAACATCCAGCTACTTTCAAAAGGTGGAAAATGGTTCTAATTTATGCAATACTAATAAAATGAAATCCAATGGAATCAGAAACATTATATAATGTGGAAGAGTTGTGCCAGATTTACAAAGGAAATGAGAGTATGGAATGATAGAAAGAAAAAAATGGACCAAAGGCTAAAAATATTGTAGGGGTATTAGTTGTTTCTATTCCACAGAGTATTGTAATGTAGAACATATATACAGGCAAAACAATTCTATATATGCAAACAGGGGTTTGGGATTTTTTTTAAAGATAAGAACTCAGATAATCAAAAGGGCTAGTAGGAACAGTACGATGTTTAGAAGCAGGGTAACCCGCAGATGTTCCCTGTAGGTCATGGAGCTTCTGAGAGCACACGAGCACAGAGACATATGCATTCACACACATACCCATGCACAAACATATAAATTGTCGCAAAGACTGTGCAAGAGGTTTAGTTGTGCATTACTCCTCTGTTTTCTTTTTATTATACATTTAAAATACTGTATTGTCACTTTATAAAGCATACATTAAACATTAAACCATACATGAACCAGTAAGCCACTCCATCAGTATTTTGTATATTCTGCATAAACTCTTTATACCTTCAATATGTTTTGTGCAGTGTTTATGCAAACCTTTACAGTTAAGCTTTTGTATTTCAATATTATTAAAAAATATACTATATTTCTCTGAATAGCTTCTGCTACGATATACTTATGAAGTAAATGGGCATGTTTCTGTTCATTTTTCAGTCATTAGATCTTGTTTTCTTTTGTCCATTGTTATACTGTGCTGTACCACATTTATTTCAGTATTCATTTTGTAAAAACAAAACAAAACAAAAGGCTATTTTGTTTGTATTTGACAAGCTCTGTGAATAAATTCTCTCTTTGATCAATAAATGAGTCTTAAGTTACCTGATTTGCTTCTTTGATTTCATAAATATAGCCTTTCAACTCCAAAAAACCTGTAAATTTTTTTTCTTTTAAGATTAATTCACATGATAATAATCGAACCAGGTATTGTTCTAGGCGTACAACTTCCATTCTTTGCAACCAGAATTCTAACTTCCTGTTCATTGCACTTCGATCATGACCAGATATTTATGAGAGAAGAATTTCATGTTTACTTTGGATTAACTTTCAGATGGGCTATATTCAGAAGTGGTTTAGAACAGTGATAGCCAGGTCAGGGATCCGGAGGTGTCAGGGCCAACAGTCTCCTAGATGATGACAGAATCATCACAAGCTGCTTGTGACTTACTGCTCCTTCACTTTTTACATGTGCTGTATTTCTTCAATACTTCTGTGCCAGGGGCAATTTCACACCTCTCTTTCAGGAATCCCGGTCATTTGAGAAATATTATCTCACACTCCTGATCCCAGCATAAAGCCTTGACTAAAGAGAAAGATTTAGATCCTTTTATGATTCCCTAACAGAATCAAGTCTTTCAGGAGCCAAGATTACATACTGGATAATGGATAGATGGTTTTATTAGGCAATGTTAAGTTATTGCATCAAATCCTTAAAATTTCAGTTACAGTTAGTTTCTAAATTATATACTTTCCTCCTGGCTGATGTAGCTCAATGTATTGAGTGATGTCCCATGGACTCAGGACTGAGAGGTCCTGCTTCAATTCCTGATAAGGGCACATGCTTACATTGCAGTCTTGATCCCAGTGGGGGTCATGCAGGAGGCAGCCGATTGATGTTTCTCTGTCACATCAATGTTCTCTCTCTCTCTCCCTTCCTCTCTATCTAAGAAATAATATATATATATATATATTAAATTAATTAATTAATTAATTAAAAAAAAATACTTTCCATGTGTGGAAACTGAGTATTCTGGCTATTAATACATATAAATATGTTTTCTTCTTATAAAATTATCAATTTAACTTGATTATCTGTATATTATGCTTGCTTCTGGTACTTTTAATCATCCAGGTTGAAGATTCATGCTGCCCTAAAAGAACAATCCAAGAATCTAGATAATAAAATATTGGGCTTTCTGAGGCTTTGCTGTTATGGTAAAAGTCACTCTCTTCTCAAGTGTTTAATTTATAATGTGCTAATGTCATTTGATTGTGTCTTGTTCACTGAGCAGTGGATTCTCCATTCTTTGGTTTCCTGCAGAGAGGAGAAGATGGCACTTTGGGCCTCAGTTAGGTCATCATTTTCATGTATTGCTGGTGCTCAATTTTTTTTTTTTTTTTTTTTATCCTCACTAGAGGACATCTTTCCATTTTTTGTTCAGATAGAGTGAGGGAGAGAGAGAGAGAGAGAAACATCAACGTGAAAGAGACACATCGAGCGGTTGCCACCCACACGACCCAACCAGGGCCAGGGACAAACTGCAACTGAGGTATGTACCCTTAGCGGGAACCAAACTCGGGTCTCTCTGGACCGTAGGCCGACACTCTAACCACTGAGCCAAACCATTTTTACTGTTAGAATAGTATTATGCCTTCTTAGTTTCCATTATCAAATTGGAATTCTTTGTTGAAATTCATTAAGGTCTAATTTCTTGAACGTATTTAATAACAACCTTGTCATTTTTATGTAGCTTTTTATCATTTTAGACGTTAGTAAACCTCACTAGATTAAAAGTTTGATCACTCTGACATGATGAAGTTAAATGATTAACCCTTTTATCTCAAATTTTGACTACTCATGTATTTTTTTTTATTTTAGAACTAGCAAAAGATGTTTATTCAGAGCTTTTTAGCAAGAGTTTCATCATCTTCATTGTGTTTGGCAGAGACACAAAGGCAGGCAGAGAGTGGTAAATACAGGGTGTCCCAAGAAAATGCAAATATATTTTGAATAATTACAAAGCCAGTGTTTATGAAAACACATTTCATTTTCAAAATGTAATAGAATCTATAGACACCTGTATACATTTTTGGGGGACACCTTGTATTTATAGTGGAGTAAACGAGAATGCTTCAGATATGCCCTAATAGGAGTTTGCTGACAGGGAAGCTGTAAGCAGGCTAACTAGAAGGAGTGTGTCCTATGCGATTGACTAGGAAAGGATGTATGGCTTTCTCTTGTTAGTTCTAAATCTGAAGTGCAGACAAAAACTAAAAAAAATAAAAAAGACAAATATTAACCAAATTGTGATTGATTTGGGCCAGCTGCTATAAGGTTATTGTTTGGTTGCCTGGGTTGGTTACTAGAGACAATAGTTTTCCTGAACTGGTTGCTGCAGGCTATGGCTGAATTTCATGTTTATATATATAATCTAGCTCTTATCAATTTTTATATTAATTTCTCACCTCTAGCACCATTTGATTAAGTGGGTTATAGCATGAGTTTGCAACAAGACTGTGAATACATACCTCTGTGTACTTACCACATAATAGTTGAACAGTTCTTAATCCACATTATTAATGGGTAATTAAAAGAACACTTTTTGGAAAAAAGATAGCAGTGGGAAGGACCGGAGCTAGGGTGAGTGTGTGAGAGTGTGAAAAAGAGTGTGAGTGAATGTGAGTGTGGACAACCAACCTTGAGCAGTGCAGAGACATGGGGGCAGAAGGTTCCTATGCTGTGGATGGAAAGCATCTAGCTACTGTAGTAAGTGGCACATCAGCAAACTTTCCCCTGGGTGGCTGGGAAGCCCTGCCATTTTGGAAGATCCCATGTCTTCCCTGGGAAAGGGAAACAAGGAGAAGCTAGGGTCAAGTGACCTGAGTCAACCAGAGTGCCTTGCACGATCGGTCCAGTGGACTCATCTGTGTCAACACGGTCAGTGCACAGGAGCAGCGCTATCAAGGTGCCTGCTGCAGCAACCGTGGGGAGCCAGAGCCCCACCCCCAACAGCAGTGGCATCTCACCCAGGCTCATGGCGACACTAGCACCAGCTTGGGAGCCCAGCACCTCCTCCCACAGCTACAGTGACTGGGAGAGAGTAGAGCCCCACCACCAACAGGCATTAGCAGCTCAGATTGGCAGCTGAGACCCATCCCCAGTGACATCAGCAAAGGCTGATCAGGAGCAGTGCCCCAGCCCAAGCAAGAAGGCTATGGCAGCTGAGACCTGTCCCTGACAACTGCAGCAGTGAAGTTGGAGTGTAGCCCCTCCCCCCAGCAGCAGCAAAGTCCCAGGTGCGG
Source organism: Molossus molossus (assembly GCF_014108415.1). Taxonomy (NCBI): domain Eukaryota; kingdom Metazoa; phylum Chordata; class Mammalia; order Chiroptera; family Molossidae; genus Molossus; species Molossus molossus. Next base: position 100,096,207 of record NW_023425403.1, read on the forward strand.
AGCATCCTCAGCCCCCAATAGCAGCAAAGGATTGGGACCTGAGAGATGCTGGCAACAGCAACAGCAGTAGCAGTGCAAACCAGGAGGTGACACTCACCCCCAGCAGCAACTTACCAGGAGCTGAGCCCCACCAGGCAGCAGGATACCCCAACAGAACACCAGCGGGACCCATGTACCCCAGAAGAATACCAGAGGGACCCATGAACCCCAACAGTATACCAGAGGAACCCACAAATCCCAGTAGATTACCAACAGGACCCACTGACCCCAGAAGCCCACTAGCTGGACCCACGCACCCAAGCAGTGTACCACAGGGACCCACGAACCCCAGAAGTGTGCCAGTGGAACCCACACATCCCAAAAGTGTACTAGTGGAACCCCACACACTGCAACAAATTACCAACAGGACCCACACACCCCAGAAGTGCACCAGATGGACCAACATACACCAGGCAGCAGCAGCACAGATCAGCAGCTGAGACCCATTCCCAGGAGCATCAGCAGAAGCTGATCAGGAGTGGTGCTCCAGCCTAAGCAGCAGCAAGTCTCAGGGAGCCAAGATCTGCATGGCAGACCAATACAAGCCACCAGCTGTCAACTTTCCAGGACCCACAGCAGGCAAGAGGTGCCATACACCAAAACAGTATGGGAGGCACAGCAGCCATAGTTGATACACACTAACCTGCCTACACACTGCAACATCCATCACTAAGCTTAGAACTACGAGATTGCTAAAATGGTGAGACAAAGAATTAATACTCAAACGAAAAAAAGAGAGGAATCACAAGAAAAGGATCTACAGGAACTAGAGAAAGCAACTTGTCAGATAAATAATTCAAAGCAATGATTATAACTGTGCTCAAACAATTTGGTGAGAACTACAGGCAACTTAATAAGAATAATGAAGACCTCACTGGGAATTACTTCAGCTTAAAAAAAGAAGTAGAACTATGCATAAATATCAAGAGGAAATAAAGAATAACATACTGATTATGAAAAATATCTTAGAAAAGTTCAATAGTAGATTAGAAAAAGGTGAAGACAGAATCAGTGACATAGAAGACAAGGTAGAGAAAAACACCCAAATAGAGCAGAAAATGGGAAAAAGAACTAAAAAGCAGGAGAAGAGTTTAAGGGAGCTGTGAGACAACACAAAATGTAACAACTTCGCACTGTAGGTGTAGCGGAAAGAAAAGAATCAGGGAAAGGAATAGAGAACCTGTTTGAAGAAATAATGACAGAAAAGTTTCTTAAACTGGTGAAGAAAAAAGTCACTCAAGTCCAGAAAACACAGGGAGTGCCAAGCAAGATGAACCCCAAAAGACCCACAGTTAGACATATAATAAAAATGGCAAACATTAAAGACAAAGAAAAACTCTTAAAGGAAGCAAGAGAAGACAGAAAGTTACCTACAAGGGAGCTCCCATTACCTGACGGATGATTTCTAAATAGAAACAGTGCAGGCCAGAAGGGAGTGGCATGAAGTGTACAAAGTAATGCAAGGCAAAGGTCTGAATCCGAGACTACTCTATCCAGCAAGGCTGTCATTCAAAATTGAAGGAGAAATAAAGAGCTTCACAGATTTAAAAAAAAAAAAAAAAGCCAAAGGAATTTACCAGCACCAAACCAGCACTGCGAAAAATGCTAAAGGGACCCTTGTAAGAAGAAGAAGAAACAGAGAGAGAAAGAGGAACACAGGCATAAAATTAAAATGGCAACTAATAACTATCTTTCAATAATAATCTTAAATGTATATGGCTTGAATGCTCCAATGAAAAGGCATAGGGTAGTTAACTGGATAAGAAAACATGACCCATATATATGCTATCTACAAGAGACCCACCTCACAACAAAAGACTCACACAGAATAAAAGTGAAGGGATGGAAAAAATATTGCCAAAGAAATTAAAATGAAAAAAAAAAAAAAGCTAGTGTAGCAATACTCATACCTGATAAGATAGACTTCAAAACAAGGGCCATAATAAGAGACAGAGAAGGTCAGTACATAATATTAAGAGGAGCAATCCAACAAGAGGATATAATCCTGGTAAATATATACACACCAAATATGGGACCACCAAAATATATCAAAAAACTTCTGGAGGACTTCAAGGGAGAGATCAAAGCAATACAATCATAGAGGGTGTCTAACAACCCACTGACATCACTGGATAGATCTTCCAGACAAAAACTTAACAAGGACATAGAGTCCTTAAAGGATGACCTAGATCAGTTGGACTTAATATTTACAGAACATTTTATCCCAAAGCTGCAGAATATACATTCTTCTGAAGTGCACATAGGACATTCTCAAAGATAGACCACATGTTAGGACACAAAGTAAGTTTCTATAAATTAAAAAAGATTGAAATCATATCAAGCATCTTCTCGGATTACAGTGGTATGAAACTAGAACTCAATTACAGCAAAAACATTCAAACACTTGGAAGCTAAATAGCATGTTATTAAACAATGAATAAGTTACCAGAAAGATCAAGGAAGAAATTAAAAACTTCCTGGAAACCAATGAAAACAAGCACACAACAACACAAAACCTATGGGATACAGTAAAAACAGTCCTCAGAGGGAAGTTCATAGCAGACTTACCTCAATAAACAAGAAAAATTTCTAATTGACTCTCTAACGCTACAACTTAAAGAACTAGAAGGAAAACAAAAAGTCAAACTGAGCAAGTAGGAGGAAGGAAATACTAAAGGTGAGAGCAGATATAAACAACATAGAAACTTAAAACAAAACAAAACAAACAAACAAAAAATGTTGGTTCTTTAAAAAGATAAACAAGAACAATAGACTTTTAGCCAGACTCACCAAGAAACAAAAAGAGAGGACACAAATAAAATCAGAAACAAAAGGGAAGTAACATCTGACACCACAGAAATACGAAGGATCATTGAAACATACTATGAACAATTATACGCTAATAAATTGGATAATCTAGGTGAAATGGAAAAATTTCTAGAAACACAGTCTCCCAAAACTAAACGAGGAAGAGATAGAAAACTTGAACAGACATATAACAAAAGTAATTGAAGATGTAATTAAAAAACTCTTAGCAAACAAAAGCCCAGGCATTGATTGCTTTATGTGGGAGTTTTACTGAATATTCAAAGAACAACTAACATCCATTCTCTTCAAAATATTCCAAAAAATTCAAGAACATGGGAGACTTCCATACTTAATCTATGAGACCAGCATAATCCTAATTCCAAAACCAGATAAAGTCACTACAAAGAAAAAAAAACCACAGGCCAATATCCCTGATGAACACAGATGTCAAAATCCTTAACAAAATATTAGCAAATCGGATCCAGACATACATCAAAAAATTATCCACCATGACCAAGTGGAAATCATCCCAGGGATGCAAGGCTGGTACAATATTCACAAATCAATAAATGTGATACACCACATAAACAAAATGAAAGATAAAAACCATATGATTATAGCAATAGATGCTGAAAAAGCATTTGACAAACTCCAGCACTCATTTCTGATAAAAATGCTTAGCACTGTGAAAATAGACGGATCATTTTTGAACATAATAAAGGCCATATATAAGAAACCTACAGCAAACATCATTCTCAATGGGCAAAAACTAAAAGCATTTCCCTTACGAACGAGAACAAGACAGGGTCACCACTCTTATATAACAGTACAGGAAGTCTTAGCCATAGCAATTGGGCACGAAGAAAAAATAAAAGGGTTCTAAACAGGAAAGGAGAAAGTGAAACTTTCATCATTAGAAGATGACATAATATTGTACATGGAAAACCCTAAAGACTCCATCAAAAATTTACTAGAATTAATAACTGAAATCGGAAAAGTAGCAGGATACAAAATTAATATCAAGAAATCAACATTCTTTTTTTTAAAAAAATTAATGTATTGATTTTTGTTATAGATATTTCTCCTTTTCCCCCCACTGATTCCCCCCTCCCCTTTCCTCCCAGCCCTGTCCCCAGCTTTGTTGTCCATGTCCATTCTTCATGTATGCATGCATATAAGTTCTGTGGTTTATCTCTCCCCCACCATCCCCTCTTCTGGGGATTGTCAGTGTGTACCCCACATCCACGTCTCTGGGACTACCCCATTCCTCAGACTGTTATGTTCATTATATTCCACAAATAAGTGAGATTATATGATACTTGTCTTTCTCTGTTTAGCTTGTTTCACTTAAGATAATACTTTCCAGGTCCCTCCATGTCATCTCAAAAGATAAAAGATCTTTCTTTTTTTTATAGCTGCATATTACTCCATTGTGTATATGTACCATGGCTTTCTTATCCAGTCGTCTTCTAATAGACAATTGGGTTGTTTCCAGATCTTAGCTATTGTAAGTAGTGCTGCTATGAACATGGGGGTACATATATTCTTTCTGATTGGTGTTTCAGGCTTCTTAGGGTATAATCCTAAGAAGTGGGATTACTGGGTCAAATGGAAGTTCAATTTTTAATTGTTTGAGATAACACCATAGTGTTTTTCACAGTGGCTGCACCAGTCTGCATTCCCACCAGCAGTGCACTAGAGTCCTCTTTTCTCTACACCCTCGGCAACATTGTTGTTTGATGATTTGTTGATGGCAGATGTGAGGTGATACCTCATTGATGTTTTAATTTGCATCTCTCTGATGATTAGTGATGATGAGTAATTCTTCATATGATTTTAGCCCTTTGTATGTCCTGTTTGAAGAGGTGTCTATTTAGTTCATTTGTCCATTTCTAAATTAGGTTCTTTGTCTTTCTTTTGTTGAGTTGCATGAACACTCTATCTGTATTGGAAATTAAGCCCTTATCTGATATATCGTTGGCAATTATGCTCTCCCATACAGTGGGTTGCCTTTCCATTTTGATGATTGTATCCTTTGCTGTGCAGAAGCTTTTTAGTTTGATGTAGTCCCATGTGTTCATTTTCTCTTTTGTTTCTGTTGCCTTACATAATGTATCAGTAAAAATTCTGCTGCGTGTGATGTCTGAAATTTTGTTGCCTACAGTTTTTTCTAGGATTTTTATGGATTCATGAGTCACATTTATGTCTTTTATCCATTTTTTGTTTATTCTTTTGTATGGTGTAAGTTGATGGTCTGGTTTCATTTTTTTGCACATAGCTGTCCAATTTTCCCAACACCATTTATTAAAGAGGCTGTCTTTACTCCACTGTATACTCTTGCCACCTTTGTCAATTATTAATTGAGCATATTACCTTGGATCAATTTCTGGGTTCTCTGTTCTGTTCCACTGGTCTATATGCCTGTTATTGTGCCAGTACAGGCTGTTTTGATTACAGTGATTTTGTAGTATAACCTGAAATCTGGTAATGTGATCTCTCCTACTTTGTTCTCCTTTTTCAAGATTGCTGTGGATATTCGAGGTCTTTTTTTGTTCCATATGAACTTTTGAAGTATTTTTTCCAGTTCTGTGAAGTATGTCATTGGTATTATGATGGCTATTGAATTGAATCTATAGATTGCTTTGGGTAATATGGACATTTTAATTATGTCAGTTCTTCCAATTCATGAACAAGTTTTGTGCTTCCACTTTTTTATATCTTCCTCTATTTCTTTTTTTAATGACCAGGAGTTTTCTGTGAATAGGTCCTTTATTTCTTTGGTTAAGTTTATTTCTACGTATCTTAACTTTCTCGCGATGATGAATGGGATTGTTTTTAGATTCTCTTTCTGTGTGTTCCGCATTGGTGTATAAGAATGCCATCAATTTCTTGATGTTAATTTTGTATCCTGCTACTTTGCCAAATTCATTTATTAAGTCTAGTAGATTTTTGATGGAGTCTTTAGGGTTTTCTATGTATAATATCATGTCATTTGCAAATAATGACAATTTCAATTCCTCCTTTCCGATTTGGATCCCTTTTATTTTTTCTTCCTGTCTGATTGCTGTGGCTAAAACTTCCAGGACTATGTTAAATAAGAGTGGTGAAACTGGGCATCCTTGTCTTGTTCCTGTTCTTAAGAGAAATGCTTTTAATTTTTGCCCATTGAGTATGATGTTGGCTGTAGGTATTTCATATATGGCATTTATTATGGTGAGATATGATGTCTCTATCTATTAAATTCATTTGATCTAGAGCTTCATTTAGAGTCTGTGTTTTCTTGTTAATTTTTAGTTTAGAAGATTTATCCAGTGATGTCAGTGTGATATTTAAGTCCCCTGCTATGATTGTATTGCTGTTGATTTCTTCTTTGAAGTCCTGCAAAAGATTTTTAATATATATTGGTGCTTCTAAATTGGGTGCATATATGTTTACCAAGGTTATATCTTCCTGTTGGATAGATCCTTTCAATATTATGTAGTGGTCTTCTTTGTCTCTAGTTATGGTCTTCAATTTGAAATCTGCTTTATCAGAATTGATCATTGCTACCCCAGCTTTTTTTTTAACTTTCCATTTGTTTGAAAGATATTTTTCCATCCCTTCAATTTCAACCTATGTGAGTCTTTTGTTGTGAGGTGGATATCTTGTAAACAACATATATGTGAGTCATAATTTCTTATCCAGTCAGCTACTCTGTGTCTTTTTATCAGAGCATTCAAACCATTCACATTTAAGGTGATAATTGATATGTACTTATTTATTACCATTTTTGTTTAGCATGGTTCTATTTTTCTTTCTATTTCTTGTACTATTTACAGCTGTTTTTTTAGTATATCTTGCAGTGCTGGTTTGATGTTAATATATTCCCTTAGCCTTTTTTTATTTTTGTCTGGAAATTTCATTTGACCTTTTATTTTGAATGATAGCTTTGCTGGATAGAGTAGTCTTGGATTCAGATCCTTGTTTTTTTTTGTTTTTTTTTTTTTAATAAATTATGATTTTTATTATTTTATTTTATTTTATTTTTTATTAATTATTTTTTGTTACAGAACAAAGATTCAGATCCTTGTTTTTCATGACCTTGATTACTTCATGCCACTCCTTCATGGCCTGTAGTGTTTCTTTTGAGAAGTCATCTGAGAGCCTTATGGAGTTTTCTTTGTAGGTAACCTGTTGTTTATCTCTTGCAGCCTTCAGAATTCTCTTTGGTTTTAATTTTTGGCATTTTATTTACTATGTGTCTTGGTGTGGGCCTATGTGGGTTCTTCTTACTGTGCTTTTTGAACTTGAACACCTTCTTCCTTCACCAAGTTAGGAAAGTTTTCTGTCATTATTTTGTCAAATACTTTCTCTAACCCTTGCCCATTTTTTCGTCTTTGGGGATTCCTATTATTTGAATGTTATTACGTTTTCAGTTGTCCCACCGTTCTCTTAAGCTGTCTTCTTGTTTTTTAATTGTTTTATTCTTTTGGTTTTCTGATTGGTTGATTTTTTCTACCCTGTCTTCTAATTCACTGCTCTGGTCCTCAGCTTCCTCCACTCTGCTGGTTTGTCCTTCCAAAGTGTTCTCAATTTTTGCTATGTCATTCTTTATTTCCACTTTGTTGGTTTTCAATGTTTCTATATCTTTACTCATGATGCTGATGTCCTTACTCATTCTGTTGAGCTTCCTCAAGATCATGGCTCTGAACTCTACCTGTGTTAATTTGCTTAGCTGCATTTCATTGATCTCATCTTTGATAGCGTTCTGTTGTTCTTTCATTTGGGATTTGTTTTTTTGTTTCACCATTTTGGCTATCTCAGTGGGTTTTGTAGCCTGCCCAATTTTCCCTGTGATTGTTGGCGTTCTGCTGTTGTAGCTCCCCCTTCTGGGCTTGGATGGGCCCACTTTAAACACTACTGTCAAGTTTTACTTTCCTGGGTAGAGTTGCAAGCCCAGGAAAGGTTCAGTTATTCTCCAGGTTTTTCCTGGTGGCTAGAAGTCTCAGTTACTCGGTGCCTTGGAATGTAGCCCTGGTGTCCTGCATAAGAGGATTTCCAGAGGGTGTGATAGATGCTGGTTATTAATGAGCCTCAATTTGAATTTTTTCTATTTGAAATTTCTGAGGCCGTGGGGCTGCTGCTTTTCCCCGCAGCTCTGGGAAGGAGCACACTGACCATCATTTTTATTGGCCGTAACTCAGCAAAAACTCTGAGTGCCCTCCAAATCCTGGGTGTTCCTACAGTGTTCCAACCCGGTCTGTTCTCCCTCTGCTATAGCCCCCAGGTAAGTGGCTATGGTGATTTTAGTGCTCTTTCCTTGGCTCTCTGCACTGCGGAGTGGGCTTGGTCTTTGTTATCCAAGGGAGCTGCTCACAACTAAAACTGCTGCTGTCCATGGGATCCTAACCCGCCACCCTATCATGCCTTTGCATATAATCACTGTTCCTGCTTATATGGTCCTGTTCTCCTGCTTCTCTTTTACTTTTTTCTGAGGATTTGTTTTTATTTTTGTTGTAAGTCTCATTAGGTCCTGGGAGATCCTCTTTGTAGCTTCTATGCACTCCACCTCTATTTTTCACATCCTCTATACCTATCTTGTGGACAGCTGGGTTGCACGGACCTCTCTGGTGCCCCTGCATCCTGCAGGTTCCACAGGTAACTGTATCACACAGTCTCTTTGGAGATCTGGCTCTATGCCTATGTTATGGGCTGCTGGGTCCCACAGGCCTCTCTGGTGTTTCAGCACCCTGCAGGTCCCATAGGTAACTGGACAGTCCCTGCTGGGTTGCATGGGCCTCTCTGGTGCTTCAGCACCCTGCAGGTCTCAGGGTAACTGGATGGCACAGTCCCTGCTGGGTTGCACAGGCCTCTCTGGTTCCCCTGCACCATGCAGATCCTGCGGATGGGTATCTGGATTGCACCAGTCTCTCTGGAGTTCTGGATTCCCACTGTTCTTGTGAACTGCTGGACCACACAGGCCTCTTTGAAGCCTCAGGTCCCACTGCTGGTGGCTGGGGAGTGCTGCTGCCCTGTAGTGCTCAACTCCTCCTCAAATTTGTTGTATTTTTTGTGGCTGGGTCTCAGCTGCTGGTCTGTGCTTCTGTTGCCTGTGGATGGACGTCTGCTCCCCAGCCTCTGTTGCTGGGAATATATCTTGACTCTGATCGGGCTGCTACTGTGGGAGATGGTGATGGGCTTCCGGCTGTTGGTGGCTTCCGCGACCGGTACCTTGGGAGCTCCACTACTGTGCACAGATCTGTGTTTACACTGAGTTTCCACTGGTCTGATGGTGCCAGGTGTGCTGGTGGGCTCAGATTGCTGAGCCCTATCTGCTTTCACTGTCTTCTCCCAGGGAAAACTCAGAATCTTCCAAAATGGTGGGACCACCTTGTGGTCAGGGAGAACACCTTGAAGGACAGCTTACTGATGTATCTGGCTGTTCCCATCCACAGCCCATTGACCTTCTGCTTCACATCTCTGCACTGCATGGGTTTGGTCGTCCACCTTCATGTCCACTCACACTCTCTCATACACTCACCCTCCCTTTGTTCCTGCCCTCCACCATCTTCTGATCTGAACAACATTCTTATACACCAACAATGAACTCACAGAAATATAAACTAAAAATAAAATTCCATTTACCATTGCAGCAAAAAAATTAAGATACTTAGGAATAAACTTAACCAAAGAAGAAAGGACCTCTTCACAGAAAATTACAGGTGATTAAATAAAGAAATAGAGGAAGATATAACAAAGTGGAAGAACTTACTTTGTTAATGAATTGGAAAACTTAACATTAAAATGTCCATACTACCCAAAGCTATCTATGGATTCAATGCAATTCCCATCAAAATACCAACGACATACTTCACAGACCTAGAACTAATACTCCAAAAGTCGATATAAAATCAAAAAGGCCTTGAATAGCCAAAGCAATCCTGAAAAAGAAGAACAAAGTAAGAGGGATCACAATACCAGATATCAGGTTATACTACAAAACCAATGTAATCAAAACAGCCTGGTACTGGCACAAGAATAGGCACATAGATCAATGGAACAGAATAGAGAACCCAGAAATTTATCCAAGACAATACGCTCAATTAATATTTGACAAAGGGGGCAAGAGCATACAGTGAAGTCAAGGCAGCCTCTTCAATAAATGGTGTTGGGAAAATTGGACAGCTACATGCAAACAAATGAAGCTAGACCACCAACTTACACCATACACAAGAATAAACTCAAAATGGATAAGAACTAAAATGTGATGCGTGAATTTATAAAAATCCTAGAAGAAAATGCAGGCAACAAAATTTCAGAGCAGAATTTCATACGCAGCAGAATTTTCACTGATACAACACCTAAGGCAACAGAAACAAAGCAAAACATGAACATATGGGACTACATCAAACTAAAAAGCTTCTGCACAGCAAAAGAAACAAGCATAAAAATGGAAAGGGAACACACTATATGGGAGAGCATAGTTGACAATGATGCATCAGATAAGGGATTAATTTCCAAAATATATGGAGTATTCACACAACTCAACAAAAAGAAGACAAAGAACCCAAATAAAAAATAGGTGAAGGACCTAAAGAGACACCTTTTCAAAAAGGACATACATATGGCCAAGAGACATATTAAGAAATGCTTAACGTCCCTAATCATCAGAGAAATGCAAGTTACAACAACAATGAGGTATCACTTTACACCTGTCAGAATGGCCACCATCAAGAAATCATCAAAGAGCACGTGTTGACAAGGGTGTGGAGAAAAGGGGTCTTTAATACACTGTTGCGTGTGAATGCAGACTGGTGCAGCCACTATGGAAAACAGTATGGTGTTTTCTCAAAAAATAAAAAATTGAACTGCCATTTGACCCAGTGATCCCATTCTAGGAATATACCCTAAGAAACCTGAAACGACCAATCAGAAAGAATATATGTACCCCTTATGTTCATAACAGCACTATTTTCAATAGCTAAGATCTGGAAACAGCTCAAGTGTTTATCAATAGATGAGTGGATAAAAAAACAGTGGTACATATACTCAATGGAGTACTATGCAGCTGTAAGAAAGATTTCCTATTTTTTGAGATGATATGGAGGGACCTGGAAAGTATTATCCTAAACAAAACAAACTAAGCAGAGAATGACAAATATCACATGATCTCACTTATTTGTGGAATATAATTAAGTAAACCAACTGATAAACATAATAGACCCAGAGTCATAGAAGTAGGGTACAGACTGGCAATTCTCAGAAGAGGGGTTGCAGGGGGTGGAGAAGAGATAAACCACAGAACTTATATGCATGTATGAATAACCGATGGACATAGACAACAAAGCTGGGGATGGGATAGGGCGGGGATGGGGAGGAGTGTGTCAATGAGGGAAAAAGAAACATCTGTAACAAAAGTAAATTAATTTTAAAAAAGCACTTTTACCAGATTAATGCTTACTAGATGTTGTGGTTATTTCTTTCAACAAAACAAATCACATTTGGAATAACAACATGCCAGGAAATATCACTACCCTACTTATTCCTTTTTTTAAATGTATATCTTATTGAATTTATGGAGATTACACTGGTCAGTAAATGTATAAAGATTTCAAGTGTACAATTGTACGATGCATGCCATTTGAACATTTCATTGTGTGCTAATTATCGAAAGTCTCATCTTTTTCCATTACCATTTATCCTCAGTTTTTTCTCTTCCACCTGCCCCCACTCCCCTTACCCTCTGGTAATTGCCATAATGTTGTCTGTGCCCATGAGGTTTTTTTGTTTGTTTTGTTTTTGCTTAATTCCTTCAGGTATTTCACCCAGCTTTCAGCTGCCCTCTGCTCTGATAACTGTCAATCAGTTCTTTGTATCTATGAGTATGTTTTTATGTTCATTTTTCATTAAATTCCACATATAAATGAAGTGATATGGTGTTTGTCTTTTTTTGACTGGCTTATTTCACCCCTAGGTCCATCCTTGCTGTTGCAAAGGTAAGACAGTTTTATTTTTGATTTTTTGAGTAAACACCATAGTATTTTCCACAGTGGTTGCACCAACCTACATTCCCATCAATAGTGCATGAGGGTTCCCTTTTCTCCACATCTTTGCCCACACTTGTCCATTTGTGAATTTATTGATGATAGCTATTTTGACAGGTGTGAGGTGATACCTTATTGTGGTTTTAATTTGCATTTCTCTTATAATTAGTGACATTGAGCATCTTTTCATATGTCTGTTGGTCATCTATATGTCCTCTTTGAAGAACTATCTATTTAGATCATCTGTCCATTTTTTAATTGGATTGTTTGTGGGCTTTTTTGGTGTAGAGTTCTTTAAATTTTGGATATTAACCCCTTATCAGATGTATTACTGGAGAATATGTTCTCTCATTCTGTGGGTTTTCTTTTCATTTTTTGATGGATTCCTTTGCTGTGCAAAAGCTTTTTTATTTTGATGTAGTTTCTTTTGTTTATTTTACCTTTTGTTTCCCTTGCTTGAGGAGATATATCAGACAAAATATTGCTATGAGAAATGTATGAGATTTTACTCTGTTTTCTTCTAGTATTTTTGTAGTTTCAGTTTTACACTTAAGTCTTTAATTCATTCTGTGTTTATTCATGTATGTGATATAAGAAGGTTTTCTAGTTTCATTCTTTTTTATTTATCTGTCCAGTTTTCCCAACACTATTTATTGAATAGACTGTATTTACCTCATTGTATTTTTTGACTCCTTTGTCAAATATTAATTGAATATAAAAGCATGAGTTTATTTCTGGGTCTATTCTGTTCCACTGATCTATATGTCTGTTTTGCCAGTACTATGCTGTTTTGTTACTGTGGCCTAGTAGTATAGTTTAATTATTGGATAGCGTGATGCCTCCAACTTTGTTTTACTTTCTCAAGGTTGCTGTTCCATGTCTTTTGTGGTTCCATATATATATATTTGAAATATTTGTTGCACTTCTGTGAAATATACCATTGGTGTTTTGATAGGAATTTCACTGAATGTATAGACTGCTTTGTGTAATATGGACATTTTAATAATGTTAATTCTTTCTTTCTATGAATACAGTATATGCTTCAATTTATTTGCATATTCTTCAATTTCTTTCTTCAGTAGCTTATAATATTTACAGTACAGGTTCTTTTGCCTCCTTGGTTAAATTTATTTCTAGAAACCTTATTTTTTATTGATGCAATTGCAAATGAGTTGTTTTCTTAGTTGCTCTGTCTGATAGTTCAATATTGATGTATAAAAATGCCACCAATTTCTGAATATTTGTTTTTTATCTTGTTATTTTATTGAATTTAATTATTACTTTTAGTAGTTTTTTAGTGGAGTATTTAGGGTTCTTTATATATAGACTCATGTCTTCTGCAAGTAATGACGGTTTTATTTCTTCCTTTCCTATGTGGATGCCTTTTATTTCTGTTACTTGTCTGATTGTTGTGGCTAGAACATCCAATACTACGTTGAATAAGAGTGGTGAAAGTTTACATTCTTGTCTTGTTCCTGATCTTAAGTAAAATGCTTTTAGTTTTTGCCTGTTGAGTATGATGGTGTCTGTAGGTTTGTTATATATGGCCTTTATTGTGCTTAGGTATGTTCTGTTTCATTGTTTTGTGTGTGTGTGTGTGTGTGTGTGTTTTCACTTTACTGAAAATATTTATCATAAGTGAGTGCTGGATTTTATGAAATGTTTTTCCTTTATCTATTGATATGATCATATTATTTGTATTCATTTTATTTATGTGGTGTATCACATTTATTGATTTGCAGATATTGTACCAATTTTGCATCCCCAGAATAAATCCCACTGGTCATGGTGTATGATTTTTTTAATGTATTGCTAGATCTGGTTTGCTAATATTTTGTTGAATATTATTGCATCTATGTTCATCAGGGATATTGGCCTATAATTTACTTTCTTTGTAATGTCCTTATCTGATTTTGGAATTAGGATGATGCTGGCCTCATAAATTCCTCTTGAATTTTTTGGAAAATTTTGAGAAGGATAGATGTTAGTTCTTCTTTGAATGTTTGGTAAAATTTACCTGAGAGGCCAGCAAGTCCAGAACTGTTGATTGTTGGGAGTTTTTAAAGTACTGCTTCAATTTTATTAGTTGGAATGAGTTTACTCAAATTTTCTAATTCTTAATTCAGCTTTGCAAGAGTGAATGTTTCTAGAAATTAATTCATTTTGTCCAGATTGTACAATTTATTGGCATATAGGTGTTCATAATATTTTCTTACAATCCTTTGTATTTTTTTGGTGTCGATTGTTACTTCTCCTTTTTCATTGCTGATTTTATTTATTTGGGTCCTCTCTCTTTTTCTTGATGATTCTGGTTAAAGTTTGGTCAATTTTGTTTATTTTTTCAAAGAATCAGCTATTGGTTTTATTGATCTTTTGCATTGCTTTTTTTAGACTTCATTGCATTTATTTCTAGTCTAATCTTTATTATCTCTTTTCTTTTGCTCACTTTGGGCGTTGCTTGATGTTATTTTCTAATTTCTTTGAGAGTAAAGTTGGATTGTTTATTTGAGCTTTTTCTTGTTTCTTGAGCTATGCTCGTAATGCTATGAATTTCCTCTTAGGATAGCTTTTGCTCTTCCCTATAGATTTTGGGTTTTTGTGTTTTCATTTTTATTTGTTTCAAAATATCTCTTTATTTTTTCCTTGATCTCATTGTTAACCCATTCATTATTTAATATTTTGGTTTTTTAGCCTTAATATCTTTGTATATTTTTCTGTGTTGGTTTTTTGTGTGTCGGGGGGGGGGGGGGTGATATTTAGTTTCATATGAACCATTATAGGCAAAAAAAGATGCTTGATATAATTTTAGTTTTTTAATTTATTGAGACTTGTTTTGTGTTCTAACATGTGCTCTATCATAAAATATGTTCCATGTGAACATTTTCCACTTGAAAAGAATTCATAATCTGCTGCTTTGGAGTAAAATACTCTTAAGATATCAATTAAAACCCTCTAATCAAGTTTGTCTTATAAAGTCACATTTTACTTATTGATTTTCTGTCTGGAAGATCTATTCATTAATGTCAATGGGGTGTTAAAATCCTATACTATGACTGAATTACTGTCAATCATTCCCTTTATGTTGATCACGATTTGCTTTATAGCTCTGGTCGGTTTAGCCAAGCAGTTGGAGCATTAGCCTGTGGACCAGAGGGTCCTGGGTTTGGCTCCCACTAGGGGCACATGCCCCCCCCCCCCCGATTTTTTTTTTTTTTTTGCTTTTAATATTTAAATGCTTCTATGTTGGTTAGATAAATATTTGCAAGGGGTACATTTTTGCTGGATTGATCCCTTTAGCATGGTGTAATGTCCTTTTTTGTCTCTTGTTATGGCCTTTGTTTTTAAGTCTATTTTGTCTGATATACATACTACTATCCCAGTTTTGTTTTGTTTTTTCTATTTGCATGAAATATCTTTTTTCATTTGTTTACTTATAATCTATGTGTAACTTAGGTTCTGAGGTAGGTCTCTTGTAGACATTGTATATATGAGTCTTGTTTTCTTATCCATTCAGCTACCCTATGTCTTGATTGGAGCATTGAAGCCATTTATATTTAAAATGATTATTGATAGATATGTATTTATTACCATTTTATTGTTTTTACTATGTTCCTCTGTTGTGTGTGTGTGTGTGTGTATATATATATATATATATATATATATATATATATATATATATTTTTTTTTTTATTTTTTTATTTTTTATTTTTTTCTTAAAGCAGATCCTTTAACATTTCTTGTAATACTGGCTTGGTGCTAATGAACCCCTTTAGCATTTTCTCATCTGGGAAGTTCTTTATTTCTCCTTCAATTTTGAATAATAGCCTTGCTGGGTAATGTAGTCTTGTTTGTAAGTCCTTGCTTTTCATCACTTTGAATATTTTATGCCAACCCTCTGGCATGAAATGTTTCTATTGAGAAATCAACTGATAGTCTTAAGGGAACTTCCTTGCAGGCAACTGTCTTTTTCTTGCAGCTTTTAAGATTCTCTTTTTGTCCTTAACCTTCGTTATTTTAATTATGATCTGTCTTGGTTTGGGCTTCTTTGGGTTCATCTTGTTTAAAATTTACTGTGCTTCCTGAACTTCTGGGTCTTTTTTTTTTCCTTTACTGATTTTAGAGAGAGAATAAGTGAGAGGGAGAGAAAGAGAGCAACATTGATGAAAGAAAACTTCAGTTGACCACCTCCTGCATGCCTCCCACTGGAGATTAGGCCCACAGCCTGGGCATGTGTCCTGACTGGGAATAAAACTGGCAACCTTTGATGCATGGGTTGATGCTCCACCACTGAGCCACACTGGCCAGATAACTTCTGTGTCTTTTTGCTTCACTAGGTTAGGAAAAATTTTGATCATTATTTCTTCAAATAAGTTCTTGATCCCTTGCTGGATTTCTTCTCCTTCTGGT
Source organism: Molossus molossus (assembly GCF_014108415.1). Lineage (NCBI taxonomy): Eukaryota > Metazoa > Chordata > Mammalia > Chiroptera > Molossidae > Molossus > Molossus molossus. The sequence goes on from NW_023425403.1 coordinate 100,112,484, forward strand.
ACCCCTATAATGCAGATGTGAATACACTTCCTATTGTCCCATAGATCCTTTCACCTATCTTCATTTTTTAAAGTTATTTTTTTTCATTTTGCTGCTATGATTGGGTGTTTTCTGTTACCTTGTCTTCCAAATCGCTTATTCAATCTTCTGTTTCATTGAACCTGTTCTTTATTCTTTCTAGTGTATTCTTTATTTCAAATATTATACACTTCATTTCTGACTTTTTTTATGGTCTCTAAGTCTTTTTTTTTTTTTTATGTTTTCTGTCTCTTTGTTGAAGTTTTCACTAACTTCCTTGAGCATCCATATAACATTTGTTTGAAAACTCTATATCTGGTAAATTACTTGCCTCTTTATTGTTTTTCTCCTTTTCTGGAGATTTCTCCTGTTCTTTCATTTGGGTCATGCTTTTTTTTTTTTTTTTTCCTATTTAGCTGCCTCTTTGTGTTTAATTTTATGTAGGGTGGCCTTATGTAGTAGGTATCTCATGGAACCCAGTGGTGCAGTCTCCTTGATCACCTGAACTGGGTGCTCCAGGAATGTCTTTTGTGTGGATTATGTAAACAGTCCTGTTGCAAAAGAGCCTTGATTGCTATTGGCTTGTTTGTGTGTGGGGTTGACTCTCAGGCTGGCTGAGTGTGAGTACCAACCTTGACCAACATGTACAAGTTGCTATGCAGATGTTGACAACAGAAAGCAGAAATGCCTCAGCAGAGTCTGGTGCCTGCCAAGATCTCCCTTTATATATGCTGCTTGTGAATCTGATTATATACTGCTCTGATATTCTCTGAAACTGGCCACTGGGTATGTTGGTTCTTCAGCCTCTTGAGAAGGATTCTGGTACAGGTCAATGTCAGAAACTGCTTGTGACTGGTCCTGGGCAACCCTTTTGGAGCTAAAATTGGATTTACAGTGGCTTCCTATGCTTGGCCTGGGTGTGTATGGAAATAACTAAGCTGCACACCAAGACCAGTTATTATTAGCACTGGGCCCAGGGGCAGGTTAACAAAAGTCCCAAGGCACCTCAAGATCTGCCTCCATTTGCCTTTGCCTGCAGGTTGTCTGATAGGCTTAGTGTAACTTAGGTTGAAAGAGTATCTGGTGGTACTTAATTTGCATCAAGTAGGTTCTTAGCAAGTCACCAGGGTTTTTGTGTGTACATGCCCCTAGCAGGAACCTCATCTAGGAGTCTCTGGCCTGTAGGCCAACACTCAACCACTGAGCCAAACTGGCCAGGGCAGCAAACCATCAGGTAAAGGAGCGTGGTGTTTACCAGATTGATACAAGTTCGAACTTAGTACCAGTGCTGGGTGTGAAACCATTCAGCAATGTCCCAGGTTATACCAGGTCTAGCTGTCACACTCTGGGCGCCTACAAATATTTGTGGTTGGGCAAAGTCTCAGGTATTCATCAGTGTGAGACCAGAAGAATTTATCAAGCTGAAACAGACCAAGATTTGTCCATGTGAAGAGAGAGCTCTGTACCACTCAGGCATGTGAGGGGAAAAAAATGGTTTGTCTCCCAGAGCCACACAACTCAGTCCATAATTTTTCCAGGACGCAAAGCTCAAGAGGGTGGGAGGAGTGGCTTCTACCCCAGGGCTCACAACTCAATCTGTCCTGGATTCTGCCCACACCTTGGCAGGGTGAGGCTACCAAAAGTCAAGAGGGTGGGTCTAACTGGATCCCAGAGAGTGGGGCTAAAGGATTTCTCATTAAGGAGAAGCACCAGTTAGGTTAAGAGGAAAATGGGGGGGGGGGGGGTGCCAGTCATTATTTCCTCAAATACGTTCTCAATCTCTTGCTCTTTCTCATCTCCTGATATTCCTAAGATGCAGATGTTGTTATGCTTGACATAATAAAAGCTCAACTGTCTGAACCTCCACCAAGAGCTTTTCCAGAAAAGAAGCTCACCAAATGTTCCTGTTGGTTTCATCCAGCAGACCTTTCTGCAGGACTTGAACTCAGCAGGGTGGTATTGCCAGTAGCTGGGGGACTGGGCCAGTGCATTCCCGAGGCTTTTGCTGTAATGATAGGAGTGCTTGACCCTGGGAAGATACTGTCTGGGGTCCTAGCAGGATTCCTTCTCTTCCAGGTAGAGTGAATCCTTGCTGATTTTCACCACCAAATACTATAAGGATGCCTATTCCTGGCTCTGGTGTTCTGGCGTTGGGATCTGGCATGGGGTTGAGGCCCCACACCCCTCAGGGGGGACTTTTGTAGCTGAGCTACCCCTCCAGATCCTCAACCACCATCCATGGGAGCAGGGCCAATCCTTTCTGCGTCTCCACCCTTCTTACCAGTCTCTATGTGCTTTTTCTGTAAATCTTTGGGTATAATATTTCTGTTCAGCCAGCCTTTAGTTGGTTGTTCAGGTTTATTGCTCTATAATTTAGCTGTAAATCCAGTTCAGCACTCAGAGGAGGTGAGTGAGAGTAGCTTCCACCTACCCCAGAGCCATCTTGGAATCTCCTAGTCATATGTATTTTTGATTCATGATGTATTTTTGTCCCAGCATTTCATAAAGAACATCTAATTTATTGAGAATTATATATTCTGCTTTTCAAATAAACATTGAAATACATGAAATAATATTAAAAATCTGTGAAAATTATATATACACGGGCTGCTTAGTGGTGTGCATTATTTTACAACCTCATAAAGCTTTCATTTTCTGTACATGCTTGTGAGGTAAGTGGGGAGTTTTCCTTTTTTTTCAGAAATAGAAGATAATGTATAAAAAAAGGTTCATTGATAAAATTAAGCAGACTCTTCCAATTTGCAAAATACTTATTTTAAATTTGGGTAATGTTACCCTGGCCGGTTTGGCTCAGCGGTTAGAGCGTCGGCCTGCGGTCCGGAGAGACCTGGGTTCGGTTCCCGCTAAGGGCACGTACTTCCGTTGCAGTTTGTCCCCAGCCCTGGTTGCTAGTGCGGGTGGCAGCCACTCGATGTGTCCCTTCACGTCGATGTTTCTCTCTCTCTCTCCCTTCCTCTCTCTCCCTCCCACTCTATCTGTACAAAAAAATGGAAAAATGTCCTCAGATGAGGATAAAAAAAAAAAAAATTAAATTTGGGTAATGAATAGTTCTTGAGCACCTGCTACTTGATAGGCATTCTATTAGATATAAAGCAGTCCATAAAACCCAACCCCTTCTCCTAGGTTGGCCCCAAACTTGTGGCGGGGGAGAACAATAACATCAGTAATTACCATATCTTAAAATGTCAATTGACCCTTAAAGAGAGGGAGAAAATTCTTCCCAGGTAAAGAATCCTGCAAAGACATATTAGATTGGAATGGAGACCAAAAAAAAGATGATAAATTACAATTTCTGTTCTTCAAAAGACATCACCGAAAATAGTGAGCCAAAGACTAGAAAAGTTATGTATCTGGCAAAGAACTTATATTCAGAATACAAAAAGAATTTCCTCAAATGAGTAATTAAAAGGCAACTCAATTTTTGAAATGGGCAACAACTTGCGTGGGATATTTCACAAGATAACGGATATATAAATATCACTAACCACATTTAAAAAATGCTTAACATCATTAGTAAATATCATGAAACAGAGCCACAATGAAATTTCACTTAACATATACTAGAATGACAAAAATAAAGATACTTACAACACTTAATATGGCTGAGGATAGAGATGCAAGTTTTATATTTAGTTAACCAGAGTAATTTCCTTTCTGGGTCCTTATTACCATAAAAAGTATGTCCACAATAATGTTCATTTTAGTTTTATACACAATAACCTCAAACTGGGAACAACTTAAATATTCACCAATACATAAAGAAATCATGGTATATTTAAGCAATGAAATACTATGAAGAAATACAAAGGAAATACCATCTGGTATACATGAAGACATAGCTGAATCTCACAGACATGTTGAATAAAAAAGCAAAACATATAGGCAAAACTAACATATGGTGATAGAAATCAGATGAGTGATTAATCTTAAGTGATTAACTGTTAAGGACTTCCTGGGATGATGGAAACATTCTATATATTAATTAGTGTGGTTGTTACATGTATGTATGCGCTTGCCAGAATTTACTGACAGTGCACTTACAATCTGAACTTGATTGTATGTTACTTGTACCTTGACAAATGAGAGTCGGGGAGTTCTCAAAGAGTACTGGTTCTGTGAGTTTTCACAAAGGGTTGAAGTGAGGGTGCATTGGGACATGGTGAGAGAGGAGCAAGAGAGTGACAAGACAGAAGAAGGGTAAGAAGAGCTTTGTGAGACAGGCTAAGAAAACTAAAATTGATCCTGGAAGCTGTGGAAGGATTTAAAGTGGGAGAGATGATGACTGCCTGTGTGTTTTAGAAAGGTTCATGGAGCAAGTATGTGAGTCACAAGGTAGCAGAGCTAGGAAGAAGAGTTCTTGCAATATATTCCTCTTATCAACAAAGAGTTGTTGAATGCCTTCTGTAGTAGGTAGGTGAACAAAAAGTGATGTCAGTAAGGTAAGAAGTGTTTGAGTCCCAAAGTAAGCAAAGTCAGTGGATGTGAGAAGGACAGGTCAGATCAGAGAACAAGAGGATAGAACCAATCGTTTCCCTGGGATATAGAGAACAAGAAGGACGGTGGTTCAGGTCTCTAGAATGGGCAGTTGGGCAAAAGGACATGCTATATACAGCAGCGAAATATGCAAAAACAAACAAACAACAACAACAAAAAAACAAACAAAAAACATGACTGTAATTAAGGACTTGTATGTGAGATGCCTGTGAAATATCCAGGTGAAGTTGTCCAGTAGGTGGTTGGAAATTAAGACCTCATACTCAAAATAAATACTGGGTTTATAGATAATAAATGTGACTCATCTCAATGAACATTTAGCATTAATAAAAAGTGAATGTAGAAGAAACTTTAGGAGACATCATTTATTTACTTATTTTGTTTTTATTTTTTTATTTTAGTTTAGTATTTAAATTTTTTATTTATTAATTTGTTTTTGTTACAGATGTTTCTCATTTTCCCCAATTGACACCCCCCCATCCCCAGCTTTGTTGTCTATGTTCATTGGTCAGGCATATATGCATGTAAGTTCTATGGTTCTCCCCCCTCCAATCTCTTCTCCTCTGAGGCTTGTCAATCTGTACCCACCCCACCCCCATGTCACTGGGTTAATTTTGTTCATCTGTTTGTTTAGTTCATTATATTCCACAAATAAGTGAGATCATGTGATATTTCTGTTTCCCTGCTTGGCTTGTTTAACTTAGAATAATACTCTCTAGATCATCCCATGACATCTCAAAATATAAGGCATCTTTCTTTCTTAGAGCTGAATAATATTCCATTGTGTACATGTACGACAGCTTTTTAATCCACTCATCTACTGATGGAAATGAGTTGTTTCCAGATCTTAGCTATTGTAAATGGTGCTGCTATGAACATAGGGGTACATATATTCTTTCTGATTGCTGTTTCAGGTTTCTTAGGGCATATTCCTAGAAGTGGAATCATTGGGTCAAATGGCAGTTCAATTATTAACGTTTTGCGGTAACACCATAATGTTATCCATAGTGGATGCACCAGTCTGCATTCCCACCAGCAGTGTACTAGATTCCCCTTTTCTCCACACCCTTGTCAGCACTTGCTGTTTGATGATTTGTTGATGGTGGTCATTCCGACAGGTGTGAGATGATACCTCATAGTTGTTTTAATTTCAGCTCTCTGATGATTAGTGATGTTGAGCATTTCTTCATATGTCTCTTGGCCATTTATAAGTCCTTTTAGGAGAGGTGTCTATTTAGGTCCTCTGCCCATTTTTCAATTGGGTTTTATGTCTTCCTTTTGTTGAGTTGTATGAGCACTCTATATATTTTAAAAATTAACCCCTTATCTGATGCATAATTGGTGATTATGGTCTTCCGTATAGTGGGATCCCTTACCATTTTGATGATTGTTTCCTTTGCTGTGCAGAAGCTTTTGAGTTTGATGTAGTCCCACATGTTCATTTTTTTCTTTGTTTCTGTTGCCTTAGGTGATGTATCAGTGAAAATTCTGCTGAGTGTGTCTGAGATTTTGTTGCCTACATTTTCTTCTAGAATTGTTATGGATTCACAAGTTACATTTAATTTTTTTATCCATTTTGAGTTTATTCTCATGTATGGTGTAAGTTGTTGTTCTAGCTTCATTTCTTTTGCAAGTATCTGTCCAATTTTCCCAACACCATTTATTGAAGAGACCGTCTTGACTCCACTGTATGTTCTTGCCACCTTTGTCAAATATTAATTAAGCATATTGTCTTGGGCCAATTTCTGGGTTCTCTGTTTTGTTCCATTGATCTATCTGCCTGTTCTTGTGCCAGTACCAGGCTGTTTTGATTACAGTGGCTTTGTAGTATAACCTAAAATCTGGTAATGTGATCCTTCCAATTTTGTTCTTCTTTTTCAAGATTGCTGTGCATATTTGGGTTTTGTGTTTGTTTTTTGTTTCTGTGTTTTTTTTGTTCCATATAAACTTTTGGAGTGTTTGTTCTACTTCTGTGAAGTATATCGTCAGTATTTTGATGGGAATTGCATTGAATTTATAGATTGCTTTCGGTAGTATGGGCATTTTAATGATGTTAATTCTTCCAATCCATGAACAACGTATATGCTTCCACTTTTTTATATCTTCCTCTATTTTTCTTTTCAGTGACCTATAGTTTTCTGTGAAGAGGTCCTTTACTTCTTTGGTTAAGTTTATTCCTAGGTATCTTAATTTTTTTTTGCTGCAATGGTAAATGAGATTGTCCTTTTAATTTCTCTTTCTGTGATTTCATCATTGGTGTATAAGAATGACATTAATTTCTTGACATTAATTTTGCATCTTGCTATGTTGCCAAATTCATTTATTTAGTCTCGTTGATTTTTGATGGAGTCTTTAAGGTTTTCTATGTATAATATCATGTCATCTACAAATAATGACAGTTTCACCTCCTTCTTTCCAATTTGAATCCTCTTTATTTTGTCTTCATGTTTAATAGCTGTGGCTAAGACTTCCAGTACTATGTTAAATAAGAGTGGTGAAAGTGGGCATCCCTGTCTTGTTCCCATTCTTAAGGGGAATACTTTTAGTTTTTGCCCACTGAATATGATGTTGGCTGTAGAAATTTCATATATGGCCTTTATTATGTTGAGATATAGTCCCATATGGCTGAGCATTTTTATCATAAATGGGTGCTGAATTTTCTTGAATGCTTTTCAGCATCTATTGAAATGATCATATGGTTTTTATCTTTTCTTTGCTTATGTGGTGTATCACATTTATTGATTTGCAAATATTGTACCATCCTTGCATGCCTGGAATGAATCTCACTTGGTCATGATGAATAATATTTTTGATGTATTGCTGGATCCTATTTGATAATATTTTGTTAAGGATTTTGGCATCTGTGTTCATCACAGATATTGGCCTGTAGTTTTATTTCTTTATAGTGTCTTTATCCAGTTTTGGAATTAGGATTATGATAGCCTCATAAAATGAGTTCAAAAGTGTTCCATCTTCTTGGATTTTTTGGAATGATTTGAGGAGATTAGGTATTAGATATTCTTTGACTGTTTGGTAAAAATCCCTCATGAAGTCATCTGGGCCTGGGATTTTGTTTGCTGGGAGTTTCTTGATTACATCTTCAATTTCCTTTGTTGTTATTGGTCTGTTCAAGTTTTATATCTCTTCCTGGTTCAGTTTTGGGAGACTCCGTGTTTCTAGAAATTTTTGATTTCTCCTAGATTGTTCAATTTGTTGGTGTATAATTGTTCATAGTATGTTTCGATGATCCTTTATATTTCCGTGGTGTCAGTTGTTACTTCTTCTCTTTGTTTCTGATTTTGTTTATTTGGTTTCTCTCTTTTTATTTCTTGATGAGTCTGTCTAAAGGTCCATCAATCTTGTTTATCTTTTCAAATAACCAGCTTTTTGTTTCATTGATCTTTTGAATAATTTTTTTTTTTAGTCTCTATGTCATTTATTTCTTCTCTAATCTTAATTATTTTCTTTCTTCTACTAGCTCTAGGTTTTTTGTTTGTTTGCTTGCTTACTTTCTAGTGCTTTAAGTTTTAGGGTTAGAAAGTCAATTAGGAAATTTTCGTTTGTTTCTTGAGGTAGGCCTGTAGTGCTATGAACTTCCCTCTCAGAACTGCTTTCACTGTGTCCCATAGATTTTGTGTTCTTCTGTGTTGTTTTCACTGGTTTTCTGGAAGTTTTTCATTTCTTCCTTGATCTCGTTAGTAACCTTTTTGTTATTTAATAACATGCTATTTAGCCCCAAAGTGTTTTAATATTTTTGTGTGTCTTTATTATAATTGAGTTCTAGTTTCATGCCACTGTAATCTGAGAAGATGCTTGATATGATTTCCATTTTTTGAATTTGTAGAGACATGTTTTGTGTGCTAACATGTGGTGTATCTTTGAGAATGACCCACTGCACTTGAGAAGAATGTATATGCTGCAGCTTTGGGGTGAAATGTTCTGTAAACATCAATTAAGTCCAACTGATCTAGTTGGTCTTGTAAGGACTCTATGTCCTTGTTAATTTTTTGTCTAGATCTATCTAGTGGTGTCAGTGGTGTGTTAAAGTGACCCACTATGATTGTGTTGCTATCGATCTCACCCTTGAAGTCTTCCAGAAGTTTTTAAATATATGTTGGTGCTTCTGTATTTGGTGCATATATGTTTATCAGGGTTATATCTTCTTGTTGAATTGCTCCTATTAATATTATGTAGTGACCTTTTCTGTTTCTTATGATGGCCCTCATTTTGAAATCCATCTTGTCAGATATGAGTATTGCTACACCAGCTTTTTTTTTTTCATTTCTATTTGCTTGGAAAAATTTTTTTCATCCCTTCACTTTCATCCTGTGTGAGTCTTTTGTTGTGAGGTGGGTCTCTTGTAGGCAGCATATATATGGGTGGTGTTTTCTTATCCAATCAGCTACCCTATGTCTTTTGATGAAAGCTTTTAAGCCATTTACATTTAAGGTAATTATTGATAGATTGTTATTAGTTTCCATTTTAATTTTATGTCTGTGTCCCCCCCACCATACCCTTTCTCTCTACTGCTGCTTCTTATTACAAGAGTGCCTTCAGCATTTCTTGCAGTGCTGGTTTGGTGGTGGTAAATTCCTTTAGCTTTTTTTTTATTTGTGAAGCTCTTTATTTCTCCTTCAATTTTGAATGATAGCCTTGCTGGATAGAGTAGTCTTGGATTCACACCCTTACCTTGCATTACTTTGTACAATCCATGACACTCCCTTCTGGCCTGCATCGTTTCTGTTGAGAAATCAGCTGACAGTCTAATGGGAGCTCCCTTGTAGGTAACTTTCTGTCTTCTCTTGCTTGCTTTAAGATTCTTTTTTTGTCTTTAATGTTTGCCATTTTTATTATGATGTGTGTAGTTGTGGGTCTTCTGTAGTTCATCTTGCTTGGGACTCTCAGTGTTTCCTGAACTTGTGTGACTTTTTCCTTCACCAGTTTAGGGAATTTTTTATGTTTATTTCTTCAAACAAGTTCTCTGTTCCTTTCTCTCATTTTTCTCCTTCTAGTATCCCTATAATGCGAATGTTGTTATGTTTTGTATTGCCCCACAGCTCCTTTAAACTTTCCTCCTGCTTTTTACATTTTTTTTTCCATTTGCTGCTCTATTTGAGTGTTTTTCTCTACTTTGTCTTCTAAGTCATTGATTCAGTCTTTAGCTTCTTCTAATCTACTCTTAAAACCCTCCTAAGGTATTTTTCATAACAGCTATGTCATTCTTCATTTCTTCTTGATTTTTATGTATAACTTCTACCTCTTTTTTTTAATTTATTTTTTATTGATTAATTTTTGTTACAGATGATTCTCCTTTTTTCCCCCACTGATTCCCCCCCTCCCCCCCCGCCTCTTCCCCAGATTGTTGTCCATGTCCACTGTTCATGCATACATGCGTATAAGTTCTGTGGTTCATCCCTCCCCCATCTCCCCACTCCTTAGGGGATTGTCAGTCTGTACCCCGCTTCCACGTCTCTGGGACTACCCCATTCCTCAAACTGTTATGTTCATTATATTCCACAAATAAGTGAGATCATATGAAATTTGTCTTTCTCTGTTTGGCTTGTTTCACTTAGGATGATACTTTCAAGGTCCCTCCATGTAGTCTCAAAGGATAAGAGATCTTTCTTTCTTACTGCTGTGTAGTACTCCATTGTGTATATGTACCACAGCTTTTTGATCCATTCATCTACTGATGGGCACTTGGGCTGTTTCCAGATCTTAGCTATTGTAAATAGTGCTGCTACAAAGATGGGGGTACATATATTCTTTCTTATTGGTGTTTTATGCTTCTTAGGGTATATTCCTAGAAGTGGGATCACTGGGTCAAATGGAAGATCAATTTTTAATTTTTTGAGGTGACACCATATTGTTTTCCATAGTGGCTGCATCAGTCTGCATTCCCACCAGCAGTGTACTAGAGTCCCCTTTTCTCCACACCCTCGCCAACACTTGTTGTTTGATGATTTGTTGATGGCGGCCATTCTGACACTCTTCCTCTTTTTTTAAGCTGAAGTAGTTCCCAGTGAGCTCTTCATAATTTTTATTAAGTTGCTTGTAGTTCTCACTAAATTGTTTGAGCACCCTTAAAATCATTGCTTTGAATTTTTTATCTGACAACTTGCTGTCTTTCATTTCCTATAGTTCCTTTTCTGGTGATTCCTCTTTTTCTTTCCTTTGGGTGTTGTTTCTTTGTCTCCTTATTTTAGCCATCTGGTAGCTCTAAACCCTATGAAGGATGTTTGGATGTGTAGGCAGCTCACTGTATATCAAATAAGGCTACTGTGCCTCCCAGACTCTTCTGTTGTGTGTCGCTTCTTGCCTGCTGTGAATCCTGGAGGATTGACTACTGAGGGCTGGTACTGGTGTGTCCTGATAGGTGCTGCTGCTGGATCACATGGGCCCCTCTGGAGCTGTGTTTCCAGCTGGTTGCTGGTGAAACCTGTAGCTGTATATCTCAAGCTCTGTTGGAGCCTCACTTTCTGCCCATACCATGGGCAGCTGGATCACACAGTCCCTTTGGTGACCCGGCTCTACACCTATCTGATGGGTTGCTGGATCGCACAGGCCTCTCTGGTGCCTCAGCACCCCGCAGGTCCTGCTGGTAACTGGATCACACAGAAGGAAACATTATTATTTAAAGAATAAGGATACTAAAGTTATCTGTTGAAGGAGCAATTAGACATAGGAGAAAATTCAAAAGAAGATATTATTACAGACACCAATGGAAGAGAAGAGAATATCAGGAGAGAGTTTTTAATAATTATTTATGGCAGATACTTTAAGGAAGTCAAGTTATATTTATGTGACTAGGTAACTAGAAGGTTAACAATGATTTCAGAAAAAAACAGAAGCAATTTTAGTAGAGTAGTGAGAGTGAAACCAAAACTGTTAGGGGTAAAAGAGTGAATAAGGGGTAAAGAAGAGATCATTATAGTCATCCCTCTGTATCAGCAGGTTCTATATTCATGGATTCAACCAATTTCAGATAAAAAATATTCAAAGAAAAAAATGTGTGCTGTTGCTGACATGTACTATGTATTTGGTCTATGATGGTTGTGTTTGTACTGAACATGTACAGACTTTTGTTTTGTATTATTATTCCCTAAACAGTACAGTATAACAACTATTTACATAGCATATACATTGCATAAGCATTCTAGAGATGATTTACATTACATAAGAGGATGTGCATAGTTTATATGCAAATACTACACTATTTTATATAAAGAGCTAGAGCTGTGGATTTTGGTATCTGCAGAGTTCCTGGAACCAATCTTCCATAGATACTAAAGGAAACTGCATTGAGTAATCCTTCAAAAAACTTAGATGCTGTGGTAGAGAGGGGAGAAAATGGAGAGTTTCTTTTCAATGGGTATAAAATCACAGTTTTACAAGATGAATAAGTAGAGTTCTGCTGTACAATATACTGCTTATAGTTAACAATATGGTGTTGTTCATTTAAAAATGTGTTACTATGTAGATTTCATTTAAGTGTTCTTAGCACTGAAAGAGACACAAGCAAATTTTAGATGGGATAAATAGATATGTTTATTGCTTTAATGGTGATGATGGTATCATAGGTGTATACATACATCCAAAATTAACAAATTGTATACATTAAATTTGTACAGCTTTGTATATTATTTAAAAACTTTTTTCTTTCTTGATTTTTAGAGAGAGAGGGAGAAAGAGAAACAGAAACATCAATGAGAGAGATTATCAACTGGCCACCTCCTGCATGCCCCCACTAGGGATTTGGCCCATAACCTTGGCATGTGCCCTGACTGAGAATCGAACCGGTGACCTCTTGTTGCATGGGTCAATGCTCAGCCACTGAGCCACGCCAGCTAGGCTTGTATATTATTTATACCTCATTAAATTGTGAAAAGAAAGAAAGAAGAAAGAAAGAAAGAAAGAAAGAAAGAAAGAAAGAAAGAAAGAAAGAAAGAAAGAAAGAAGAAAGAAAGAAAGAAAGAAAGAAAGAAAGAAAGAAAGAAAGAAAGAAAGAAAGAAGAAAGAAGAACTGAGCTGTGAAAGGAAGGAGAAAGATGGAATTTATTCCACATTTTTTGTTAATAGCAAGACAATCTTTGTAAAAACTTTGTGATCTTTGGTGACGAGTGAATTTGTCATAATATCAAATGTTCGTATACCCTCTTTAATTCAGGTTTTCTCTCATAAAATGGAGTGGTATCTCAGGAAATCCCTCATAAAAATGAGACCACCAGATTCCAGCATGTCCATGGGACCAAGAAAAAAACCGCCTGCCACTCAAGAGCAATTTTTGAGGGAACAGCATTGGACTAATTCCCTAGGTCAAGGCAAAAGAATTCCACTAACTGGGTCACTGCATTAACATATGCCAATGAGGGTCAATAAGAAAATAATTGATTTTTCTTTGGAGGAGATCACCTATAGTGGAAAGAAGACAATATTCACGATCCAGGTCTTCTTTAGTTTGGTATTTTTAGTGCCTATCCTAGTTTTGTGTGCTCAAGTAGTAGTTAAGGTAAATAAATATTCATATCTGACAGGAAATGTTTGGCAGCAGAAAAAATGCGAATTAATTTTTTTTTTTTTTGATTCTAGAGAGAGAGGAAGGGAGAGGTAGAGAGAAGTAGAAACATCAATGTGAGAGAACATTGATTGGCTGCCTCCTGCATGCCCCCCACTGAGAATTGGGCCCACAATCTGGCCATGTGCCCTGACTAGGAATTTAATCAGTGACCTCTTAATGCATGGGTCGATGCTCAATCACTGAGCCACACGAGCTGGGAAAAATGAGAATATTTTTAATATGAACAACAGCAGGGAGAGAATGTCATGCTATGAGACCATCTGCGGCCAAATTGCAGCTAAATTACTTCTACCAGTAATTGGACCTGGAAACTTCCTTTTCTCTTTTTGTCTTAGCTTTCCCAATTGCCATTTCACTGGATTATAGAGAGGAACTGTTGTTTATTCTATTCTGAAGATTATAGTATGCCTTCTATGTATGATTGCCTGAGATGTTTAGTTTGGCTCATCCAGAATGCTTTCTAATGCCTTTTGATATCCTGCTACAGTCGTCCCTCGCCACTTTGCAGCTTTGACTTTTGCAGCTTCACTCTATTGCGAAGGACAACTGTATTCAACCACAATATAAAGACTTTAATATAAGGGCTATCTGTTTTTCTACACTATCTGGAATAAATTGTTTTTTCCTTGAGGTGAGTTAAGTGGTTAGTTTCCAAACCACTATACTGACAAACACCAGAGCTTTAAGGATGTCTTGTGATTAAGGAAAGAGCTAACATAAATACATGAATATGTTAGGGCTAGTTATCAACAATGGACTTAGATTCTGTTATTTGACTAAAACTTCATGCACAGTCCTGGCCTTTTGGCTCAGCGGTTAGAGCGTCGGCCTGCGGTCCAGAGAGACCCGGGTATGGTTCCCGCTAAGGGCACATACTTCGGTTGCAGTTTGGCCCCGGCCCTGATTGGTCGTGCGGGTGGCAGCCAATCGATGTGTCCCTTTCATGTCGATGTCTCTCTCTCTCTCTTCCTCTCTCTCTCTCCCACTCTATCTGTACAAAAAAAAAAAAAGAAAAAGAAAAATGTCCTCGGGTGAGGAAAAAAAAGACAAAACTTCATGCACAAATTCTGACTCAGAGTTTGAATCTTGATTTCATTGTGTATTAGTTGTGCAACCTTGGACAAGTTTCTTATGCCTAGTTTCCTCATTTACTGAATTTAAATAATAATCTCATCTTCTTAAATGAGTTTTATGAGGATAACACAAGATAATCCAAGGAGAGCTCTTTGTGGTTCTCAGTTCTTTATGGAAAGCAGTCAACACATGTTCATTTTTATAATTTTTTTTTTCTCTCTCACTCTGGACTCTGGAGTTTTGAGAAAAACTAAAGGGTAGTTCACTCCATTCCAATTATATGACTGTAACAATATTGAGGAACGCTAGAACTCCAGATTTTATAAAGCATCTGAGATTTATTACAAATGATGTATCTATCCTTGACAATAAAAGCTTTACACTTCTTCAATTGATTAGCCACATTTTCAAGTGCCTAATAGCCACATGGAACTAGTGGCTACCATACTGGGTAGAATAAATGTAAATCATTTTCTTTCCTTTATAATTAATTAATTACTTACTTAATTAATTAATTTTGTTACAGATGTTTCTCCTTTTACCCCCAGTGATTCCCCCCTTCCCCTCTCTCCCCGCCCTGTCCTCAGCTTTGTTGTCCACGTCCATTGTTCATGCATACATGCATATAAGTTCTGTGGTTTAAATCTTCCCCACCACCCTCTCTTCTGGGGAATGTCAATCTGTACCCCACTTCCACGTCTTTGGGACTACCCCATTCCTCAGACTGTTATGATCATTATATTCCACAAAGAAGTGAGATCATATGATACTTTTCTTTCTCTATTTGGCTTGTTTCACTTAGGATAATACTTTCCAGGTCCCTCCATGTCGTCTCAAAGAATAAAAGATCTTTCTTTCTTACAGCTGCATACTACTCCATTGTGTATATGTACCAATGCTTTTTTATCCATTCGTCTACTGATGGACATTTGGGCTGTTTCCAGATCTTGGCTATTGTAAATAGTGCTGCTACAAACATGGAGGTATGTATATTCTTTCTGATTGGTGTTTCAGGCTTCTTAGGGTATATTCCTAGAAGCGGGATCACTGGCTCAAATGGAAGTTCAATTTTTAATTTTTTGAGGTAACACCATATTGTTTTCCATAGTGGCTGCACCAGTCTGCATTCCCACCAGCAGTATACTAGAGTCCCCTTTTCTCCACACCCTCGCCAACACTTGTTGTTTGATGATTTGTTGATGGCGGCCATTATGACAGGTGTGAGGTGATACCTCATTGTTTTTTTAATTTGCATCTCTCTAATGATTAGTGATGTTGAGCATTTCTTCATATGTCTCTTAGCCATTTGTATGTCCTGTTTGAAGAAGTGTCTATTTAGTTTCTCTGCCCATTTTTTAATTGGGTTCTTTGTCTTCCTTTTGTTGAGTTGTATGAGCACTCTATATATATTGGAAATAAACCCCTTATCTGATATATCATTCGCAATTATGCTCTCTCATACAGTGGGTTGCCTTTCCATTTTGATGATTGTATCCTTTGTTGTACAGAGCTTTTGAGTTTGATGTAGTCCCATGTGTTCATTTTCTCCTTTGTTTCTATTGCTTTAGGTGATGTGTCAGTGAAAATTCTGCTGCATGTGATGTCTGAAATTTTGTTGCCTACAGTTTCTTCTAGGATTTTTATGGATTCATGAGTTATGGATTTAAGTCTTTTATCCATTTTGAGTTTATTCTTGTGTAGGGTGTAAGTTGATGGCCTAGTTTCATTTTTTTTTTTTTTTGCATGTAGCTGTCCAATTTTCCCAACACCATTTATTAAAGAAGTTGTCTTTACTCCTCTGTACACTGTTGCCACCTTTGTCGAATATTAATTGAGCATATTGCCTTGGGTCCATTTCTGGGTTCTCTTTTCTGTTCCACTAGTCTATATGCCGGTTCTTGTGCCAGTACCAGGCTGTTTTGATCACAGTGTTTTTGTAGTATAACCTGAAATCTGGTAATGTTATCCCTCCAACTTTGTTTTTCTTTTTCAAGATTGCTCTGGCTATTCGAGGTCTTTTTTGGTTCCATATAAACTTTTGAAGTATTTGTTCTAGTTCTGTGAAGTATATCATTGGTTTTTTGATGGAAATTGCATTGAATTTATAGATTGCTTTAATGATGTTAATTCTTCCAATCCATGAACAAGGTATGTGCTTCCACTTTTTTGTATCTTCCTCTATTTCTTTTTTTCAATGACCTGTAGTTTTCTGTGAATATGTCCTTTATTTTATTTTATTTTTTTGGTTAAGTTTATTCCTAAGTATATTAAATTTTTTGCCACAATGGTAAGTGGGGTTGTTTTCTTAATTTCTCTTTCTGTGATTTCATCATTGGTGTCTACGAATGCCATCGATTTCTTGACGTTAAAATAAATAAATAAGTAAATAAATAAAAGCTTTACACAAAGTATAGTTTCTGATTCCTGTTTCCAGTTACTCCTGAAGAATTGTTAATCACATTTTGTGTGTGTGTGGAAGCTCAAGGAGTAGTTCTTTCTAATTTAGTTTGTCTTTTGTGTGATCCACATTGCTTTGTCCTGTGAGGTCTGATAACCTTTAAAATGTCTTTTTTCCAAATGCAGAACTCCAAGTCCTATTCATTTTTATTAATAAGTTTTTATCATTTTAGTTCCCCATGATGTTTTGCTTTCCTTCAATTGTCCTGAAACAAGTTGGCTGTGATTTTTCTATTGCAGTTCTCTGAGATGCTATGCTGAGTTTTCTAAACCTGTATCTGTGTTCTTTAGGACACCTGCCTCCCCCATGTTCTGCCCCTTGTCATGACGAGAAGGTAGCTTTACATGACTTTGACAAGAAGAATCACTTCAATTTGCACATGTGCAAAAAAATCACTTATGGATAAGGTTTTCATTGAAGTTTTTTCAATAATGGCAAGAGTCTGGAAGCAATTTAAATGATCATCATCAGTATGTAACTCAAATAATTTATCTATATGTAGAAAACAGTGTGATCCTTTAAAGGCAGAATTTCTGTATTGATGTAAAGAAGAGAACATAGTGAAAAAATGTGTATATAATATGCTAAAATTTCTAAGAACATTTTTAAATAAAAATACATATATTAGCTTTACATAGAAGGAAAAATCTCTGCAGAGATTAAGAAACAGATTATAATGTTTGCTTCTGGATAAGAGACAAGGGTTACTTTTTAAAAAAATTATAAGAGTGTATTTGAGGTGTGGAACAAGATCTCATTTGAAATTAAAGAGGAGATATAAGGAATTTTGGAGAAAGGCAAATATTAGATTATAGGTTAGTTAACAGGATTATGTGCTATCTTCAGGATTAATACGCCACTTCTAGCATTTCAAGGGTGTGTTAATCTAGATGCATAAGACATTGGGCAGGTCTGCCTTAAAACCTTTCACTAAAGAAGTTGTAGGCCTGGGTTGTGACCACCCATTATGACCTGCTCAGTTAAGAAGTTATGATCAAATCACCCTGTGAGGTTAGTTTTCATAGAACCCCTTCTTTCTTCCACAGTTCTCCCTTTTGATCATAAATCAATCTAAAGGATATATTGATACCAACCTTTTGGTCTAATAGTGTAATCTCCCAGCACAAGGAAGGCTCATTCCTAGGAAACCTCAGTATTGATATTGTCTTGTCAGCCACTGGGGATGTGATCTGAGTCGAGAGAATTTTTTCCCAAAAAAGGAAGAGCAGGTAAATGGAAAACAGTCAAGTCTATGGCCTTCATTGTGAAAATACACTGAATCGTTTCATTTTTTTTTTCTTTTTTTATTAATTTTTTTTTTTAAAGAGAGAGGAAGGGAGAGGGGGAGAGAGATAGAAACATCAATGAGTGAGAACATTGATTGGCTGCCTCATGCATGCCCCCTATTAGAGATCAGGCCCACAACCTGGGCATGTGCCCAGGCCAGGGATTGAACTGGTGACCTCTTGGTGCATGGGTCAACACTTAACCACTGAACCACACTGGCTGGGCTACACTGGATCATTTCTATTCTATAAACTATCATTATCCATTTTTTTGCCATCTCATCCTTCTGTATTTGTATCTAGTATAACATTTACAGGACCCATGAAGAGAGTATTAACAGATATTTTATACATGTTCAGTCATCATAAACAGTTGTACTATATGGAAAACCCCAAAGAACAAGTATAACTATGATTATGACTAATAGCATTAGCAGATAGGTAAAGATAATCAAGCAAGATAGATTCTGAGTTCAATATTAATTTGTAGATACACAGAGTATGTCCATGTCTCGGGGTAGATGTCTACCTTTGGCATCTGCGGCTCCTCATCCTCAAGGAGTCTTTGCCCACAGACAGGAGTAGGTGACCATTCATGGTTAGGCACCTGATAAGATCTTTTCCAAAGAGGTTGGAGTGTGTCTGCTATTAGATGTCCTTTCCAATAAACAATATCTCTAGGCAGCTAAAGTCTTTGTTTTCTGGGAATCCCCCAAATTCACCTGATGCGAAGCAAGGATCCAGAGGGACACAAAGTTCCATGATTGTACTTAGCATCTGGTCAAAGTCCATGGGGTGGTCCTAGGAGGGCTTCTTCAAAATCCTGCCAGCTACCAAGTAAATTTTGACTTCAAACCACTTCCCAGCTTCTGGGATTCCCTGGCTGTGTCACTGTGGCTCCCGCGGCCAGTACAAGTCACACCGGGTCTAATACTGTGGTGGAGGCACTGGGCAAGGCAGAGTTACTTTAAGTGCCCTTTGTACTGTTGACCTTACAACTGTATTGCCTATTCAAAAATAATTTTTAAATAATTCAAAGAGATCTTTGAAAATGTATAACCCAGATATGTGATGAAAGATATGCCTATCCCTCAAAAATCAATGTAAACTCCAATTCCACATCTTGTTACAGTTCAAAGTCAGCCCCCAAAATTCTACTAATTCCTGGGGGAACATTTTCAAAGATTACTTATTATGTACCAACATGATGCCTTTGTCCCTTACTTCTTTGACCCTGGCAGGATACACACAGCTTCTTTCATTTCTGAACAAACACAAAAGTTACAGTAAACATGTATAAGTTTTCTGTTTTACTGAAGCAGGGCAGGTGAAGATGAAGGCGAGGTTTACAATGCAGCATCTTAAACAACTATAAATGGAACCGTAGACTACATTTCCCAGCTAGCTTTCTACTGTACAGCTCCACCAGCCTGGTCTCTTCATGGGCTGCTTCCTATATCTTCTTTCTTTCTTTACAAAGCAAAAATCAGTTCTTTTTCTCTCCTGAATAGTACTTCTGTGTTCTATTGCATTGCTTAATTGTATCATTGAAGCATCCTTCGGTGGTATCTATTTCAGCTGACTCATCAAGGAATTTTGCTATCAGTACTAAAATTATGCAAAATGCAACATATTTGTCAGAGTAACAACACCAAAATCATGTTGATTTATGTACTCTGATAATCAGACTTTCAATGTTGGAGTTCTTCAGTGCCCTTTTCCCTTCTAAACCATTATCCATTTGAACCAATTTAACCAATGTATGTTCATGTTTTGTTGCAGATAATGCTAGTTTAGGTTGTTTGAAGATTGTTGAGACTTGTAAGTAGGCTCCCTCACAAGTTTGTCACCAGATGGTATGTTACAATGATTGCAAGTTTCTGACCAGATTCCACCACATATATAAACATTTGTCTACAGGTAAGCACAAAAATGGTCCTACAGTCTGTTCCACTTATTTGTACTTTAGGCATTTTGAAAAGTACTCAGCATGAAAGGTTCACCTGATCAGATGTGACAGTGTTCTAGCAATAGAATTCAGCTCACCTCCTTTTGGATTCAAATCCTCTGTTGAGTGATGGGACAGAGACCCAAGCATCTGGTAAGCAAGGCCTACCCTGCCTCTCTAAATGGTGAGAAAGGCTGCTGGGCCCTCCAGATTCTCAGAATACTGTTCAGGCCAAAGTACAAGTGGTTGTATAATTGACCACAGGCAGTTCATAAATTTGGAATGCCACTCCTTCCATCAGTGAAACATTCTTTGTAGTATTCCTATACCAATTAGCAAACTCTCTGGTGAAGGGTTAATACTAATATTTGAAGATGCTCATAGCTGCCTCTGGTGAATGGAGAGCAAATGTTAAGTAGCCACTTCCAGGGTAAAGATGAAAAAGTTTACATTATTTGCATCTTTATATATATATATATATATATATATATATATATATATATATATATATTTCAATGTATTATATAATATATACACATATATAATATATGTATATTTATATATTACATTTTAAAAGTACATTGCAGTAGGGAACAGACTGACAAACCTCAGAGGAATGGGGGGGTGGGAGAGGTGTGAAGAGATAAAACAAAGAATTCACATGCATATACGCACAACCAATCAACAGGGACATTAGGCTGGGAAGGCAGGCTGGAGGGGGAGCAAGTAGGGGGATGTCAATGGGGGGAAATAGGGACATTTATAATACTTTCAACAATAAAAAATAATTAAAAAACTTAATTGAAAGCTGAAAAATATAAATAAATTAAAGTACATTGCAAACAGTATACCCTTTCTTATCTGCATACTACTAACTCATCTTCCCATATCCTCACTCTCCTCTAAATCCATTTTCCACACTGGTGGAATAATGAATGTGTAAAATCACAGATCTAATCATTCCCCTGTTTCAATAACTTCTAACTTCTCTCAGTTTACCTGGTCTGCTCTTACACTCTGTCTTCGTTACTTCTCCTTATTGACCGTGCTTGGTTACATTGACCTCCTGTCAGTTCCTTCGACTGGCCAAGACATCAAGTGCCTTGTGTTTGCATTTCTGTCCTCCCTGCCTAGACCATCATTCTCTGCCTCTCTCTAACTAAACCCTATGCATGACTGAGACCCCAACTTTTCTGACTCCCCCACCTCAGATGAGGTGATCTTCTTGGTAGACCCTTCTACATGTTGTAAAGAGTTATTGTCTAATGTCTGTCACTTGACTGTAGTCCTTCAAAGAACAAGGCCAGTGTCTTTCTTGCTCACCTAACACTGACTTTGTCTCATGTTAGTGTTCACTACATGTTTGCTGCACCAACGAGTGAATTTAACAGCTATATTATATCTGATAAGCTTCAGCTACATGCTTACATTGTGTTTTCTGTTGGGACATAGATTTGTTTGCAGTTATGTTTGGAAACATATTTTTCAGTGAGATTCTTTGTAAGATTATATGAAATTAATGACTCAGACAAATATGTAGAGAAAATATAAATCTGATGTCCTTTGAAGCCATCTGATGTTCTCTAAATGGCTTAGAATAGTCTTTGAGAAGAAAACAACATTTAGGACATAAATACAAACAATTGCACACCACATCTGGAAGGGGTTTCTTCATCACTTTTCCTCGGGGTCTTCTGCAGGAAGCGGAATGGGGCTCAAAGGAGGGGTTAAATGGAAACCAAAGGAAGTTTCCCAGCAAATTAGTTTGGAAACTGTGTTGTAAATTATTTTCATATGGGGAATTCCTACAAAATGCAAAAGCCATTTGTCTGTTATGCTCAAGTAAACACAGATAAGGTATCTATTTGTTTATATTGCAAGGACTGGCTTTTTATGGCATACTATGGTGTCTTGGAAGAACTGCAAGAGATACTTTATGCATCAAAAAGATCACCAACAATTTCTCAGGCACTAATATAGTAATACAATCCTCCCAATTGTACTGCTTGTTAAAAAATAGAGATGCTTGGGCCTAATTCTTAGAAATTATTGTTCAGAATGTATGGTGTAGGGCTTAGTAATTTAAGATGTTTAAAGATAGAGACAGCCACAAAAAAGGATATAGAAAATACCCATAACACTCATTCATACATACAGATCTGGTTCGCCATTTTATCTATTGTAGAGAGTTCCATACTGTTACAGTCCCACTATCAGAAAGATTAGTGACTTCAGAGAATATCAGTAGCTATCCTACCAAGGAAATAGGGCACCTTGAGTTTGAAATGGTAATGAATATTATTACAAATGAGGCAATAGAAAACAGGTAGATGTTGTTTTGTTTGTTTCTTTTTAAATCCTCATCTGAGGATATTTTTCCATTTATCTTCAGATAGAGTGGAAGGGAGAGAAAGAGAGAGAAATATTGATGTGAGAAAGACACATCGATCGGTTGCCTCCCACACAACCCCAAACAGGGCCAAGGACCAAACTGCAACTAAGGTAGGTGCCCTTGACCAGAATCAAACCCATTACTCTTTGGTCTGCAGGCCAACGCACAACAGGTAGGTTTTTTATTTTCCCTTCCAAAAAAAAATGGTTTATGTTATCTTTTCAGCAATATTAACTAACATTGGTGTGGCTTCCTCATTTCTCTTTATTTGAAAACTATAAACCTCCACAACAACAGATAAATAATGGTTAATAACTTAAGTGGTATGTTCCGATAACATAATTAATATATGAATGTACCTAGAATATTCTAACTTAAAACAGGACATGTTTCCTTTCTAAAGAATAATACACTTGTAAATCTACTTTTGAATAAAAAGACACACTCAGTCAGTGTGGCTCAGTGGTTGAGCATCAACCCATGAACCAAGAGGTCACTGGTTCAATTCCCGGTCAAGGCACATGCTCAGGTTATGGGTCCAGCCCCAGAGGGGATATTTTTTCATTGATTTTTAGACAGAGTGGAAGGGAGGAAGGAAGAAAGAGAGAAACATCCATCAGCTGCCTCCTGCAGGACCCCGACCAGGATGGGGGAGCAAACCCTGCAACCCAGGCACATGCCCTTGACCGGAAATTGAACTTGCAAGCATTTGGTCCTCGGGTTAACACTCTAACAGCTGAGCCAAACGGGCCAAGGCAGAAATGGACAATATTGAAGTTTCATATAAATAGGTGTCCAGTAGGGGTCACTAGAAGAGTAGTTCCCCTGCATGTTGGAAACCTTTCCTCTCTCCATACTTGATTTCCTAAAGGCAATAGTCGAACCAGAAGGATCTGGAAATAAAATTCTGATTTTATTAAGACAATTGTAGTCACAAGATCAAAATGATGATGTAGAATTCTTAGTGTCTGACACAAGGCACTAGACCTTTCTTCCTGAGCATATGCCAACTATTGCCAACGTACTTTTCCTCTGTGGGTTAGGATGGACACCATACTGGGGCACCAAAAGCAGATTTCTTCGGCTCATACTTTTTTGACCTGTCAGAAGTCCTGCTTGCTCACTCTCAGGATCCTGAATAAGATTGCTTTGACCTTTCCTGGTTTTGGGTTTGCTTCTTTGGTTATTTTTTAAATTAAATCATTATATATATTTGTTTATTTGTTTATTTGTTTTAAACTCTAGCTATGCTTGTAGTTTAAAGCCATGAAATAGTAACAGTTTATGTAAGTGTGAAACAGGTCTGAGTTGGAGGCCCATTTCCACCACTTACAAGCTGGACAAGTGTTGTGATCTCTAAACCTTTGTTTCTTTATCTAATAACCAGAGATGGTAGTAGTAGGTACTTAATGGGAAATGTACAATACAGTTAGTGCCTGACAAATTGTGAGTACTCAGTAAGTGTTATTGTTATTTTGACTCTTAATTTTCACATTTTGAAGTCTGGTGCTCTGTTGTGTCTTAAAGGAATAAGAACCTCTTTTACATGAAGTGAAGAGTGTGCATCTCACTCTGAATAGGTATTTTTCTTTTTTTATTAATTTAATTTTTGTTACAGATGTTTCTCCTTTTTCTCCTCAGATACCTTGCTCCTAATCCTGCCCCCACCCCCAAGCATTGTTGTCTATGTCCATTGGGTATGCATACGTGCATATAAGTTATTTGGTTTATCTCTCCCCTCCCCCCAACCCCCCTCCTCTGAGGTTTGTCGGTCTGAACCATACTCTTTCTATGTCTCTGGGTCTATTTTCATTATATTCCATGAATAAGTGAGATCATGTGGTATTTGTTTTTCTCTGATTGGCTTATTTCTCTTAGGATAATACTCTCCAGGTCCTTCCATGATGTCTCAAAGAGTAGAGACCTTTTTTTCTTACAGCTGCAGAGTATTTCATTGTGTATATGTACCACAGCTTTTTTATCCACTCATCTGTTGATGGACACTTGGGCTGTTTCCAGATGTTAATGATTGTAAATAGTTCTGCTATAAACATAGGGGTACATATATTCTTTCTGATTGGTGTTTCAGGCTTCTTAGGTTACATTCCTAGAAGTGGGATCACTGGGTCAAATGGCAGTTCAATTTTTTATTTTTTGAGGAAACACCATACTGTTCTCCATAGTGGCTGCACCAGTCTGCATTCACACCCAACAATGCATCCACACCCTCGCTAGCTCTTGTTTGATAATTTGTTGATGGTGGCCATTCTGACAGGTGTGAAGTGATACCTTTGTTGTTTTAATTTGCATCTCTCTGATTATTAGGGACATTGAGCATTTTTTCATATGTCTTTTAGCCACTTGAATGTCTTTTTAGCAGAAGTGTCTATTTAAGTCTTCTGTCCATTTTTTAATTCGGTTCTTTGTTTTCCTTTCATTGAGTTGTATGAGTTGTATATATTTTGGAAATTAACCTCTAACCCGGTGTATCGTTGGCAATTATGCTCTCCCAAATAGTGGGTTACCTTTCCATGTTGATGCTTGTTTCTTTTACTGTGCAGAAGCTTTTTAGTTTGATGTAGTCCCATGTGTTCATTTTTTCCTTTGTTTCTCTTGCCTTAGGCATTGTATCATGAAAATTCTGCTGCATGTGATGGCTGAAATTTTGTTGCCTACATTTTCTTCTAGAATGTGTATGTATTCCCGCACCAAATTTAAGTCTTTTATTCATTTTGAGTTTATTATTGTGTATGATGTAAGTTTGTGGCCTGTTTTCATATTTTTGCATATAGTTGTCCAATTTTCCAACATCATTTATTAAAGAGGCTGTCTTTAGTCCTTGCTACCTTTGTCAAATATTAATTGAGCATAATGTTTTGCATCAATTTCCAGGATCTTTGACCTGTTCTATTGATTTATATGCCTGTTCTTGTGCCCATACCAGGCTGTTTTGATTACAGTGGCTTTGTAGTATAACATGATATCTGGTATTGTGATCCCTCCTACTTAGTTCTTCTTTTTCAAGATTGTTATGGCTATTTGGGGTCCTTTTTGGTTCTGTATGAACTTTTGGAGTATTTGTTTTAGTTCTGTAAAACATGACATTGGCATTTTAATGGGTATTGCATTTAATCTATAGATTGCTTTGGGTAGTATGGACATTTTAATGATGTTAATTCTTCCAAGCCATGAACAAGGTATATGCTTCTACTTTTTTGTATTTTCCTCAAATTTTTTTCCATGTCCTGAACAGGAATTTTTCTGTCCACAACTGCTTTAGAGTTCTCTGGTAATTAGCTTTTTTGGAGAATGTTGTAAAGCCTATGAAGTGGTATCTAGCTGTACTGGTACAAGCACTGATGACCTATTTGATTGGACCATCACCTAGTGAAGGACTCCACTTGCTCTTCCATGGACTGATATTTTAAGTAATAGTTTACAGCACACATCACAGTGGATGTGGTGTTTATGGAGATGTAATAGTTCAGACACATGTGTGTCCAATCAGGTGGTAGAAGAAGAGATCCGCCAAAGAGGGGTTTGCCGAAGGACATAATGTAAACATCATGCACTGTGCAGGAAATACAGAGAGAAACCTAGATTGCTATACCACCTAAAATGTTCATAAATATGAATAAGAAACATTCAGTACAAATCAAAGTACCTCAGAGCTGGTGGTCAAGATGAGTAATTAATAGTTAGCTGAAGTCAGAATCATTTCTCCAGGGTCCATCCTGCCCTCCTCTGGGACTAGAGGTTTTTCTCAAGCAGCCTTTCCCATAGATTGGGGGCTGCTTCCAGACATGGTTAGGTTCTTAGTGAGTGATTCCCATGAGCTTCTGCTAACAGTGTCTGCTGCTGATGCAAATATTTTTAGTCACTTGATTTTTGTTTCTACCTCTGGCAAGTGGTTTTGAGCTACTTAGTGAAGAAAGGGGGTGGGCAGTTTGGAAAGAAATGAGACAAAAGAAAATGATTTGACTTAGTTAAGCAAGTGAATAGATTGTTGTATTTTAATGACTTCTGTTTATAGCATAGTAGATAAATGTATATATAATCAAGGCTGCAAGCTTATCTAGGAACATAGAAAACATTAATTATGAATGCCTGTCAAAATATTAGGAATAAGCATTACTTTTGAAACATGTTACACACAATTTTCTTCCTTCCTCCCTCCCTTTTTTCCTTTATTCCTTCCTTCCAATCTTCCATTTTTAAGTAACAAGAACTGTGCTATATTTGAGAAAATATACTACAAACAAAAGGTTCTACCCCTAAGAAAGTCTAATGAGGAGACAGACATGTTAATACATAGAAATACAATTATAAAGGTTTGTACAGGATCAGGTTAGGAATAAGCAGATATTCTATCTTTCCACTGAGAAAGTTATCACTTGAGTTTTGTTGTTAAAGAAAAAGTGGCAACTGAATTAAGCACTTGTCAAATTTTATTATTGTCATATACACACAAGAATCAGTAAAGAAATAGACTCTGCAAGAAACTTAAGATAAAATTTTCAGGCAGAGTAAGTTTTTTGCAAAACTGGACTGAATGCTTAGCAAGGATGCTAAACAAATTGGCCTCTGTCTTATGTTCAGATATTTAGAAACCACTCTGGCTCAGTTAAGCACATACAGGTTCCGTTTCTGTTAGTTTGCTGTTGTTTTGTTTGGTTTAGTTTCTGAAAATTGTTAGATAAGCAAAGATTAAGTAAAGATTAAGGTTATAACTTGCAAAATGATTAGTAACATAGTATATAGTGAATATTCTCTGCAAGTTGTTTCTCAGTAATAGAAAATGAAGGGACATTCACCAGATGGACATAGTGAGAGAAGGCTTCCAGATAGCCAAGGCAGCATGGGCAATGTCACAGAGGCAAAGATAGGGGAGTTGGGCACTGTGGGGAAATGGAAGTGTTTCACTATAGCTGGAGGGGAGGGCCATTGTAAAATGAGGCTGGTGAGTGGGACAAAAGCCTGCTCTACCCCTCAGTTACTAATGACAGCCATGCTTGTATCTCCACTTCGGCTGTTCTCTCACAGAGCACCAGAGACGAATAGCAACTGCCGCCTAGTGGCTTCCACATACATATCTAACAACACTCAAATATTTTCAAAACAGAACCCTCGATTTTCTCTTTTGTACTTATTTTCTCCTCCAGTTTTATTTATCTGTGCATATTGTAACTGCACCCATGGTTATTGAAGCTGAAAATTAAAAAGTCATCCTTCAGTCTTTCTTCACACACCCAAGACTAGTCCAAAATAAATCCTAAATCTGCTTGGTTTACTCCACTGCCACCATAACTATTACACCAACCTAGGCCTCTAAAATTTCTTATATTTTTGTAAGAATTATGTTTTTACAAAAATATGTCTAATCGTGCCATTTCCCTCACTTGGACCTTTGACTGGCTTTTCATCACACTCTGAATAAAACAAAATTTCTGAGGTCCTGCAGGGCGATGGCATTTGCTTCTTGCCTGCTTCTCTGACCTCATCTTGTCTACATTATCTCTGTCACTCTTCAGCACTTCCCACCTTCTTTGCTTCATCCTCAGGGCCTTTGCTTTTGCTCTTTCTTCTGCTAGATATTAGGCTTCTAAATGTTTATGTAGTTAACCCTTTCCCATCTTTCAGATCTCAGTTCAAGTAGAATGGTCCTTTCATGAGCTCAGCTCATTCCCTAAAGTAGTTGCATAGACATCCCCTTACCCACCCTCTACTGCCCAGTTACTATCTTATCCATTCATTTATTTCTTCCAGAATAATAATAACACTCTGAAAGTATCTTGCTCTGATTTTGTATTTATTTGTGTGCCTCCCTCCCCTAAATGTAATTTGAAGGAAGAGACCTTATCTCTCTTGTTGGTTGTTGTTAACCCTGGCCTCCGGGTCAGTGCCAATCATATAAAGGGTATTTAATACATATTTATTGAATTTAATGAATAAATACAGGATCTTGTTAAGCCAGTTTTGTTGTTGTTGTTTTGTCTAGCATATGGACAAAGAATATTTTATGTGTACTTGAGGAAACTGTTTTCTGCTGATATTGGGTGAAGTGTTCTATAAACTTTGGTTAAGTCTAGTTTAATAATAGTTGTACAACTTTTTATATTTTTACTGATTTTTTCCTAGTTGTTATATCGATTATTGAAAATGAGGTATTAAAGTCCCCAACTATTATTGTTAAATTGTTTATCTTTTTCTTCAATTCTGTCTGTTTTGCTTCATTCAGTTAGATTATTTTTTAACATTCATCCATCCTGGAGTCCTCTAAGTTCCTAAATGATGTTTTAAAAATGTTCACATCTGCATTAAGATTTACTCTTTGTGCTGTAAAGTTACATGGGTTTTGGCAAATGCATAGTGTCTTGTATCTACCAATATAATATATAGAATAGTTTAACCGCCTTAAAAATTTTCCATGTTTCACTTTCTCGATGTTTGTTTCTCCTTTCATAATAACCACTGATATGTTTACTATCTAAATGGATTTTCCTTTTTCAGAATGTCATACAAATGGAATCATATAGTATGTAGACTTTACAAAATTACTTTTTTTCACTTTGCAACATATATTAGAAATTCATTCATGTATGTGTATGGCTTTATGTTCATTCAATTTTACTAGTAAATAGTATTCCATTGAATGGATATACCACAGTTTATCTTACTCACCTATTAAAGGACATATTGATAGTTTCCAGTTTGGGGCAGTTATGAATCAATAAGCAATTACTTTCTGGTTTTGTGTGAACATAAGCTTACAAATCAGTCGGATGAAATACCCACGAGTGAGATTGCTAAATCATATGATAAGACCATGTTTAACTTTGTAAAAACAAACCAACCAACCAACAAACAAACAAAAAAGAGAACTGCCAAGCTGTCTTCCAAAGTTGCTATACTACACAACCAAACAAGAACTGAGTCATTGATTGTATTCCCTCAGTCAATAAATTAGCATCCCTGTTGCTCTGAACCCTTGCCAGCAACTAGTATTATCATTGTTTTGTATTTTAGCCATTCTAGTAGGTATGTAGTGTTATCTCATTGCTGTTCCTTCATTGGTTTTCTGACTACATAATCTTTATCATATATACATTAATTTCATTTTTAAATTTTTATTTTAGAGAGACAAGAAATTATATATATATATATATATATATATATATATATATATATATATATAGAGAGAGAGAGAGAGAGAGAGACATCAACTTGTTGTTCCACTTGTTTATGCATTCATTGGTTCATTCTTGTGTCTGCTCTGACCAGGGATAGAATGCAATCCCTTATGAGGTCCTTATACTTAATTCAGAGTTGGCTTGAAGTCAGAAAACAAAGGAACAGTTAGACCTTATTAAACATAAGAAAGTTAGCAAAGCAGATTTGTAGGTCACCCCACTCAATATCTTTCTCTGGATCACCTTATTCAGGCTAAAACTTGGACCATACTTAAAAAGTGTACCATCACAAGAAATTTTTGTTTCCCGTGCTTTTCAAATGAATGTTAACTCACTTCCCTGAGCCTTTTAATTTTCACTTTACTAAGAGAAAATCCTGAATTTGACAACTTGGAAATTTTGAGTTACTACTATAACCTTTCCTAAATTCATAACAGAATGTTTATCAGAAAATTTCAACAGACCAAAGTTTACCAAATAATTCTCTTTCAGAGAGAGACCAAAGCTTTGATTTCTTTGCCAGTATAGTGCTGGTAAATGTTTAACAACATAGCAGTTGACAATTTCTGGGGTGTAAATACTGCCACTATGGCTGACTTTGTCATCACTGAAAGTGGAGTTAGAAAGAGATGAATACAATCAGCTTTTGCCAGCCAGCAGGAGCCTGCTTCAGCACACCACTGAGTATAGTTTCCTACTCCATTGGTTCCTAAATTTTAGTGTGAATCATTATTGCTGTTATAAAAGGTATAGAAGTTGATTCAAATTTGGGTGGCTGAGGCTAGAATATCTATATTTTCAGAAAATTTCCCAGGTGATCCTGATATTGCGGTATGAGAGCTCTGTTTCCTATGTTCATTCCTATATAAGGCCAGTTTTGTATATGTAGTATACCATTCCAGATCAAGAACACTACGAACATTTTTATAACAAAATTTATTAACACATAATTAAAATAGACTTAATTCACCAAGATATAATAAAAATAGATTTTAATGTTCAGGATGATTCATGATCATCCTGTTCACTTTTGATATAGTAATAGTCTATACTCAGTTCATTACTTTTCATTATCCTGAATATAAAATATCATATGGAAAGCCAAATCCATATATTTAGAAAGTAGATGAAATATTTATGGAGCACAGATATGCTTACTTTGGAGTTGGGAGAAATATTTGCATCACATGTTTTTATGTTTTGTAAAAAGTGATTCAATAGATTCCACATATAAATGAGATCATGTGATACTTTTCCTTCTCTGACTGGCTTACTTCACGTAGCATAATACTCTTCAGGTCCATCCATGCTGTCTCAAAGGTTGAGTTCCTCCTTTTTTAATAGCTGCATAGTATTCCATTGTGTAAATGTACCACTGTTTTATTTATCCACTCATCTACTGATGGATATTTGGGCTGTTTCCAGATCTTAGCTATTGTAAATAGTGCTGCTATGAACATAGGAGTGCATATATTATTTTTGATTGATGTTTGGGGCTTCTTAGGCTATATTCTTAGAAATGGCATCACTGGGTCAAATGGCAGTTCCATTTTTAATTTTTTGAGGAAACACCATATTAGACAAATCTCAGAGGGAAGGGCGGGGTAGGGCAGGAGGAAGAGATAAATCAAAGAACTCATATGCATATATACATAACCAATGGACACAGACAATAGTTCCGTGAAGGCAGTGGGATAGGAGTGGGGAGGAGGGTGTCAATGGGGGAAAAGAAGGACATCTGTAATACTTTCAACAATAAAGATAAATTAAAAAAAAGAAAAAAGTGTAAAATAATAAAAAAAGATTCACATGACAGTTTTCTTTGCTTACCATCAATTTTTTCCAGTAAGATTGAGCCCACTGTGTTGTGAAGATAATGTATTTATGACAAAATATTCATAAAAATATACCACTTCCTCTGAAAAATGTTTGGCTAATTCTGAAAAAGTGTTTGTGGAGTTAGCTTATTCCTCTTCAGGGATGAATGCATTTCACTGAAGATGATTTTACTGCTTCAGAGATAATGTTTTTCTTGTTGTTACAGATGTTTCTCCTTTTTCCCTCACTGACACCCTTCTCCCAATCCCGCCTACAGCTCCCATCTCCACCGCCTCCAGCATTGTTGTCTATGTCCATAGTTACACATACATGCATATAAGTTCTGTAGTTTATCTCTTTTCTCCCCCACCCTGTCCGCCTCTTCTGAGGTTTGTCAGACTGTACCCTACTTCTATGTCTCTGAGTCTATTTTATTCATCAGCATGTTTTGTTCATTGTGTTCCACAAATAAGTGAGATCGTGTGTTATTTGTCTTTCTCTGATTGACTTTTTTCGCTTAGGACAATACTCTTCAGGTCCCTCCATGTCTTCTCAAAGGATGAGAGATCTTTCTTACTTATAGCTGCATAGTATTTCATTGTACAAATATACCACAGCATTTTTTTTTTATGAATTTTTATTTATTTTTTTGTTACAGATATTTTACCTTTTTACCCCATTGGCACCCCCCACCACACCCCCCCCCCTCCACCCTGTCCCCAGCTTAGTTGTCCAGGTCCATTGGTCATGCATACATGCATATAAGTTCTGTGGTTTATCTTTTCCCACACCCCCAACCCCCATCCCCTCTTCTGAGGGATGTCAGTCTGTGCCCTACTTCCATGTGTATGGGTCTACTGTATTCCTCAGACTGTTATGTTCATTATATTCCGTATATAACTGAGATCATGTGGTATTTGTCTTTTTCTGCTTGGCTTCCTTCACTTAGGATAATACTTTCCAGGGCCCTCCATGTCGTCTCAAAGGATAAAAGATCTTTCTTTCTGACCGCTGCATAGTACTCCATTATGTATATGTACCACAGCTTTTTTATCCATTCGTATACTGGTGGACACTTGGGCTGTTTCCAGATCTTAGCTATTGTAAATAGTGCTGCTATGAACATGGGGGTACATATATTCTTCCTGATTGGTGTTTCAGGCTTCTTAGGGTACATTCCCAGCAGTGGGAACACTGGATCAAACGGAAGTTCAATTTTTAATTTTTGAGGTAGCACCATATTTTTTTCCATAGTGGCTGCACCAGTCTGCATTCCCACCAGCAGTGTATTAGAGTCCCTTTTTCTCCACACCCTCACCAACACTTGTTGTTTGATGATTTGCTGATGGCGGCCATTCTGACAGGTGTGAGGTGATACCTCATTGTTGTTTTAATTTGCATCTCTCTGATGATTAGTGATGTTGAGCATTTCTTCATATGTCTCTTGGCCATTTGTATGTCCTGTTTGGAGAGGTGTCCATTCAGCTGCTCTGCCCATTTTTTAATTGGGTTCTTTGTCTTCCTTTTGTGGAGTTGTATGAGCACTCTGTATATATTGGAAATTAACCCCTTATCTGATACATCATTGGCAATGATGTTCTCCCATACAGTGGGTTGCCTTTCCATTTTGATGATTGTTTCCTTTGCTGTGCAGAAGCTTTATAGTTTGATGTAGTCCCATGTGTTCATTTTCTCCTTTGTTTCTGTTGCCTTAGGTGATGTATCAATGAAAATTCTGCTCCGTATGATGTCCGAAATTTTGTTGCCTACATTTTCTTCTAGAATTTTTATGGATTCACGGGTCACATTTAAGTCTTTGATCCAATTTGAGTTTATTTTTGTGTATGGTGTAAGTTGATGGTCTAGTTTCATTTTTTTGCATGTAGCTGTCTAATTTTCCCAACACCATTTATTAAAGAGGCTGTCTTTACTCCACTGTATGCTCTTGCCACCTTTGTCAAATATTAATTGAGCATATTGCCTTGGGTCCATTTCTGGGTTTTCAGTTCTGTTCCACTGGTTTATATGCCTGTTCTTGTGCCAGTACCAGGCTGTTTTGGTTACAGTCGCTTTGTAGTATAACCTGATATCTGGTATTGTGATCCCACCTACTTTGTTCTTCTTTTTCAAGATTGCTGTGGCTATTCGGGGTCTTTTTTGGTTCCATATGAACTTTTGAAGTATTTGTTCTAGTTCTATGAAATAGG
This sequence comes from Molossus molossus, assembly GCF_014108415.1. Taxonomy (NCBI): domain Eukaryota; kingdom Metazoa; phylum Chordata; class Mammalia; order Chiroptera; family Molossidae; genus Molossus; species Molossus molossus. The sequence goes on from NW_023425403.1 coordinate 100,145,968, forward strand.
TCGTTGGTATTTTTATGGGGATTGCATTGAATCTATAGATTGCTTTGGGTAGTATGGACATTTTAATTATGTTAATTATTCCAATCCATGAACAGGGTATGTGCTTCCACTTTTTGATATCTTCCTCTATTTCTTTTTTCAATGACCTGTAGTTTTCTGCAAATAGGTCCTTTACTTCTTTGGTTAAGTTTATTCCTAGGTATCGTAATTTTTTTGGTGCGATGGTAAATGGGATTGTTTTTTCAGTTTCTCTTTCTGTGAGTTCATCATTGATGTACAAGAATGCCGTCGATTTCTTGACGTTAATTTTGTATCCTGCTACTTTGCCAAATTCATTTATTAAGTCTAATAGATTTTTGATGGAGTCTTTAGGGTTTTCTATGTACAGTATCATGTCATCTGCAAATAATGACAATTTCACTTCCTCCTTTCCAATTTGGATCCCTTTTATTTTTCTTCATGTCTGATTGCTGTGGCTAAGACTTCCAGTACAATGTTAAATAAGAGTGGTGAAAGTGGACATCCCTGTCTTGTTCCTGTTCTTAATGGAAATGTCTTTTTTCTGTCCATTGAGTATGATGTTGGCTGTAGGTCTTTCATATATGGCCTTTATTATGTTGAGATATGATCCCTCTATTCCTACATTGCTGAGCGTTTTTATCAGAAATGGATGCTGGATTTTGTCGAATGCTTTTTCAGCATCTATTGATATGATCATGTGGTTTTTATTCTTCATTTTGTTTATGTGGTGTATCACGTTTATTGATTTGCGAATATTGTACCAGCCTTGCATCCCTGGAATGAATCCCACTTGGTCATGGTGAATAATTATTTTGATGTATTTCTGGATGCGATTTGCTAATATTTTGTTCAGGATTTTGGCGTCTATGTTCATCAGGGATATTGGCCTGTAGTTTTCTTTCTTCGTAGTGTCTTTCTGGTTTTGGAATTAGAATTATGCTGGCCTCATAGAACATGTTTGGAAGTCTTCCTTTTTCTTGAATTTTTTGAAATAGTTTGAGGAGAATGGGTGGTAGTTCTTTTTTGAATGTTCGGTAAAACTCCCCCGTGAAACCATCTGGACCTGGGCTTTTGTTTGCTGGGAGAGTCTTGATTACCTCTTCAGTTTCCTTTGTTGTTATTGTTCTGTTCAAGTTTTCTATCTCTTCCGGGAGTAGTTTTGGGAGACTGTGTGTTTCTAGAAATTTGTCCATTTCGCTTTGATTGTCGAATTTGTTGCTATATAGTTGTTCATAGTAGTTGTTAACGATCTTTTGTATTTCCGTGGTGTTGGTTGTTACTTCTCCTCTATCATTTCTGATTTTGTGTATTTGGGTTCTCTCTCTTTGTTTCTTGGTGAGTCTAGCTAAGGGTGCATCAATCTTGTTTATCTTTTCGAAAAACCAGCTCTTTGTTTCATTGATCCTTTGAATTGTTTTTTTGGTCTCTATGTCATTTATTTCTGCTCTGATCTTTACTATTTCCTTCCTTCTACTTGCTCTGGGGTTTTCTTCTTGTTTGCTTTCTAATTCTTTAAGTTGTGAGGTCAGACAGTCAATTAGAAATTGTTCTTGTTTTTTGAGGTAGGCCTGTAGTGTTATGAACTTCCCTCTCAGAACTGCTTTCGCTGCATCCCATAGATTTTGTGTTGTTGTGTGTTCATTTTCATTGGTTTTTAGGAATTTTTTAATTTCTTCCTTGATCTCCTCGGTGACCCATTCATTGTTTAATAACATGCTATTTAGCCTCCATGTGTTAAAATGTCTTTGCATGTTCTTGTTGCAATTGATTTCTAGTTTCATGCCATTGTGATCTGAGAAGATGCTTGATATGATTTCAATCTTCTTGAACTTGTAGAGATTTAGTTTGTGTTCTATCATGTGGTCTATCTTTGAGAATGTCCCATGTGCACTTGAGAAGAATGTGTATTCTGTAGTTTTGGGGTGTAATTCTCTGTAGAAATCTATTAAATCCATTTGGTCTAGTGCTTCATTTAGAGTCTTTGTTTCCTTGCTAATTTTTTGCCTAGAGGATCTATCCAGTGCTGTCAATGGGATGTTGAAGTCCCCTGCTATGATTGTATTGTTATCGATTTCTCCTTGGAAGTCCTCCAGAAGATTTTTAATATATTTTGGTGCTCCTATATTGGGTGCATATATGTTTACCATGGTTATATCTTCCTGTTGGATAGATCCTTTCAATATTATGTAGTGGCCGTCTTTGTCTCTAGTTATGGTCTTCATTTTGAAATCTAGTTTATCAGATATGAGAATTGCTACCCCAGCTTTTTTTTGCTTTCCATTTGCCTGGAAATTTTTTTTCCATCCCTTCACTTTCAACCTATGTGAGTCTTTTGTTGAGAGGTGGGTCTCTCGTAAACAACATATAGATGAGTCATGCTTTCTTATCCAATCAGCTACTGTGTGTCTCTTTATGGGAGCATTCAATCCATTTACGTTTAAGGTGATTATTGATATGTACTTATTTATTGCCATTTTTGTTTACTGTGGTTCTATTTTTCTTCCCGTTTCTACTGCTAATTACAGCAGTCCTTTTAACATTTCTTGCAGTGCTGGTTTGGTGCTAATGTATTCCCTTAGCCTTTTTTTGTCTGGGAAGCTCTTTATTTGATCTTCTATTTTGAATGATAGCCTTGCTGGGTAGAGTAGTCTTGGATTCAGATTCTTGTTTTTCATGACTTTGATTACTTCATGCCATTCTCTTCTGGCCTGTAGTGTTTCTTGTGAGAAGTCAGCTGAGAGCCTTATGGGGTTCCCTTTGTAGGTAACCTGTTGCTTATCGCATGCTGCTTTGAGGATTCTCTCTTTGTCTTTAATTTGTGGCATTTTAATTACTATGTGTCTTGGTGTGGGTCTGTTTGGGTTCTTCTTACTTGGGACTCTCTGTGCTTCTTGAACTTGAATGCCTTCTTCCTTCACCAAATTAGGGAAGTTTTCTCTCACTATTTTTTTGAATATATTCTCTATCCCTTGCTCATTTTCTTCTTCTTCGGGGACTCCTATGATGCGAATATTATTACGTTTCCAGTTGTCCCATAGTTCTCTTAAGCTGTCTTCCTGTTTTTTAATGGTTTTATCCTTTTGTTTTTCTGATTGGTTGATTTTTTCTACCCTGTCTTCTAATTCACTGATCTGGTCCTCAGCTTCCCCTACTCTGCTTTTTAAACCTTCCAATGTGTTTTTCATTTCTGATATGTCATTTTTTATCTCTTCTTGTTGGTTTTTAATTTCCAATTGGCTTATTTTCAGTGTCTCTATGTCCTTACTCATGCTGTTCAGCTTCCTCAAGATCATGGCTCTGAATTCTAGCTCTGTTAACATGCCTAATTGCTCCACATTGATCTCATCTTCGGTGGAGGTGTCTTGCTCTTTCATTTGGTTTCTGTTTCTGTGTTTCACCATTTTGGCTATCACTGTGGGCTTTGGAGCCTGTCAAGTTCTCCCTGTGGGTGTTGGTGTTCTGCTGTTTGTGGCTCCCTCTCCTGTGTTTAGATGAGCGAGGGAGGACCCACGTTGAACACCACTGTCAAGTCTTACTTTTCTGGTTAAAGTTGCCAGCCCTGGAAAGGTACTGTTATCCTCTAGCTTTTTGCTTGGTGGCTAGCAGTCTAGGTTACTTGATGAGTTTTGGGTTGTCAGTTGATTGAAAAACTCCCTCTGGTGCTCAGCCAAGGGGCTTTCATGAGGGTGTGGCAGATGCTGGTTGTTAGTGAGCCTCAATTAACACTTCAATGGCCCACAGGGTGGGGTTGGATCTCTGAGGGAGGGGCTGGTGCCTCTCCTCAGAGCCTTGGGAAGGAGCAATGTGGCCACCATCCTGAGCGGCTGCACTCAGCCAAAGCTCTGAGCGCCCTCCAAACCCCGAGTGTCCTGAGCGCCCTCCAAACCCGAGTGTCCTGACACAGCTCCAGTACCGTCTGCCCTCCCTCTGCCCGAGCCCAAGGTGAGTGGCTGTGGCTGTTTCAGCCTCTGTCCCGGCTGTGCTGTGGAACCGACTGGGAGTGTAACCCGAGGGCGCTGCTGCCAGCTGAGGCTGCTGCTACCACAGCATTTTTTATCCACTCATCTATTGATGGACACTTGGACTGTTTCCAGATCTTAATGATTGTAAACAGTGCTGCTATGAACATAGGGGTACATATATTCTTTCTGATTGATGTTTCAGACTTCTTAGGATATATTCCTAGAAATCGGAGATCTGGTCTTTTTTTAAAAAACTGAATTCACCCACAGGTATCTACAAAGACATTCTCTACCCTAAAGTTTATAACCTAATTGGGGTTAAAATTTCAATAAATTAATAAAAATAATTTAAAAAAGAAAAAACATTTTAAAAAAGAAAAAACTATATTTTCTTCTGTTAATGATTAGAGAAAAGTACAAAGAATATTGGAAATGGTGGCTGGTAGTGATCATTGCATATGTATTCTAGGTGTGACAAATGCTGAAAGATAATAACTAAAGTTGCTCTAATGGTTTAGGACAGCTTCACAAAGGAGATGACTTGTGAGCTGTGTCTCCAGGATAATCAGGACTTGGAAATGTAGAATAACAGAGGGCATTTCAGGCAGAAGAATGAAACCAAGGCATCCAGTTCAAGAACAGAGATTTTCAAATTATTCATTAGAATAATGAATATTCCCTTACTTTACACACAGAGAACTGTGCTTGGCGCTTGGGGGGAAAAGAGTAAATGAGTGGCACAGTCCTTGTACTCAAGGTATGTGTGTGCCATTTGGATACCTAGAATTGCAAATATTAGAAAAAGAAAATAACACTTTCAGATGTCATGGTACATTACAGATATTAAACTATGTGGGGTATTATAAAAGGTGAGAGAGATATGAGCTGATGTGTTGAGGGGGAACGTTTGGGTTAAAAGTATTGGGACAAGAAAATCAGCACAAACAACACAAAACAAACAAGCAAACAGAAATGAAGGAGAATGTGCTGTCAGGGAGACAGGAAGAAAATCAATGTGAACAGAATAGATAAGCTGGTGAATAGTCTAGATAAACTGGTGAACAGTGTGTAGGACTAGGGAGGAAGAGTGTAGTGGAAAGCATATAACACAGAATCCTGACTTGTCTCAGAACTAGTCAGGGATTGGAGGGAGGTGCTTAATATTGCAGATCCCATTGCTTTAAGTATACAATGGGCCAATTAGAACTTAGCTCACAGGTTTTGAGAATCAAATAAAGTGATTTAGGCCAAATGTTTTGTAAATTATTATGTACTATAAATATGGGGTTATAGTCACGGAGGGGATTCTTGAACAACAATTCCTCTCTAAGGAGCCACAACCCCATGCCTGGATATTTAGGCCTTCATTAATGGCATTCTTCAGTGTCAAGATATAAGTTGAGTACCAAATTTAAATCTTCATACTTAGAACCAACCTCAGAAACAAATATTTCTAATTAAGGGCCTTATGAATATATGTTTTTTTAATTCAGTAATTTCCAAACTTATTTTACTTTTTTAATTTAATTAATTTATTTTTGTTACAGATGTTTCTCCTTTTTTCCCCACTGATTCCCCCCAGCCTCTCCCTCCCTGCCCTGTCCTCAGCTTTGTTGTCCATGTCCATTGTTCATGCATACATACATATAAGTTCTATGGTTTATCTCTCCCCCACCACTCCCTCTTCTGGGGATTGTCATTCTGTACCCCACTTCCACATCTCTGGGACTACCCCACTCCTCAGACTGTTATGTTCATTATATTCCACAAATAAGTGAGATCATATGATACTTGACTTTCTCTGTTTGGCTTGTTTCGCTTAGGATAATACTCTCCAGGTCCCTCCAAGTCATCACAAATGATAAGAGATCTTTCTTTCTTACAAATGCATAGTATTCCTTGTGTATATGTACCACAGCTTTTATATCCACTCATCTATTGATGAGCACTTGAGCTGTTTCCAGATCTTAGCGATTATAAATAGTGTTGCTATGAACACAAGGGTACATATATTCTTTCTGATTGGTGTTTCAGGCTTCTTAGGGTATATTCCTAGAAGTGGGATCACTGGGTCAAATGCCAGTTCCATTTTTAACTTTTTCACGTAACACCATAGTGTTTTCCATAGTGGCTGCACCAGTCTGCATTCCCACCAGCAGTGTACTAGAGTCCCCTTTTCTCCACACCCTCGCCAGAACTTGTTGTTTAATGATTTTTTGATGGCGGCCATTCTGACAGGTGTGAGGTGATATCTCATTGCTGATTTAATTTGCATCTCAATGATTAGTGACATTGAGCATTTTTTTAATATGTCTGTTGGCCATTTGTGTGTCCTGTTTGGAGAGGTGTCTATTTAGCTTCTCTGCCCATTTTTGAATTGGGTTCTTTGTCTTTCTTTTGTTGAGTTGTATGAGTACTCTATACATTTTGGAAATTAACCCCTTATCTGATGTATTGTTGGCAATTATGCTCTTTCATATAGTGGGTTCTCTTTTCATTTTGATGCTTGTTTCTTTTGTCGTGCAAAAGTATTTAGTTTGATGCAGTCCCATGTGTTCATTTTTGTTTGTTTGCTTCTCTTGCCTTAGGTATTGTATCAGTGAAAATTCTGCTGTGTGTGATGTCTGAAATTTTGTTGCCTACATTTTCTTCTAGGATTTTTATGGATTCATGTGTCACATTTAAATCTTTTATCCATTTTGAGTTTAAAGTAGTTCATGTTTTTTAATTTATTTAGCTACTCTAGGTCTTTATATTGAAGCATTTAATCCATTTATATTTGAAGTGATTCTTGACAAGAATGTACTTATTGCCATGTTTTTAATTGTTTCTTAGTTGTTTTTATAGTTCTCTGTTCCTTTCTTCTCTTGATTTTTTCTCTCATGTTTTGTTTAGTGATTCTTATATTTTCTTTCTCTTTAATTTTTTTATATCTTTTGTAAGTTTTTTGTTTGTGGTTACGAGGAGATTTATGCATATAATTTTATATCTATGGATGGATATTTCTGTTGATAAACATTTAACTTTAAATGTGTTCTATAAAGACTATGCATTTCCACTTTTTCCATGTTCTATTATTGATACCATGTTTTAGATTTTCCTATGTTGCATATCTCCTAACTCTTTATTGTAGTTTGAGTTGAGTTTAATTTTTTTTTTTTTACTTTCATTACAACTTTTTGTTTGATTTGCTATATTTACTTAGCATTTAGCTTCATCTGTGGAATTTTTTTCTCATATTTTCTTTCAGGCTATTGGCCTTTCTTTTTTTTATTTTTTTCAGATGAGTTTAGTTTTTTTAAAATATAATTTATTATTAATTTATTTTTGTTACAGATGTTTCTCCTTTTTTCCCATTGACACCCTCCTTCCCATCCCACCACACTCCATACCTGGGTTTGTTGTCCGTGTCCATCAGTTATGCGTGGATGCATATAAGTTCTGTGGTTTATATCTTCCCTCCCATCACCATCCCTTCTTCTGAGGTTTGTCAGTCTGTACCCTACTTCCATGTCTCTGGGTCTAACCAATTCCTCAGACTGTTATGGTCATTATATTCCACAAATAAGTTAGATCATGTGATATTTGTCTTTCTCTGCTTGGCTTGTTTCACTTATAATAATACTTTCCAGGTCCCTCCATGTCATCTCAAAGGATAAGAGATCTTTCTTTCTTACAGCTTCATAGTATTCCAATGTGTATATGTACCACAGATTTTTTACCCATTTGTCTACTGATGGACACTTGGGCCGTTTCCAGATCATAGCTATGGTAAGTAGTGCTGCTACAAACATGGGGGTACATATATTCTTTCTGATTGGTGTTTCAGGCTTCTTAGGGTACATTCCTTGAAGTGGGATCACTGGGTCAAATGCCAATTCCATTTTTAATTTTTTGAGGTAACACCATATTGTTTTCCATACTGGCTGCACCAGTCTGCATTTCCACCAGCAGTGTACTAGAGTCCCCTTTTCTCCACACCCTCACCAACACTTGTTGTTTGATGATTTATTGATGGTGGCTATTCTGACAGGTAGGTGGTGATACCTCATTGTTGTTTTAATTTGCATCTCTCTGATGATGAAGTCACAGAAAGAGAAACTGAAAAAAAAAAAATCCCATTTACCATCATGGCAAAAAATAATAATAATAAGATACCTAGCAATAAACTTAACCAAAGAAGTAAAGGACCAATTTGCAGAAAACTACATTGAAAAAAGAAATGGAGGAAGATATAAAAAAGTGGAAGCATATTCCTTGTTCATGAATTGGAAGACTTAACATCATTAAAATGTCCATATTACCCAAAGCTATCTATATATTTAATGCAATCCCCATTAAAATACCAAAGACATATTTCACAGAACTAGAACAAATACTTCAAAAGTTTATAGAGAACCAAAAAAGACCCAGAATAGCCTCAGCAATCTTGGAAAAGAAGGACAAAAATGTGGAATCACCATACCAGATATCAGATTATACACAAAGCTACTATAATCAAAACAGCCTGTACTGGCACAAGATCAGGCATATAGACCAGTGGAACAGAACAGAGAACCCAGAAATGGACCCAAGACATTATGCTCAATTAATATTTGACAAAGAAGGCAAGAGCATACAATGGAGAAAAGACAGCCTTTTTAATAAATGGTGTTGGGAAAATTGGACAGCTACATGCAAAAAAATGAAACTAGACCATCAACTAACACCATACACAAGAATAAACTCAAAATGGATAAAAGACTTATATGTGACCCATGAATCCATAAAAATCCTAGAAGAAAATGTAGACAACAAAATTTGGATATCATATGCAGCAGGATTTTCACTGATACATCACCTAAGGCAACAGAAACAAAGAAAAAATAAATAAACACATGGGACTACATCAAACTCAAAAGCTTCTGCACAGCAAAAGAAAGAACCATCAAAGTGGAAAGGCTACCCACTGTATGGGGGAACATCATTGCCAATGATATATCAGATATGGGGTTAATTTCCAAAATATATAGAGTACTCATACAACTCAACAAAAGGAAGACAAAGAACCCAATTAAAAAATGGGCAGAGGAGCTAAATAGACACCTCTTCAAACAGGACATACAAATGGCCAAGAGACATATGAATAAATGCTCAACATCACTAATCATCAGAGAGAGGCCTTTCATTTCTTATTTAAAAAGATCCTTTCCCACTTCTTATAAAATTGGTTTACTGGTGATAAATTCCTCTACTCTTTGCTTGTTCAAGAAACTCTTTAGCTCTTCTTCAATTCTGAATGATCATCTTTCTGGGAAAATTATTCTAGATTGTATGTTGCTTCCTCTTAGCACTTTAAAGATGTCCAGTCACTCCTTTCTGGCCTGCAAAGTTGTTGCTGAGGAAGTAGCTGATTGCTTTATGGGTTTCCTTTCTATGGAGTTCATGGTTTTACCCCTGCTTTCTTCAAGATTATGTCTTCATTTTAAGTTATTGCTATTTTAATTAGAGTATGTATATGTGTGAGTCTTTGGATTCATCTCTGATTTTATAGGACCTGGATGTTTGTTTTCCTAAGTTACTAAAATTTTCAGCCATTATTTCTGTATATAGCAATTTTATTCCTTCCTCTTATTTTTTCCTTCTGGGATCCCTATAATGTAAATGTTTAAATCCTGATCTTATCTATCCCAGAGGTCTCTTAAACTATCCTCAATTTTTAAAATTCTTTTTATATTTGCTGTTTTGACTGATTTCCACTACAGTTGTCCATCATTTATCGCGGTTAATCTGTTCCAGACTCTAGCAGTTGCACCTGGCTTTGAAGAATTCCTGGAGTGCTCCGATACATAGGCCTACAGTCCATATGTATAGTAATTGTAATTTTAATTTTAATACAGGCATATATAATTGACTCAGACAACTAAGCACACTCTGTATCATTTTCACTGTCTCAATCAACTTTTTAATGAATATATTTGAAAAAAATGCAATAAAGTGAAGCCTTGAAAGTTGAAGTGCAAAGTGGCGAAGGACGACTATAGTCTGTTTTTCAGGCTGCTGTGTCAGTGTGGCTCTGGAGGAGAGGCCAGGATTATAAAATCATCTAATAGATTGAATCAGTCAATTGGAAAGCAGCCACAGTATTTTTTCTTTACAAAGCATTTCAATAGAATTAGAAATTGCTCCAAAGGTGGCCGTGTAGGTAAACACAGTATCACCTCCTCCCACAACCACATCAAAATTACAACAAAACTACAACACAACCATCATTCAGAACCGCCTGATATCGAGCTGAATGGAAGTCCTACAATGATGAAATTAAAGAAGCCACCACATGGAGACTGGTTGGAGGGGCGGAGGCACAGATAGGCTGGTCCCACACCCACCTGTGGCGGATTAAAATCAGGAGAGACCGTGGCTGGGAAGGCTCTCCCCGAAGAGTGAGGGGTCCCCATCCCACACCAGATGCCCAGCTCAGGGTCCCAGTGCCAGGAAGAAAATTCCCCATAACTTCTGGCTGGAAAAACCATCAAGAACTGAGGCAGAGGGAGGTTGCGGTTGTGGAAGCCCCAGAGTTCTCTTAAAGGGTCTGTGAACAGACTTACTCAGACCCTCTCCCTCTGAGCTCCAAGGGGAGGCAGCTTGAGGGGCACCAGAGAACAGGGAATAACTGAGCTCTTGGCCTCCAGACAAGGCTGGAGGGACAGCTTTCTCCTGGACAGACAGACCTGATTGTGGAGGTCATTGTTCCTTTGGTGAGCCCTTCCCCCATAGAGCAGGCAGACGGCTGTCATATCTGGGACACCAGCAACCTGGCTCACACTGTTGGCCCTACCCTGGTGATTCCCTGAGGCCCCACCCCACCCAAATTTCTGGCCCACCCAAACTGTTTCCAAAGGGTTTACCATAGGATTGGCCTGTCTTGGATCCTGCTTTAGAGTTTCCTAAAATCTTTTAAACAAGCAGCATCTGGTACCTGAGCCTACCAGTGCACCTGGCACCATCGGACCGGTGGACACCCTGTGTCAACACAGACCAGTGCACAGTAGTGGAGCTGTCAAGTTGTGAAAACCTCAAATGGCCAGGAGCCCAGCATATCTGATCAGAGTCAATATATATCCCCAGCAACAGAGGTTGGGGAGCAGACATCCACCCCCAGGCAACAGAAGCGCAGACCATCCCCCAAAACTACAGCAAAGGCTAAGCAGGAGCTGAGCCTCACTGGGAAGCAGCCCTCCCAAGCCACCAGTGGCAGGACCTGGGGCTCCTTAGGGCCCTGTGCAACACAGCTGCCCACAAAAGCAGTAGGAAGCCAGGGCTCCAGATGGACCTGTGTGAACCAGTGGCCCACAAGAGCAGTGCAGGGCTGGGGCTAGAGAGGGGCCAGTTTCAGCAAGCCACATACCTCTCATTAAGTGGCCCCAGACCTGGCACTAGAAGCAGTTAACCTTGGTTCACAAATTGGCTTTTTTGGACACCTCCAAGCCCAGCACAAGAAGCAGCCATCTGAAGTTCACTTTGTAGCTTATGCCAGGTGGCCCTGGACAGAGCACAAGCAGTGGCTGACCTTGCCCCAGAGCCTGCTCTTCTGGTGGACAGCTTCACACCACATCAAAACACCACCACCTGACCACCTCCACAAGTGACACACTCAATGAGTGGACTCAGTGGATACCAGAGCCCTGCTGAAGTAAGTCTTGCTCTGTGTGGTGGGCCCCTATACAGCTGATCTTCCAAGGTAATGGCTAGTGGGCATAGCCAGTCCTTGCAGCTGATCAGCCTGAGTAAACCCCTCCCATTGATGTCCAACAGCAATCAAGACTCAATTACAAGACAACGGTGTACAGTCCACACGAGGGGTGCACCTCAAGGGCCCAGCTGGTGTGATCAGGGACACTGTGCCACTGGATCCTACAGGAGACCTACAATAGTAGGCCCACCCTATGAAGCCTAGGAGGCATAGCATCTCTGCCTAATACATAGAAACAATCACAGGGAAGCAGCCAAAATGAGGAGACAAAGAAACATGTCCCAAATTAAAGAAAAAACAAAACTCCAGAAAAAGAACTAAACAAAATGGAGATAAGCAATCTAAAAGAAGCAGAGTTCAGAACATAGGTTATAAGATTGCTCAGGGAACTTGGTGAGACATCCAAGGACTTAGTGAGACCTCCAAGAAACTTAAGGAGACTACTGAGAAACTTAATGAGAACATCAACAACATAAAAAAGGGCCAGTCAGAAATTAAGGATGCACTAACTGAAATAAAGAATAATTTATAGGGAATCAATAGTAGAGTAGGTAAAGTGAAGAGGCAAGCCATCAATCTGGAATATAAGGAAGCAGAAAACACCCAACCAGAACAGCACAAAGAAAAAAGAATCCAAAAAAGTGAGAACAGTGTAAGGAGCCTCTGGGACAACTTCAAGCATGCCAACATTCACATGATAGGGGTGCCTGAAGGAGAAGAGAGAGAGCAAGAAATTGAAATAATAATGACAGAAACCTTCCCTAATTTAGTGAAGGAAACAGACATACAAGTCCAGAAAGCACAGAGAGTCCCAAACAAGATGAACCCCAAGAGGCCCACACCAAGACACATCATCATCAAAATGCAAAAGGTTCAAGACAAAAAGAGAATCTTAAAAGCAGTGACAGAAAAGCAGTTCATTACCTACAAAGGAACTCCCATAAGACTGTCAGCTAATTTCTCAAAAGAAAGTTTGCAGGTCAGAAAGGAGTGGCAAGAGATATTCAAGGTGATGAAAAGCAATGACCTACAATGAAGATTACTCTATCCTGCAAAGCTATCATTTAGAATAGATAGGCATATAAAGAGTTTCCCAGACAAGAAAAAGCTAAAGGAATTCCTCCCCACCAAACCAATATTATATAAAATGTTGAAGGGTTTTCTTGAAGGCAAAGAAGAACAAAAATATGAACAATAAAATGGCAATTAATTCATATCTATCAACAATTGAATCTACAAACAAAATGAGCAAGCAGAACAGAAACAGACTCATAGATACAGAGAACTTTTTGTTGCTTCCCAGATGGGTGGGGGCTGGGAGAAGGGTGAAAATGATGAAGGAATTAAGAAGTACAAATGTGTTGTTAGACTAATGAACCTCAAAGGAAAAGGAGGAGGGATGGTGGGATGAGATAAACCAAAGAACTTCTATGCATATATACATAACCAATGTACACCAACAATAGTGTGGGAAAGGCAGGAGGGGGCAGGAATGGGGAGGACGAGCACAATGGGGAAAAAGGAGAGAAACATCTGTAATACATTAAACAATAAAGATGAGTTTAAAAAAGAGAGAGAGAAAACAGATTCTCCTCAGGAGACGCAGGCGCCACTCCTTCAGGAGCAAATAAGGACATTGCTAGAAAGAGCGACCTGGTAGACCTGTTTCTGAAGTTAAGAATAATAGAAACACCTAATAACTACTCAGAAATACAGCAGAGGTCAAATCCTATGATAATTAAGTATTTCTCTGTCTCTAGCCAATACTCATTACAAATAATATGAAAGTATCACAAAGAATCTCAATATTTCATTAAAATTTTCTACAGACAAAAAAAATTTTCAAAAAATTTAATTGGATAGTGTAAGCTCCACCACTTCACCAAACATCAATCAAAAATAGATTGCAAGAAACAAATATGATGGCCCTTGAAGATGATAAAACATGAATAGTTGCTAACTTTCCTGTGATAACTAATTTTTTTTTTTTTTTTTTTGCATTTATCTTCAGATAGAGCGGGAGGAAGAGAGAGAGAGAAACATTGATGTGAGAACGACATCTCGAGTGGTTGCCACACACATGACCCTAACCGGGGTTGGGGACAAGCTGTAACCGAGGTATGTGACCTTAACAGAAACCAAACCCAGGCCTCTCTGGTCCATGGGCCGATGTTCTAACCACTGAACCAAACTGGCCAAGGCCTTTAATGACTAATTTTATGTCAAGTTGGCTGGGCCATGGTGCTCAGATATTTGGTATTTGGTCAAACAATATTCTGCATGTTTCTGTGAGAGTGATTTTAGATGAGATTTATATTTAAATTGGCAAACTTTAAATAAAGCAGATTGCCTTTTATAATGTGGGTGGGCTTTATCCAATCAGTTGAAGGCCTGAATAGAACAAAAGACTGATCTTCATTGATCCTCAACTGCATCCACACTGAGCAAGGAGGAATTTGCCAATAAATTGCCTTTAAACTTGAACTGCAACATAGGTTCTTCCTTGGGTCTCCAGCCTACTGTCCCATTCTGCAGATTTTGGACTTGTTGGTCTTCATACTCCCATGAGTCAATTTCTTAAAATATGTTTCTCTGGAGAACCATGATCAACATATTGCCCTTCTGCCAAATTTTGACTATGAACAAAAAAGGATTTTTTGCAGTATTTTACTGTGGTTAGAACATGTTCTGGGATGTTAGGTTTACTTTTGGTGGCTAGAAGGAAGTGGGGACAAAAAAAAGATAAGATCCCCTTCCAAACTCCACACATTCCAAATTATTCTGAGAATAAAAGTAGAAATATCAGGATAAAAACAAGTGATAATCTGGGCCTATAGAATTTCTGGTTTGGCTGTAATTCTGGAAGCTTTATAAGTTTTCAAAAAATCTTATATGTGGACTTTCTGAGTCCTGTATTTATATAAAATTTACACACACACACACCACACCCAGACTTATAACTGCTACTGGTTTTCCTATTTCTATCACTTCTACAGTTGTCAAGCCCAGCTGTGCTGTCTAGGGTCTACCTTTTCTCTATCCCAGTAATTTTCAACTGGTGTGTCACAAGACTTTTAAAAATATGCAACACTTGACTAGTTCATCAGGGACACTAACCTCTATTCCCTTAGATTCTCAACCTTCCTAATGCCGCAACCCTTTAATATAGTTCCTCATGTTGTATGTGGGCATATCTGCATGTAGATGGACCAGTCTGGAGATGGATAGAGGAGCCGTGTCTCGGTTCCTAAGATCATAAAAAATACGTGTTTTCCAATAGTCTTAGGCGACCCCTGTGAAAGGGTCATTTGACCCCCAAATAAGTCATGACCCACAGGTTGAGAACCACTGCCTTAGATTATCAAATGAAAAAATGACAACAGCCAACACAACATTAGCCAGCTAGTGTGAATGCCCTTTCTCAAACCATAGAGTTGTGGCTTATTGGTCACATCACATAATAAAGTTGTGTCTGATTGGTTAATTCTTGGTACCAGAAATTCTTTTATACAAGTATAGCTACCTGATTTTTAAAAAGTCACTTTGGTACCAAAAGGGTAGGAAATTGCTATTATTATTATTATTATTATTATTCCTCACCTGAGGACATTTTTCCATTTTTTGTTCAGACAGAGCTGGAGGGAGAGAGAGGAAAAGAGAGAGAGAGAACTACGTGAAAGAGACACATCGAGTGGTTGCCACCCACATGACCCAACTAGGGCCAGGGACAAACTGCAACCAAGGTACGTGCCCTTAGCGGAAACCAAACCCGGGTCTCTCTGGACTGCAGGCCGACGCTCTAACCACTGAGCCAAACCGGCCAGGGCGCTATTATTATTTTTTTGTAAATAATTCAAAATTATACTTATTTTAGTCGGATTGGCAAAAAAGATATTTTTTGGTGTGCCACAAAATTTTAGTAATTACTTTATGTGTGCCATGAGATGAAAAAGGTTAAAGATTGCTGCTCTGTATTTGTTTCACTAAAAATTTAAAAAAACTTAATAAGTTACATATTTTTTATATGAACTATGCTATCTTCCTGGAGTAATTTTTTGTCCTCTTTACCCCAACTTCCAACTTGAAATGGGAAGGGCACCAGCTTTATATTCAGGGACCAGGGAGACTGTGCCAATGGGCTATACCAGAAACCTGGCCAAGACCAGGAGATGTAACAGCTCTACCTAAGGCATAGAGACAAACACAGGGAGTCAGCCAAAATGAGGAGACAAAGAAACATGTCCCAAGTGAAAAAACAGGACCTTTAACAAAGTGATAGGAAACATAAAAATGGAACTAGAAGATATTTTAAAAAATTATAAATGATGACTACAACTGAAGTAAAGAATATATCAGACAGAATAATCAGTAGATTAGATGAAGCACAGGATAAAATCTGTGCTTTGGAAGACAGGGTAGTGGAAAACACCCAATTAGAATTGCAAAAATAATAATAATAATTTAAAAATGGGGCTTTGACCACTATCCTGAAAGGTGCTTTTTTAAAGATCCAGTGTGTCTCCCTGGCCAGTCTGGCTCAGCTGTTGGACTGTCGGCCCGCGGACCAGGGAGACCAGGGTTTGGTTTCTATTAAGGCACGTACCTCAGTTGCAGTTTGTCCCTGGCCCCTGTAGGGGTCTTGTGAGTGGCAACCAGTCGATGTGTCTCTCTCTCACGTCAATGTTTCTCTCTCCCTCTTCTTCCCTCTTTCCCTCCTGCTCTAAATGAAGATAAGTGCAAAAATGTCCTTGGGTGAGTATAAAAAAAAAATATATATATCCAGTGTGTCATAGAAAAAAAAAAGCCTTTCCAGTGGTGTCGACCTCCCCATGACAATATGCCTCTGGCTAAGGATCTTCTTCATCCCTTTCAAGAATAGGAGAAGAGGAAACACAAGAAGCATCTGGTGCAGAGCCCCAATTCCTACTACATGGATGTAAAATGCCCAGGGTGCTATAAAATCACCACCGTCTTTAGCCATGCATAAACAGTAGTTTTGTGTGTTGGTTGTTCCACTGTTTTCTGTCAGCCAACAGGAGGAAAAGCAAGGCTTACAGAAGGATGCTCCTTCAGAAGGAAGCAACTCTAAACACACCTCGAATCAAGATGAGTGGTGAATCATCCCAAAAAACACATTTTGGATACAAAAAAAAAAAATGAGAGTAGTATAAGGGACTGTTAGGACAGTATTGATTACCACCTATTTGTGCCATAAGGGTACCAGAAGGAATTGAAAACCATTTTGAAGAAATAATAATAGAAAACTTTCTTAACCAGACAAAGGAAATAGACTTACAAGTCCAGGAAGAACAGAAAGTCCCAAATAAGTTGAACTCAAAGAGGCCCACACCAAGACACATTTCAATTAAAGTGCCAGTGGTTAAAGACAAAGAGAGAATCTTATAAGCAGAGAGAGAAAATTAATCACCTAAATAGAGCTCCCATAAGACTGTCAGTTGATTTCTCAACAAAATCTTTGCAGGCCAAAAGGGTTTGGCACAAAATATCCAAAGTGGTAAAAACCAAGGAACTACAGTCCTGCATATGGACACTACAGTGTTTTCCTGGTTCTGTAGTTTCTGAAGGCAGGGAAGCCCCACTTGCATGCACAGCTCAGGGGGTGCATGCAGTAGTGCTCTGCCTTACTGAACAAATCTCTGGGTGGAGGGACCCCTTATATGCACATTATGTCATCCTATTCCTGCTGGATCTAACTCTGGGAAAGTTGGCTGGGGACTATGACAGCTGTGCCATTTGGCTACAGAACCTGAATAGGGCTCCTGCCCACATTGGTGCTCACTGGTTCCTCCAGTCCTGAGTAGTTGCCTCATTTCCCAGAAAGCTCACCTGGTTCCTTAACCTTTATGTTCTTTCTTTTGTTTGTTGTGCAGAAATTGTTCATTTTGCTTTCAGAAGGCATTGCTCTAAATATATGTGTACATTTATATTGAAAGGAGGTGAGCTATCTTGGATCCTCTCTCTGTTTAAAATTCTAACAATTTTGTCTCTTTGAGGCAATGCTATATTAACTTGATCAGGCTTGTTGGTAAAAAACAAAGCATTTGAATGGACAATACCATTTCTTCAGTTCTTAGTGTTATCTTTGCAATATCATCTCTAAATATTTAATAATTTTTATATTACAACACTTCAATAGTCCCTTGATTTTCTCATTTTTATCACATTTAGTAGCCTTAGTTATTAAACAAGTTGCCAAACTTCTCTTAGAAGTTAGAAGTGTGGAAATAAATGAATACCAACTAAATGAGAAAAGCAAAAGATATTTAGAACTTGTTATGCTAAAGGGTCGGCATCTGTCACTTGCATTGGGCAGACTCAAAGGCAGGCAAAAGAGTGGTAAGTTTTATTTTATTTTATTCTATTAACTAATTTATTTTTGTTACAGATGTTTGTCATTTTTCTGCCACTGATACCCCTTTCCTTCTCCCTCTCTGCCTTGTCCCCAGCTTTGTTGTCCATGTCCATTGTTCATGCATACATGAATATAAGTTCTGTGGTTTATCTCTCCCCCCACTTCTCTTCTGAGGACTGTCAGTCTATATCCCACTTCCACATCTCTGGGACTACCCCATTCTTCAGACTATTATGTTCATTATATTCCACAAATAAGTGAGATCATGTGATATTTGTCTCTCTCTCTGCTTGTTTTGTGTAACTTAGGATAATACTTTCCAGGTCCCTCTATGTCAACTCAAAGAAAAATAGCTCTTTCTTACAAATGCATAGTACTCCATTGTGTATATGTACCACAAATTTTTTTATCCATTTGTCTTCTGATGGACATTTAGGCTATTGTAAATAGTGCTTCTATGAATATGGGGGTACATATATATTCTTTCTGATTGGTGTTTCAAGCTTCTTAGGGTACATTTCTGATGTGGGATCACTGGGTCAACTGGCAGTTCAATTTTTAATTTTTGGAGGTAACACCATATTGCTTTCCATAATGGCTGCACCAGTTTGCATTCCCACCAGCAGTGTGCTAGAGTCCCCTTTTCTCCACAACATTCCCAACACTTGTTGTTTGATGATATGTTGATGACAGCCATTCGGACAGGTGTGAGGTGATACCTCATTGTTATTTTAATTTGCATTTCTCTGTTGATTAGTGGTGTAGAGAATTTTTTTATATGTCCTTTAGCCATTCATATGTCCTGTTTGGAGAGGTGTCTATTTAGTTTCTCTGCCCATTTTGTAATTGGGTTCTGTCTTCCTTTTGTTGAGCTGTATGAGCACTCTCTATATATTGAAAATTAACCCCTTATTTGGTGTATCATTGGCAATTATGCTTCCTCATACAGTGTGTTGCCTTTCCATTTTGATGATTGTATGCTTTGCTGTGCAGAAGCTTTTGAGTTTGATGTAGTCCCATGTGTTCATTTTCTTCTTGGTTTCTATTGCCTTAGGTGATGTGTCAGTAAAAATTCTGCTGCGTATGATGTCTGAAATTTTGTTGGCTACATTTTCTTCTAGAATTTTTATGGATTCATTACTCACATTTAAGTCTTTTATCCATTTTGAGTTTATTCTTGTGCATGGTGTAAGTTGGTCTAGTTTCATTTTTTTACATGTAGCTGTCCAATTTTCCCAACGCCATTTATTAGAGAGGCTGTCTTTACTCTACTGTATGCTCTTCCCCCTTTCTCAAATATTAAGCATATTGTTTTGTTCCTTTTCTTGGTTCTCTATTCTGTTCCATTGATCTATTTGACTGTTCTTGTGCCATTACCAGGTTGTTTTGATTACAGTGTTTTTGTAGTACAACCTGAAATCTAGTAATGTGATCCCTCCAACTTTGTTCTTCTTTTTCAAGATGGTTGTGGCTATTCACAGTCTTTTTTGGTTTCTTATGAACTTTTGAAGTATTTGTTCTAGTTCTGTGAAGTATGTCATTGGTATTTTGATGGGGATTGCATTGAATCTATACATTGCTTTGGGTAGTATGAACATTTAATGATGTTAATTCTTCCAATCCATGAACAAGGTAAGTGCTTCCAATTTTTATATCTTTGTCTATTTCTTTCTTCAATGACCTGTAGTTTTCTGTGAATAGGGCCTTTATTTCTTTAGTTAATTTTATTCCTAGGTATCTTAATTTTTTTTGCTGCAATGGTAAATGGGGTTGTTTTTTAGTTTCCCTTTCTGTGAGTTCATCATTGGTGGATCACTTTTATTTTTTCTTCCTGTCTGATTGCTGGGGCTAAGACTTCCAGTACTATGTTAAATAAGAGTGGCAAATGTGGGCATCCCTGTCTTGTTCCTGTTCCTAAGGGAAATGCTTTTAGTTTTTGCCCAACGAGTAAAATGTTGGCTGTAGGTCTTTCATATATGGCCTTTATTATGTCGAGATATGATCCCTCTATTCCCAGATTGCTGAACCTTTTTAGCAGAAATGGGTGCTGGATTTTGTTGAATGCTTTATCAGCGTCTATTGATATGATCATATGATTTCATCTTTTATTTTGTTTATGTGGTGTATCACAATTATTGATTTGCAAATATTGTACCAGCCTTGCATCCCAGGGATGAATCACACTTGGTTATGGTGAAATATTTCTTTGACGTATTGTTGGATTTGATTTCCTAGTACATTATTCAGGATTTTGGCTTCCATGTTCATCAGGGTTATTGGTCTGTAGTTTTATTTTTTTGTTGTGTCTTTTTCAGAATGAGAATTATGCTGGCCTCATATAACAAGTTTGGAAGTATTCCTTCTTGAATTTTTTGAAATAATTTGAGAAGAACGTGTATTAGTTCTTCTTTGAATGTTTCTTAAATTCCCCCGTGACGCCATCCGGTCCTGGGCTTTTGTTTCCTGGGAGAGTCTTGATTATATCTTCAATTTCTTTTGTTGTTATTGATCTGTTCAAGTTTTCTATCTCTTCCTGGTTCACTTTTGGGAGACTATGTGTTTCTAGAAATTGGTTCATTTTGCTTAGATTGTCAAATTTGTTGCTGTATAATTGTTCATAATATTTGTTCACAATCTTTTGTATTTCTGTGGTGTCAGTTATTATTTCTCCTTTTTTTATTTCTGAATTTGTGTATTTGGCTTCTCTCTCTTTGTTTCTTGGTGGGTCTAGCTAAGGGTGCATCGATCTTGTTTATCTTTTCGAAAAAACAGCTCTTTGTTTCATTGATCCTTTGAATTGCTTTTTTGGTCTCCATGTCATTTATTTCTGCTCTGATCTTTACTATTTCCTTCCTTCTACTTGCTCTGGGGTTTTCCTTTTGTTTGCTTTCTAGTTCTTTAAGTTGTGAGGTTAGATAGTCTGTTAGAATTTTTTCTTTTTTCTTGAGATAGATCTGTAGTGCTATGAACTTTCCTTTCATAACTGCTTTCACTGCATTCCATAGATTTTGTATTGTTGTGTGTTCATTTTCATTGGTTTCCAGGAAGCTTTTAATTTCTTCCCTGATCTCCATGGTAGCCCATTCATTGTTCAATAACATGCTATTTAGCCTCCATATGTTCAAGGGTCTTCGCATGTTTTTGTTGCAATTGGTTTCTAGTTTTATGGCATTATGATCTGAGAAGATGCTTGATATGATTTCAATCTTCTTGAACTTGTAGAGACTTAGTTTGTGCCCTAACATGTGGTCTGTCTTTGAGAATGTCACATGTGCACTTGAGAAGAATTATGTAGTTTTGGGGTAATTCTCTGTAGATATCTATGAAAAACATTTGATCTAGAGCTTCATTTAGAATCTGTGTTTGCTTGTTAATTTTTGTCTAGGTGATCTATCCAGTGATGTCAGTAAAGTGTCAAAGTACCCTATGATTTTATTGCTGTTGATTTCTGTTTCAAAGTCCTCCAGGAGATTTTTAATATATTTTGGTGATCCTATATTGGGTACATATATGTTTACCAAAGTTATATCTTCCTGTTGAATAGTTCCTTTCAATATTATGTAGTGGCCTTCTTTGTCTCTAGTTATGGCCTTCATTTTGAAATCGATTTTATCAGATATGAGTATGGCTACTCCAGCTTATTTTTTCTTTCTGTTTGCTTGAAATAATTTTTTCCATTCCTTCACTTTCAACCTATGTGGGTTTTTGTTTTGAGGTGAGTCTCTTTTAAACAATATATCAGTGAGTCATGCTTTCTTATTCACTCACCTACTCTATGTCTTTTTTTATGTTCACTTATTATATATATATAATTTTTAAATTTTATTTTAAATTTTATTTTTGTCACAGATGTTTCTCTGTTTTTACCCCCATTGACACCCTCCTCCCCATTCCCCCTCCACTCTGTCCCCAGCTTTGTTTATGATGTCCATTGGTTATGTACATGCATATAAGTTGTGGTTTAACTCTTCCCTCTCCCCATTACCCCCTATTCTGAGGGTTGTCAGTACCCTACTGCCATGTCTCGGGGTCCACCCTATTCCTCAGACTGTTATATTCATTATATTCCACAAATAAGTGAAATCATGTGGTATTAGTCTTTTTCTGCTTGGCTTGTGTCACTTAGGATAATACTCTCCAGGTTCCTCCATGTCGTCCCAAAAGATAATAGATTTTTCTTTCTTACAGCTGCATAATACTCCATTGTGTATATGTACCACGGATTTTTTATCCATTTGTTTACTGATAGTCACTTGGGCTGTTTCCAGATCTTAGCTATGGTACATAGTGCTGCTATAATAATGGGGTACATATATTCTTTCTGACTGGTGTTTCAGGCTTTCAGGGTGCATTCCTAGAAATGGGATCACTGGGTCAAATGCCAGTTTCATTTTAAATTTTTTTTTCTTATTTTTTTCATGGGCTTGACATTTTATTTTATTTATTTATTTTTTTATTTTTTACAAATTTTTTATTTATTTTTTTGTTACAGATATTTTACCTTTTTAACCCAATTTGCACCCCCCTCCCCACCCCACCCCTGCTCCATCCCCAGCTTAGTTGTCCATGTCCACTGGTCATCCATACATGCATATAAGTTCTGTGGTTTATCTCTTCCCACCCCCCCAATCCCCTCTTCTGAGGGATGTCAGTCTGTGCCCTACTTCCATGTTTCTGGGTCTACTGTATTCCTCAGACTGTTATGGTCATTATATTCCACAAATAAGTTAGATCATGCGATATTTGTCTTTCTCTGCTTGGCTTTTTTCACTTATAATAATACTTTCCAGGTCCCTCCATGTCATCTCAAAGGATAAGAGATCTTTCTTTCTTACAGCTTCACAGTACTCCATTGTGTATATGTACCACAGATTTTTTACCCATTTGTCTACTGATGAACACTTGGGCCGTGTCCAGATCATAGCTATGGTAAGTAGTGCTGCCATGAACAGGGGGGTACATATATTCTTTCTGATTGGTGTTTCAGGCTTCTTAGGGTACATTCCTAGAAGCGGGATCACTGGGTCAAATGGAAGTTCAATTTTTAATTTTTTGAGGTAACACCATATTGTTTTCCACAGCGGCTGCACCATTCTGCATTCCCACCAGCAATATATTAGAATCCCCTTTTCTCCACACCCTCGCCAACACTTGTTGTTTGATGATTTGTTGATGGTGGCCATTCTGACAGGTGTGAAGTGATACCTCATTGTTGTTTTAATTTGCATCTCTCTGATGATTAGTGATGTTGAACACTTCTTCATATGCCTTTTGGTCATTTGGATGTCCTGTTTGGAGAGGTGTCTATTCAGCTCCTCTGCCCATTTTTTAATTGGGTTCTTTGTCTTCCTTTTGTTGAGTTGTATGAGCACTCTATATATATTGGAAATTAACCCCGTATCTGATACATCATTGGCAATAATGTTATCCCATACAGTGGGTTGCCTTTCCATTTTGATGATTGTTTCTTTTGCTGTGCAGAAGCTTATGAGTTTGATGTAGTCCCATGTGTTCATTTTTTCCTTTGTTTCTGTTGCCTTAGGTGATGTATCAGTGAGAATTCTGCTCCGTATGATGTCCGAAATTTTGTTGCCTACATTTTCTTCTAGAATTTTTATGGATTCACGGGTCACAATTAAGTCTTTTATCCAATTTGAGTTTATTTTTGTGTATGGTGTAAGTTGATGGTCTAGTTTCATTTTTTTGCATGTAGCTGTCCACTTTTCCCAACACCATTTATTAAAGAGGCTGTCTTTACTCCACTGTATGCTCTTGCCACCTTTGTCAAATATTAATTGAGCATATTGCCTTGGGTCCATTTCTGGGTTTTCAGTTCTGTTCCACTGGTCTATATGCCTGTTCTTGTGCCAGTACCAGGCTATTTTGGTTACAGTCGCTTTGTAGTATAACCTGATATCTGGTATTGTGATCCCACCTACTTTGTTCTTCCTTTTCAAGATTGCTGTGGCTATTCGGGGTCTTTGTTGGTTCCATATGAACTTTTGAAGTATTTGTTCTAGTTCTATGAAATAGGTCGTTGGTATTTTTATGGGGATTGCATTGAATCTATAGATTGCTCTGGGTTGTATAGACATTTTAATGATGTTAATTATTCCAATCCATGAACAGGGTATGTGCTTCCACTTTTTGATATCTTCCTCTATTTCATTTTTCAATGACCTGTAGTTTTCTGAAAATAGGTCCTTTACTTCTTTGGTTAAGTTTATTCCTAGGTATCTTAATTTTTTTGGCGTGATGGTAAATGGGATTGTTTTTTCAGTTTCTCTTTCTGTGAGTTCATCATTGGTGTACAAAAATGCCATCGATTTCTTGACGTTAATTTTGTATCCTGCTACTTTGCCAAATTCATTTATTAAGTCTAGTAAACTTTTGGTGGAGTGTTTTGGGGTTTTTTATGTACAGTATCATGTCATCTGCAAATAATGACAATTTCACTTCCTCCTTTCCAATTTGGATCCCTTTTATTTTTTCTTCCTGTCTGATTGCTATGGCTAAGACTTCCAGTACTATGTTAAATAGGAGTGGCGAAAGTGGGCATCCTTGCCTTTTTCCTGTTCTTAAGGGAAATGCTTTTAGTTTTTGCCCATTGAGTATGATGTTGGCTGTAGATCTTTCATATATGGCTTTTATTATGTCCTGATATGATCCCTCTATTCCCATACTGCTGAGCGTTTTTATCAGAAATGGATGCTGGATTTTGTCGAAGGCTTTTTCAGCATCTATTGATATTATCATGTGGTTTTTATTCTTCATTTTATTTATGTGGTGTATCACATTTATGGATTTCCGAATATTGTACCAGCCTTGCATCCCTGGGATGAATCCCACTTGGTCATGGTGGATAATTTTTCTGGTGTATTGCTGGATTCGATTTGCTAGTATTTTGTTCAGGATTTTGGCATCTATGTTCATCAGGGATATTGGCCTGTAGTTTTCTTTCTTTGTTGTGTCCTTTTCTGGTTTTGGAATTAGAATTATGCTGGCTTCATAAAACGAGTTTGGAAGTCTTCCTTCTTCTTGAATTTTTTGAAATAGTTTGAGGAGAATGGGTATTAGTTCTTCTTTGAATGTTCGGTAAAATTCCCCGGTGAAGCCATCCGGGCCTGGGCTTTTGTTTGCTGGATGTCTCCCTGTTTTTTAATAGTTTTTTTCCTTTTGGT
The DNA here is from genome assembly GCF_014108415.1 of Molossus molossus. Lineage (NCBI taxonomy): Eukaryota > Metazoa > Chordata > Mammalia > Chiroptera > Molossidae > Molossus > Molossus molossus. The sequence goes on from NW_023425403.1 coordinate 100,171,237, forward strand.
TTTCTGATTGGTTGATTTTTTTCTACCCTGTCTTCTAATTCACTGATCCGGTCCTCACTTCTTCTACTCTGCTTTTTAAACCTTCCAATGTGTTTTTCATTTCTGATATGTCATTTTTAATCTCTTCTTGATAGTTTTTAATTTCCAATTGGCTTATTTTCAGTGTCTCTATGTCCTTACTCATGCTGTTCAGCTTCCTCAAGATCATGGCTCTGAATTCTAGCTCTGTTAACATGCCTAATTGCTCCACATTGATCTCATCTTCAGTGGAGGTCTCTTGCTCTTTCATTTGGCTTCTGTTTCTGTGTTTCACCATTTTGGCTATCACTGTGGGCTTTGGAGCCTGTCAGTTTTCCCTTGGGTGTTGGTGTTCTGCTGTTTGTGGCTCCCTCTCCTGTGTTTAGATGAGCGAGGTAGGACCCACGTTAAACACCACTGTCAAGTCTTACTTTCCTGGTTAAAGTTGCCAGCCCAGGAAAGGTACTGTTATCCTCTAGCTTTTTGCCTGGAGGCCAGCAGTCGAGATTACTTGATGAGTTTTGGGTTGTCAGTTGATTGAAAAGCTCCCTCAGGTGTTCAGCACAAGAGGATTTCCTGAGGGTGGGGCCGATGCTGGTTGTTAATGAGCTTCAATTAGCACTTCAATGGCCCACAGGGTGGGGTTGGATCTCCGAGGGAGGGGCTGCTGCCTCTCCTCAGAGCCCTGGGAAGGAGCAATATGCCCACAGTCCTGCGTGGCTGCACTCAGCCAAAGCTCTAAGTGCCCTCCAAATCCCGAGTGTCCCGACACAGTTCCATTCCAGTCTGCCCTGCCTCTGCCGGAGCCCAAGGTGAGTGGCTGTGGCTGTTTTAGCCTCTGTCCTGGCTCTGCGCTGTGAAGTCACCTGGGAGTGTAACCCGAGGGCACCGCTGCCAGCTAAGGCCACTGCCGAGCTGCCTACCTTGGGCTCCCAGCCCCCGTCTCGTACCTTCGCAATCCTACCAGGATGGAGTCATTGTCCCTCATCGTATGGTCCTCGCAAGCTGCTTTTCTGTTGCTTTTTCCCATCAATTTTTCTGTGTTATAGTTGTAATTCCAGTTTGGTTCTGGGAGACAGTCTGTGTAGCTTCTGTTCACTCTGCTGCCATTTTTTTTTGGTCTCATTTTTAATTTTTTGAGGTAACACCGTAATGTTTGCCACAGTGGCTGCACCAGTCTGCATTTCCACCAGCAGTGTACTAGAGTTCTCTTTTTTCCACACCCTCGCCAACACTTGTTGTTTGATAATTTGTTGATGGCAGCCATTCTGACAGGTGTGTGGTGATATCTCATTGATGTTTTAATTTGCATCTCTCTGATGATTAGTGATGTTGAGCACTCCTTCATATGTCTCTTGGCCATTTGTATCTCCTGTTTGGAGAGGTGTCTATTCAGTTCCTCTGCCCACTTTTTAATTGGGTTCTTTGTATTCTTTTTGTTTAGTTGTATGAGTACTCTATAGATTTTGAAAATTAACCCCTTATCTGATGTATCATTGGCAATGATGGTTTCCCATACATTGAATTGCCTTTCTATTCTGGTGGTTGTTGCTTTTGCTGTGCAGAAGCTTTTTTGTTTGATGTAATCCCATGTGTTCATTTTTCCCTTTGTTTCTGTTGCCTTAGGTCATGTATCAGTGAGATGTTCGAAATTTTGTTGCCTGAATTTTTTTCTAGAAATTTTATGTATTTGTGGGTAACATTTAACTCTTTTATCTATTTTGAGTTTGTTTTTGTATAGGGTGTAAGTTGATGGTCTAGTTTTATTTTTTTATATGTAGCTGTCCAATTTTCCCAACATCATTTATTAAAGAGGCTGTCTTTACACCACTATATGCTCTTTTCAACTTTGTCAAATATTAATTGAGAATTTTGCCTTGGGTCCATTTCTGGGTTCTCTATTCTGTTCCACTGGTCTATATGTCTGTTCTTGTGCCACTACCAAGGCTGTTTTGATTACAGTAGCTTTGTAGTATAACCTGATATTTGGTATTGTGATCCCACTTACTGTTTTTTTCTTTTTCAAGATTGCTGTGACTATTCGGGGTGTTCTTTGGTTCCATATGAACTTTTGAAGTATTTGTTCTAGTTCTCTGAAATATGTCATTGGTATTTTGATGAGCATGTAATTGAATCTATAGATAGCTTTGGGTAATATGGACATTTTAATGATGTTAATTCTTCCAATCCATGAACAAGGGATGTGCTCCCACTTTTTTATATTTTCCTCTTTTTTTTTTTTAATGTCTTATAGTTTTCTGCATATAGCTCCTTTGCTTCTTGGTTAAGCTTACTTCTAGGTATCTTAATTTTTTGCTGCGATGGAAAATGGGGTTGTTTTTTCTGTTTCTTTTTCTGTGAGTTCATTATTGGTGTATTAGAATGCCATCGATTCCTTGACGTTAATTTTGTATCCTGCTACTTTGCCAAATTCATTTTTTAAGTTTAGTAGATTTTTACTAATCTCTTTAGGTTTTTTTATGTATAATATTATGTCATCTTCAAATAATGACAGTTTCACTTTCTCCTTTCCAAAGAAATTTGGGTTTCTTTTATTTTTTCTTCCTGTCTGATTGCTGTGGCCAAGACTCCCAGCACTATGTTAAATAAGAGTGGCAAAAGTGGCCATCCCTGTCTTGTTCTTGTTCTTGTTCTTCAGGAAAATGCTTTTAATTTCTGCCCATTAAGTATGATGTTGGCTGTACGTCTTTCATATATGGCCTTTATTATGTCAAGATATGGTCCCTTTATTTCCACATTGCTGAGCATTTATATGAGAAATGGATGCTGGGTTTTGTCAAATGCCTTTTCAGCATCTATTGATATCATCATGTGATTTTTATTCTTCATTTTATTTATGTGGTATATCACATTTATTGATTTGTGATTATTGTACCAGCTTTGCATCCCTGGAATAAATCCCACTTGGTCATGGTGAATAATTATTTTGATGTATTGCTGGAACCAATTTGCTAGTATTTTGTTCAGGATTTTGGTGTCTATGTTCATCAGTGATATTGGCTTTAGTTTTATTTATTTGTAGTGTCTTTTTCTGGTTTTAGAATTAGAATTATGCAGGTCTCATAAAGAAAAGAATAAAATAGCTGGGGTAGCAATACTCATATCTGATAAAGTCGATTTCAAATTGAAGGCCATAACTAGAGACAAAGAACGCCACTACATAATATTGAAAGGATCTATTCAACATGAAGATATAACCTTGATAAACATGTATGTACCCAATATAGGAGCACCAAAATATATTAAAAATCTTGAGGATTTGAAAGGAGAAATTGACAGCAATACAATTATAGCAGGTGACTTCAACACAACACTGACATCACTGGATATACCCCCTACACAAAAAAATTAGCAAGGAAACAGAGACTCTAAATGAAGCACTAGACCAAATGGATTTCATAAATATCTACAGAGAATTACACTCCAAAACTACAGAATTCACATTCTTCCCAAGTGCACATGGGATATTCTCAAAGATAGACCACATGATAGAAAACAAACTAAATCTCTACAAGTTCAAGAAGATTGAAATCATATCAAGCATCTTCTTTGATCACAATGGCATGAATCTAGAAACCAATTGCAGCAAAGACACTTGAACACATGGAGGCTAAATAGCATGTTATTAAACAATGAATGGTTTACTGAAGAGATCAATGAAGAAATTAAAAACTTCCTGGAAAGCAATAAAAATGAACATGCAACAACACAACATCTATGGGATGCAGCAAAAGCAGTTCTGAAAGGGAAGTTCATAGAACTGCAAGCCTATCTCAAGACACAAGAAAAATTTCTAATAGACTATCTAACCTCACAACTAAAAGAACTACAAATCAAACAAAACAAAAACTCCAGAGCTAGTAGAAAGAAAGAAGTAGTAAAGATCAGAGTAGAAATAAATGACATAGAAACCGAAATGTCAATTCAAAGGATCAATGAAACAAAGAGCTGGTTTTTTGAAAAGATAACCAAGATTGATGGACCCTTAGCTAGATTCACCAAGAAAGAAATAGAGAGAACCCAAATACACAAAATCAGAAATGAAAGAGGAGAAGTAACAACTGACACCACAGGAATACATAAGATTGTTAACGACCAGTATGAACAATTATATGGCAATAAATTCGACAATCTAAGCAAAATGGACAAATTTCTAGAAAGACATAGTCTCTCAAAACTGGACCAGGAAGAGATAGAAAACTTGAACAGACCAATAACAATTAAGAAAATTGAAGAGGTAATCAAGACTCTCTCAGCAAACAAAAGCCCAGGTTCGCATGGCTTCACGGGGGAGTTTTTCCTAACATTCAAAAAATAACTTACACCATTCTCCTCAACTATTTCAAAAAATTCAAGAAGAATATGATCATTAAAACCATTCACATTTTAGGTGATAATTGATATATAGTTATTTATTGCCATTTCTGTTTAGTGTGGTTCAATTTTTTTTCCTATTTCTTCTACTAATTACAGCAGTCCTTTTAGCATATCTTGCAGTGCTGGTTTGGTGCTAATGTATTCCCTTAACCTTTTTTTTTTCTGTCTAGGAAGCTCTATTTTGAATGATAGCCTTGCTGGATAGAGTAGACTTGGATTCAGATCCTTGTTTTTCATGACCTTGATTACTTCATGTTACTCCCTTCTGGCCTGTAGTGTTTCTGTTGAGAAGACAGCTGAGAGCCTTATGGTGTTTCCTTCGCAGGTAACCTGTTGCTTATCTCTTGTTGTTTTTAGGATTCTCTCTTTGTCTTTCATTTTTGGCCTTTTAATTACTATGTGTCTTGGTGTGGGCCTGTTTGGGTTCTTCTTACTTGGGGCTCTCTGTACTTCTTGAACTTGAATGCCTTCTTTCTTCACCATGTTAGAAAAGTTCTTTGTCACTATTTCTTCAAATATGTTCTCTAACCCTTGTCAATTTTCTTCATCTTGGGGACTCTTATGATGCAAATGTTATTACCTTTCCAGTTGTCCCACTGTTCTCTTAAGGTGGCTTCCTGTTTTTTAATTGTTTTTTTTTTTTTTTAAGTTGTCTGATTAGTTGATTTTTTCTACCATGTCTTCTAATTCACTGATCCGGTCCTCTGCTTCCACTACTCTGCTGGTTAGTCCTTCCAATGAGTTCTTAATTTCTGCTATGTCATTCTTTATTTCCACTTGATTGGTTTTCAGTATTTCTATATCTTTACTCATGATGCTGATGTCTTTGCTCATGCTGTTAAACTTCCTCAAGATTATGGCTCTGAACTCTTCCTCTGATAATTTGCTTAGCTGCATTTCATTGATTTCATCTTCAATAAAGTTCTCTTTTTTCATTTGAGATTTGTTTTTTTGTTTCACCATTTTGGCTATCTCAGTGGGTTTTGGAGCCTGCCAATTTTTTCCTGTGGGTATTGGTGTTCTGCTGTTTGTGGCTCCCTCTACTGGGTTTTCATGGGCTTGGGTGGGCCCACGTTAAACACCACTGTCAAGTTTTCCTTTCCTGGGTAGATTTGCAAGCCCAGAAATGTTTTTTTCTGGTGGCTAATAGTCTCAGTTACTCAGGGCCTTGGAATGTAGCCCTGGTGTTAGCATAAGAGGATTTCCAGAGGGTGGGATAGATGCTGGTTATTAATGAGCCTCAATTTGCATTTTTTGCCTGACCTGGGAAAGGCTGAATCTCTTGGGGGAGGGGTTCTGTTTTCCCCACAGTTCTGGGAAGGAGCACACTGGCCACCATCCTTTGTGGCCACAACTCAGCAAAACCTCTAAGTGTCTTCCAAATCTCGGTGTCTCCACAGAGTTCCAGCCCAGTCTGCCTTCCCTCTGCCATAGCCCCCAGGTGAGTGGTTGTGGCTATTTTAGTGCTATGTCCTTGCTCTCTGCACTGTGGACCAGGCTTAGTCTTTATTTTCCAAAGGCGCTGCTCACGGCTAAGCCTGCTGCTATCCGTGGGCTCTGAACCCTCCACCTTCTTGCACTTCCTCAGATCCTACCAATATTCCTGGTTATATGGTCCTGTCCTGTTGCTTTTCTGGTCCTTTTTTCTGAGGATTTTTAAAATTTTAGTTGTAATTCTCATTTGGTCTTGGGTGATTGTCTGTGTAGCTTTCATTCACTCTGCCTCCATTTTCACATCCTCTACACCTATCTTGTGAGCAGCTGGGTCCCACAGGCCTCTCTGGTGCCCCACAATGCTACAGGCCTGTGGGTAACTGGATTGCACAGTCTCTTTGGGGACCTATGTTATGGGCTGCTGGGTTGCACAGGCCTTTCTGGTGCTTCAGCACCCTCAGATGCCATGGGTAATTGGATGGCACAGTTCCTGCTGCATAGCACAGGCCTCTCTGGTGCTTCAGCACCTGGCAGGTGCTGTGAATAACTAGATTGCACAGTCCCTGCTGTGTCACACAGGCTTCTCTGTGCCCCTGCACCTTGCAGTGTCTGTGGGTGAACAAATGTATAGACCAGTCTTTCTGGGGCCTTTGTTTTCCACTGCTCTTGTGAGCTGCTGGACCGCACAGGGTTCTTTGGAGCCCCAGGTCCTGCCGCTGGCAGCTGGGGAGTGCTGCTGCCCCATGGGGCTCAACTCCTGCTCAGCTTTTCCTATAGTTTTTGTGGCTGCATCTCAGCTGTTGGTCTGTGCTTCTGTTGCCTGGGGATGAATGTCGGCTCCCCAGCCTCTGTTGATGAGAAAATATCTCAACTCTGATTGGGCTGCTACTATGGGGGATGGTACCAGCTCTTGGCTGTCCATGGCTTTTGAGACAGGTACCTTCGGAGCTCCACTACTGTGCACTGGTCTGTGTTGACACAGAGTGCCCACTGGTCTGATGGTGCCAGGTGCGCTAGTGGGCTCAGGTTGCTGGGCCCTAGCCACTCCCACCACCTGCTCCCAGGGAAGACCTGGGAGCTTCCAAAATGGTGGGACCTCCTCGCAACACAGAAAGAAGCACCCTGAAGAACCACTTACCGCGGTAGCCAGCTGCTCCTGTTCATGGCACAGGAACCTTCTGCTCTGTGTCTCTGCACTGCATAAGTTTGATCATCCACCTTCACATTCACTCACACTCTTTCACACACTAGTTTACTCTGTCACACACTCATTCTCCCTTCGGTCCTACCTGCCTCCATCTTCAACTGAAGAGTGATAAATTTTATGGTAGAATATAGGAAGAGCTTAAGATGTGCCCTGATTGGAAACTATTGGCATGGGGAAGCTGTTAGGCAGGGCATCTTGTGTGATTGATATTGACTTTATCTGGTTGGTTCTAAGTTGAATATGGGGACAAAAATTAGAGAAACTGTCAATTATTAATTAGATTTTAGCAATTTGGTGCTGATTGTTACATAAGTTATTATGTAGCTTCCTAGATTGTTTAGTAACAATAAAGATAGCTATTTGTCTTCCCCCAAGTCTTTGATAGCAGGCTGACTTCCTGGGCTGTTTATTATAAATAAGAGGGTTGATTTTTTGCTGTAGGTTGTGGGGTCAGAGTTTTACTTTATATATAGTCTAGCATTTATCCATTTGTGTATTCAATCTCTCAAGAGAATTTCTGTGCTTTTTAGAGTATGCTCCTGCTACAGCATTCCTTAATAAGCACGGGTCCAAAGCACACTTCCAAAGACTTTTCCCTTGTTAATGTATTGGATCTTTTTATTTTTTTAATCCTCATCTGAGGATATTTTTTTACTGATATTTTTAGATACAGTGGAAGGGAAAAAAGGAGAAAGAGAGAAACATTGATGTCAGAGACACATTGATTGGTTGCCTCTCACATGACCCCAACCAGGGCTGGTGATGGAATGGCAACCAAGGTACATGCCCTTGACCAGAATCAAACCTGAAACTCTTTGGTTCACAGGCTTATGCTCTAACTGCTGAGCCAAAATGGTCAGGACATACCATAACTGTCAAGTACTTATATTATTAAGCCAGATGTGACTTTGAGAAAAAGATGCAAAAGGTCATGTAGAATAAAACATTTGAGGTCTTTTGATGAAAGATAGGCTACAAACCATTATTTCCCACTTACACCCTTCCAGCCCTTTGCTTTCATGTAAACCCAGATTATTCTCTTCATTTGAAGAAGAGGTGCTGCTATGAAGGATGAGCCAGGCAGCTGATGATAGGAGGGTGGGTTCCCCAAGCACACCAAGGACTAAGCTAATGAATTAAATGGACTACATGCATAAAGCTTTGAAAATTGTTCCATCCCTGCTTGATTTACTAGTAAAACATCTATTTTAGAATATCATATATCTTGCCCTAAAAACCACTTTCCTGTGTTCTTCAAGTCTGTAACTTCCCACTTATTCTTTCTTATAAATCCAGTTCATCCACTTATTAATTTAATAGATCACTCTGCATAATTTCTTCCACTACAGAAGAGTTTTCAGAGGCAATCCATGAGAAAACAGATACCTTTTTTGGGAGAATTGATGGATATATTAATTTTGCATTAAATTGTTCCTATGAACTGATAATGAACACCTCAAAATTCTTTCATAAAGACAAATTCCATTTAGGTGTGTGTGTGTGTGTGTGTGTGTGTGTGTGTGTATACATATTTCAGATCACTTAAAGTGGAAGCACCTATTATGTACATATACCAAAAAATATGTGACTTAACATTAGTATTTCTCAATCCTTTTGTATTTCTGGGTGGCATGCTCCAGTGACTTGTGGAATTAGCCCAGAAGACTTACACCACAACAAAATCATTTTTATTGAACACTTGTCTTGTTGACTATCCTTGACAAACCTTCCCCCTACAAGAATAATTTAACTAGTGATAAGAATGAGATGTTTTGAAAAACAAACAAATAAACAAACAAAAAACTACTGGTAAATAAATTATTGTAATTTTTCCAGTAGACCTTACAGACTTTACACTGTAAATAACCATATGGGGCATCTACATGAACTTGGAGTTAGTCAGCTTTCTCAAAGCCATGTAGAGCAAAAGCTCTCATTCCATCTGGAAAAAATCAAAATAGAGATTCTCAATCACATGCACACATGACAATTTAAAATGCAATGCTTTCCCACAATCCAATGTCTCACCATCAATCCATCATCTAAAACTTAGGTATTGAAAAGAATTCTGAAATAATTAAAGGTACATTTCTCACCAATATGACAAGTAATTATTCAAAGTCAAACATATGGTTGAAAAAATTAATAATTTTGAAAGAACAATAATAATATGTCATGCAGCCAAATGTCTTGTTACCATACTGGCATTTTGGTGATTTTTGTTTTTTGTTCTGTTTTAGTTCTTATTTTATTCTAATTTGCATTTTATTTACTTATTTACATGATTATCATTCTTATTCTTATTTTATTTTTTATTGAGCTGAAAACACTTTGTAGTTCATATATTATGGAATAACTTTGTATTTGAAGTTCATACTGAGTTTCTCCAAAGATAGAAGAAAACTTATCATTTAAAAATATTCAATAAAAGGAACCAAAACTAACAAATGTATTTCACGACATAGATCAAACTGAAGAAACAACTTGTAAATATCTATATCACGTAGCTGAGAACACTTATCAGCAATGCAACACAGGAACAGAAAATTCCTCTCCCCTGGTACCTTTGGATCAGTTTAGACATCACCTTCTGTTCCTATGAACTGATCATGCAGGAAAGAGTTTATATTAATACTCTACTTGCAGATTTAAGCTAAAGATATAAATCTGGAAAGGAGAACAATGTAAGGTGTCTTGAGGAGAGATTGTGTTTAAAACATTCACACCATTAAAATAGTTTAATTGTTATGATTCATCAAAAGATTACCCAAATAATTTTTCATGACATCATAAACTTAAAATGGGAGAGCCAACCCAAATTAAACTGGAGGTTTACTCCTATGAGCCCTTTATATATGTGTCAATAATACCTGACAAAAAAGAAAGGCATACGAAGTTCAAGTGCGCTGTTTATGAAGCATGTACACATATCTACTAGTACCTACTCTTCTAATGCTTGCAGTCAGATCATCAATTTTCTGTGGATTGCACCTGAAGGATGGGTAGAGGTCTTTGAAAACTTGATCTTGCTCTAGTATATCTAGAGCTGGTCTTTGATGATGGCATTCCAGATAGCCAAACGAGGACACTATGAAGTTACATTCCTTCACTTTGAAATTTCTGTGGTCTTTGAAGTTGTTCCACTGCTTTGTGAGGACCGATTTCTAGAATCTTTATGAGATACCACATTTCAGTTGGTGTTTTAGAATTACTGAGGATAAAACTGAATATTTAAAGTATATCTAACTAGTACCATTCTCTCTTTGACATATAATGCTTTCAGGATAAAAACCAAATAGACTTTCTGGAAGTTCCATTGCACTGATGTCTTATAGTGAACTTACTTTCAACTTCCATCTAAAGTGTTTTTAAACCTTTTTCATTCAGAGAACTGTTAGGCCTGGTCTCATTAATTTTATATTTGGATTCAAGTTCCCGACATTTTTTTATCCACTATAAATATAAAGTGTAGCCTGAGGGATTCTTTTGAACTAAATTTAGTCTTTTAGCACATAGTTCTTCTCTCTAAGTTTCATGTCATCCACCAATTTTACAAGCATCTCATTCTATATATTTATTTAAATCACTGCTTAAAATAGCCAACCAGGACAAAGGAAATTCATTGGTACATTTAACAACCACTGATTAGTTTTGAATGTACCTAGTTGTAATCTTATCCAGTACAATATTCCCTGCATGTCCATTAGATATCACCTCAAGTGACTTGTTGAATTACAGAGCCATTAAATCTATCACTTTATTTTCTGTTGGTCAGTAATTCTGAAAAAAAAAAAAAAGTAAGTAATTTTATATGACATACTACATTAACATGTTTTGGCTTGAAAATCACCATTTTTTCTTCTGAAGAGTACCTCACAAATCCTTCTTTTTGGCATTAATTTTACAATTTCCTCAAGATTGCTGTCGAGAGTAAAATAATCTATTTTCTTCTCTTGAAAAATCAAAACCAGATGTAGTCATGTGCTTTTAGCAGTTTTTCTCTTTCTCACAGTACTTCAAAAAAACACTGACAGTGTTTCACATATCTTTTAAAAATAAATTTTAGTATTCTGACACATAATTTTCCCAGATCAGGTTTTTTCCCCCTCATCTTAGGCTTAAATTTATACTTTTCATTTGTTTCTGATTATTTTTCTTGTACAGCCCACAGATAAAATAAAAATAAAGTTTAAAGAGCATTATCAACTATCAATATAAAAAGAATAATGAGGATAGTAAAGTTACTGATAGTAAGGAGTTATTTTTAACCCCTCAAATCAGTAATTACTTCAAATTTAAATTGACTCCTACTGAAAGACAAAATGGTCATGTGAATTAAAAAATAAAATTCAATAATTTCCTGCTCAATATATGAGATTTAAAATATAAGGATATAAGCGACAAGGAAACAGTGGTCTTAAATTACACACTAGATCAGTTGGATCTATTTGATGTTTACAGAGCATTCATCCAAAAGTGGCAGAATATACATTCTTTTCTAGTGCACATGGCTCCTTCTCAAAGATAGACCACATATTTTAGGACACAAAAAGAACTTTAAAAATTCAATAAGATTGAAATTATATCAACCATTTACTCAGATCACAATGTCATGAAACTAGAAATCAATAAAATAAAATAAAAACTCAAAACCATTCAAACATATAGAGGTTAAATAGCATGCTATTAAACAATGAATGGATTACTAATAAAATCAAGAAAGAAATTTTAAAAAATTCTTGGTAACAAATAAAAACAAATACACAACAACCCCAAATCTATCAAAATCATTGTGACAGAGTGAAAGCAGTTCAGAAAGGGAAGTTCATAGCATTACAGGCCAACCTTAAGAAACAAGAAAAATCTCAAATAAACAATCTAATTCTACAACTAATATAATTAGAAAGAGAACAACAAGAAAAGCCCAGAGCAACTAAAAAGAAGGAATGATAAAGATTAAAGTAGAAACAGCCCTGGCCAGTTTGGCTCAGCAGTTGAAGTGTTGGCCTGCAGACCAGAGTCCTGGGTTTGGTCCCCACTAGGGGCATGTACCAAAAAAAAAAATCAAAGTAGAAACACATGACATAAAGACTAAAAAATAAAATACAAAATATCATTGAAACCAAGAGCTGGTTCTTTGAAAAGATAAGCAAGACCAATGACCCTCTAACCAGACTTACCAAAAACAGAGAGGACCCAAATAAATAAAATCAGATATGAAAGAGGTAAAGTAACAACTGACACAATAGAAATTGAAAGGGTTGTAAGAAAATACTATGAACAACTATATGCCAACAAGCTGGACAAAATGGACAAATCCCTAGAAAAATACAACCTACCAAAACTTAATCAGAAAGAATAAGAAAACCTGAATAGGCAGATAACAACTGATGAAATTAAAAGAGTAGTCAAAAAAGTCCCAGCAACCAAAAGTCCTGGACTGGATGGCTTCACAGGCAAATTTTACCAAATATTCAAAGAACAAATAAGATCTATTCTCCTCAATTTTTCCAAAAAACCCAAGAGAAAGGAACTCTCCCAAGTTTTTTATATGAGGCCAACATTATCCTAATTACAAAACCAGATAAAGACACTACTAAGAAAGAAATTTACATGCTAATATCCTTGATGAACATAGGTGCTAAAATTCTCAACAAAGTATTACCAAATAAGATCTAACAATACATTAAAAAGATCATACAATATGACCTAGTGAGATTTATTCCAGGGGTGAAAAACTAGTACAATATTCACAAATCAATAAAAGTGATATATCACAAAAACAAAATGAAGGATAAAAATCATATGGTCATATCAATAGAGGCAGAAAAAGCATTGAACAAAATCCAGCACCCATTTTATAAATCAAAACTCAGCAAAATGGGAACAAAGGGATCATACTTCAACATAATAAAGGCCATATATATGACAAATCAGTAGCCAACATTATATTCAGTGGGCAAAAATTAAAAGTGATTCCCTTAAGACAGAGATATCTGCTTTTACCACACTTATTCAACATAGTACTGGAAGTCCTAGTCATAGCGATCAGACAAGAATAAATAAAAGGCATCCACATTGCAAAAAGAGAAGTAAAACTATCATTATTCGCAAATGACATAATATTGTACATGAAAAAAAACCTGAGGACTCAACCAAAGAACTACTAGATATATGATAAATGAAATTGGCAAAGTAGCAGGATAAAAAACTAATGTCCAAAAATCTATATCATTCTTATGCACCAATGAACTCACAGAGAAACCAAAAACAAAAACGGAAGAAAATCTCATTTGCCATTGTAACAACCATAAAAAAAAAAAAAGATACCAAGAAAGAAACAATGAAAGGGATAAATACTTGTAATTTGAAAACTTGTACAGGACATTGAAAAAAGTAGTAGAGAAAGACACAAACAGGTAGAAGCATACACTGTGTTTATGGACTGGAAAAAATTAGTATCATTAATATTTTAAAAATTAAAATATTCTTATTACTCAAAGCAATCTATAGATTCCATTCAATTCCTATTAAAATATCAATGGCTGCCTTGGCCAGTTTGGCTAAGTGGTTAGAGCATCAGCCCATAGACCAAAGAGTCATGGGTTTGTTTCTGGTCAAGGGCACATACCTCGGCTGTGATTAGATCTCTGGCCCTGATTGGGGTTGTGCAGGAGGCAACCAGTTGTGTCTCAGACATCAATTTCTCTTCTCTCTCTGTCTCTCTGTCTCTAACTCTGTCCCTCTCACTCTATCTGAAAATCAATGAAAAAATATCCTCAGGTAAGGATTAAAAAGAAAAAAACAACAACATTGCATATTTCACAAATATAGAACAAACATTTCAAAAATGTATGTGGAAAAATAAAGACTCCAAATAGCCTCAGTAATCTTGAGAAAAAAGAATAAGGTTGGAAGGATCACAATACCAGATATCAAACTATACTACAAAGCCATTATAATAATTAAAAAAAAAAAAAGTCTGGTACTGGCACAAGAACAGATATATAGATCAATGAAACAGAACAGAAACCCCAGATATTGACCTGCATCATTATGGTCAATTGATATTCGACAAAGGAGGAAAGAACATACAATAGAATAAAGACGGCCTCTTCAATAAATGGTGTTGGATAATTGGACAGCCACATTCAAAATGATGAAACTAGAACACTGACTTACACCATAAGCAAGAACAAACTCAAAATGGAAAAAAGATTTAAATGTAAGTCGTAAAAATCATAAAAATCTTAGAAGAAAACATAGGCAGCAAAATTTTAGACATTTCTCACGGCAAAATTTGCATTAATACATTTCCTAAGGCAAGAGAAACAAAGGAAAAAATAAACAAATCAGACTATATCAAACTAAAAAGCTTCTGCACAACAAAAGAAGCCATCATCAAAATTAAAAGGGAATTTACTGTAAAGGAGAACATATTTGCCAATGACACATCTGATGTTAATTTCCAAAATAAATAAAGAATCCCTACAGCTCAACAAAAGGAAGACAAATAACCCAATTAAAAATGAACACAAGGCCCAGCCAGTATGGTTCAGTGGATTGAGCATCATTCTATGGATTGAGAAGTCTCAGTTAAATTCTCAGTCAGAGCACATGCCTGGGTTGCAGGCTCCATCCCCAGTAGGCAGTGTGCAAGAAGCAGCTGATTGATGCATCTTTTTCACATTAATGTTTCTATCTCTCATTTCCTTCCTTTTTCTCTAAAAAATCAATAAAATACATTAAAAAAAAAATGGGCACAATACCTGAATAGGCACTTCTCCAAAGAGGAAATACAGATGGTCTATAGACACATGAAAAAAAAAAAAAAGCTCAACATCACTAATGATCAAACAGTTACAAATTAAAACTACAACGAGATATTACAACTGCCAGAGTAGCTACCATCTATAAATCAACACAATTGCTGTTGAGAATGTGGAGAAAAGGGGAAGCTAGTACACTGCTGGTGGGAATGCAGACTATTGCAGCCACTGTGGAAAACAATATGGAATTTACTCAGAAAAATAAAAATGGAACTACTGTTTGATCCAGCACTCCCACATTCTAAGAAATCAAAAACACCAATCAGAAAGAATATATGCACTGCTGTGTTCATAGCAGCATTATTTATAATACCTAAAATCTGGAAATAGCCCAAATGCCCATCAGTAGATGAGTGGATAAAAAAATCAGTGCAGTGGAATACTATGCAGCTGTATGATAAAAAGATTTCTTACCCTTTGTAGCAACATGGGTTGACCTGGAGAATATTATGCTGAGTGAAATAAGCCAGGCAGAGAAAGACAAATATCACATGATCTCATTTGTAAGTAGTGTCTAATGAACACAATAAACTGATGAAAAAATAGGTCCAGAAGCATGGATACTTGAAACAGACTGTCATATCTCAGAGGGGTGGGGGTTGGGGGAAATGGGAAGAGTTTAACCAAAAAACTTATATGTATATACAAATATCCAATAGACACAGACGGGTGAAAGTCTAGGATGGGACAGGGACTGGGGGGTAATGGGGTTAAGGGAAGACAATTAGGGATGTTTGTAATAGTGTCAACAATAAATTAAAAAAAAAAATTATAATGGGAGGAGGAAATGGCAGCAGAGTGAATGGAAACTACACAGTCTGTCTTCCAGGACCAAACTGGAATTACAACTAAAATAAAGACAAATTATTGGAAAAAGCCAGATAAAAAACAGCTGGGCAGAACAGTACAACCAGGGATGCCACATTGAGCCTGGTAGGAATTGTGGAGGCATGCAGGGGCAGGCTGGGAGCCCATGGACAGCAGAAGAGAGCTGTATTAGCAGTGTGCACTTCCCTCTGAGAAAGATTATATATATATATATATATATATATATATATATATATATATATATATAACCAAATCAGCTACAGCCAGTCACCTTGGGCTCCGGTAAAGGGAGGGCAGACTAGACTGGAACTGAGTGAAAAGAGGGCTCCTGGCTCCAGAGGTGTGGATGCAGGGAGTTCTGTACCGAATAATTCCCTCACAGGACAATACCCATCTTATACAAACAGCTACTTCCCAGAGCCCTGGGGGGGAGCAATGGCCTCTCCCACCACCAGGCCAGAGAAATGCAAATTGAGGTTCATTAACATCTCATTTTAATAAGCTACCAAGAGTTCCATATGAGGCTCATCAAGTAACCAAGACTAATAACCTCCACACAAATAGCTAGAGGATAAGATAAAAAACTGGAAGCATATATCTTGTTCATAAATTGGAAAAATCAACATCATTATACTGTCCATTCTACCCAAAGCAATCTATAGATTCAATGCAATCCCCATAAAAATACCAAAGACATAGTTCATGGAACTAGACCAAATACTCCAAAGGTTTATATGAAACCAAAAAAAGAACCCAAATAGTCACAATAATCTTGAAAAAAAGAACAAAGTAAAAGGAATCACAATACAAAGTATCAGGTTATACTACAAAGCCACTGTAATCAAAACAGCCTGGTACTGGCACAAGAACAGGCTTATAGATCAATAGAAATTAACAGAGAACCCAGAAATTGACCCAAGACAGTATGCTCAATTAATATTTAACAAAGGTGGCAAGAGCATACAGTGGAGTAAAGACAGCTTCAATAAATGGTGATGAGAAAATTGGACAGCTTTGTGCAAAAAAAAATGAAGCTAGACCACCACTTACACCATACCCAAAAATAAACTCAAAATAGATTAAAGACTTAAGTGTGACTAGGAATCCATAAAAATTTTAGAAGAAAATGTAAACAACACAATTTCAGATATCATATGCAGCAGAATTTTCACTGATACAACACCTAAGGCAAGAGAAACAAAGAAAAAAAATTGAACACATGTGACTACATCAAACTAAAAAACTTCTGCACAGCAAAAGAAAGAACTATCAAAATGGAAAGGGAACCGACTATATGAAAGAGCATAATTGCCAACAATACATCAGATCAGTGGTTAATTTCCAAAATATATAGACAGTTCATAAAACTCAACAAAAGGAAGACAAATAACCCAATTAAAAAAATGGGCAGATGACATAAAGAGACACCTCTCCAAAAAGGACATACAAATGGCCAAGACATATGAAAAAATGCTCAAAGTCACTAATCACCAGAGACATGCAAATTAAAACAACTATGTGGTATCACCTCACAACTGCCAGAATGGCTGCCATTAACAAATCATCAAACAAGTGCTGGCGAGGGTGTGGAGAAAAGGCGACTCTAGTACACTGCTGGTGGGAATGCAGAGTGGTGCAGCCACTATGGAAAACAATATGGTGTTACCTCAAAAAATTAAAAATTGAACTTCCATTTGACCCAGTGATCCCACTTCTAGGAATATACCCTAAGAAGCCTGAAACACCAACAGAAATAGTGCTGTTCATAGAAGCACTATTTATAAGTTAAGGTCTGGAAAGAGCCCAAGTATCCATCATTAAATGAGTAGATAAAAAAGCTGTGGTACAGATACACAATGGAATAGTATGCAACTGTAAGAAAGAAGGGTTTTTTATCATTTGAGACATGTAGGAACCTGAAGAGTATTATGCTAAGGTAAATAAGACAATCAGAGAAACAAAGACCACATGATCTCACTTATTTGTGAAATATAATAAACAAAATAAGTTGATGAACAAAGTAGACTCAGAGACATTGAAAGGATTATGGTTAAGACTGACAAACCTCAGAGGAGGGAGGCTGGAAGGATGGATGAGATAAACCAAAGAACTTATATGCATGTATGCATAACCAATGGATATAGACAACAATGTTGGGTGGTGGTGCAGGGGGCAGGATGGTGAGGAGGGTGTGTAGGGGGAAAAAAGAGAAACATTTGTAACAAAAATAAGTTAATAAAAAATTAATTTGGAAAATTAATGCCTTGGCTTTACACTAGGCCAACTGAGTCAGAATTTCTGGAAAAGAAAGACAAGATTACTACCATTGGAAGTACTGCAATTGATTTTAATGTGCATTCATGTCTGAGAACCTTCAATCTCGCTTAAGTCATTTCTTTCTCAGAACCTCTTGAATGTTCTTCAATGTCTTCAGACTCAAAATATAGTTATTAGACACCCCACCTTCCAAACTTTTCTCCTTTTCTCAGAAAGATAGTACCATGATTCCTTCAGATTTCACCAGGACTCAAAATCTTAGTCTTTCCTTTGTTTCTCAGAGAGCTTTCAAGGAGGAGTCTCTAATTACTTGCATTTTGTCATAGAAGAGAAGTTAATTTTCTTTTTTCTAATATTATTTTTATTTGCAGTTGACATTCAATATTATTTTATTAGTTTCAGATGTACAACATAATAGTTAGGTATTTATATACAGATGGCCAATAGACACATGAAAAGATACCATCAGAGAAATGTAAATTAAAACTACAATGAGATGCCACCTCACATCTGTCACAAAGGTTATTGGTAGAGCCACTGTGACATACACTATAGAGTTTAATTGAAAAATTAAAAATAGAACTGCCTATGTACCCCATCTTTACACTAGCCACAATATGAAATCAGTTCAAGTGCCCATCAATATACAAGTAGGTAAAAATGTTGTGATTTTATATATATATATATATATATATATATATATATATATATAAATATTACCAGGCCAAAAAGAAATGATCTTCTTAGAAATATCAGTTCATTATCCTAGTAATTTCTGCTTCTGCTGCCCTCCATTATAGCTTCTTTGCATGAAGGAGAATTGATTACTAGAGAAAAGGTTAGTAACATTTCAAAGGGTAAAGGTAAAAGATTGCAAAAGGTGGAAACTGTGAAAAATGTGTTGCTTGCATGATCTTTGCTCAGCCTTCTTTTGAGTAAGAATTTTTGGATTATCCTCAAGACAATGAATCACACAGCAGTTACAGTTACAGTATGTGACACCAGACCAGGCCAATTGCAAAATGGACAATGGGCCAGGCAGAGTACATCAGCAGGAACTGCCAGAAGCTAGAAGCAGAGTATATAACCTACACCCCAATTGCTATGCAACAAAATCATTTTGCTCTACATTGGCCTTGCGTTGTGGCTGTGATCTCCCACTGGCTCATACTTTTATTTGTTGTGGAAAACTGAGAGGTCTGTGAGGATCCTGCATAGGGAGCAACCTCAGGCCCCTAGAATCTTCCAAACCTCCTATGGGACTGGGATTGATCACATCCTCAACCAGATACCGGACCTCCAATCTTTCCTGCCAATTGACCATCAACACCAGACACTATTTCACTGGTGAGTGTTTTTGCCTACTAGTGTGATGTTCCAGGCTGTCCTGTTATCCCCTGTCTGGAACATAAGAAAGCCCAGTCTCTAAGTCACATCTGTGTAATTGTCCCTCCCAAAATCTAGTGCTACTCAGGAACCAGTTCCCCTCAGCTCACCATATATCTAGGATGCCTGATATAGGTGAGTTACATGTCTCTCTACTCTAGGGGAGAAGGGGGGACACCTTCTTCTTCCACTAGTGTATCCGTCAGACTGCTAGGCCACACATCTTTCACCGCAACATGGGACAACACCCCTAGGATGTTTCCTAAAAAATTTACAGACCTTAAGGTTCACTCAGGACTTATGTCTCAAGTGATTCACTTTTTTACTGCAACACTGCGTGTTTACAATAGCCTAAGAATGTCACTTTCAACATTCTCAATGACCTAGATAATTTCTCTCAAAGGCAAGGAAAATGGTCTAAAATCCCTTACATCGAGGCCTTTTTTACACTCAGAACACGTCCCTCTTTATGCGACACTTGCTCTCCCTCCCAAATCTTCTTGCTCAACTCTAATTCTCCCAAACCTCCCTCTGAAGACAACATGGTAACTTCTCCTGTTTTCTCCTTTGACCCAGCCTATCTTGCTCCACCACCTTCTCCCTCAGCCCCTCTGAAAGGTCCTCCTCCTCCAGCCCCTCTGCAGGCCCCCCACTCTACCCTGAACCTCCTACTCCAACTCTGACTAGCTCACACACACTATTGGGAACCATCTTTGCTCCATATCCATTTTCTACCTTGGCCCCCATTTTAGAATTCCCCCTCAGAGAAGTAGCAGGAGCTGAAGGTATTGTCAGAGTTTATGTCCCCTTCTCTCTCAGATTTCTCCCAAATAAATAAATACTGGATTCTTAACTCAAGATCCCACCAATTATACTCAGGATTTAAAGTACTTTACTGAATCCTATGATCTAACTTGGAATGATATTCATATTATTCTCTCTTCCACCTTTAATCCAGAAGATAAAAATTGAGTCTGGGTTAACGCTCAGGGTCATGCTGATAATATGAGATGACAGGCCCCGCTAACCCAGTAGGGGCTGAAGCAGTCCCTAGCCAGGACCCCAGGTGGAATTATCAGGACAATGGGGTGGGTAGGAAAACCAGGGGTAATATGATAATATGTCTTATTGAGGTACTTAAGCCTCACACAAGGCTCTTAACTATGAAAAACTGTCTGAAATAAATCCAAATGAAAACCCGCATTCTTTCTATCCTGCCTTACATAGGCTATGAGAAGATATACAAACTTAGATCCTATTAACCGAGAAGGAATAGTCATTTTAAACCTGAGATTTATCTCTCAGTCAGACCCAGACATTAGGAGATAGTTACAAAAGTTTGAAGATGGCCCTCAAACTCCTCAATGGGAACTTCTAAATCTAGCCTTTAAGGTTTTTAATAATTACGATGAAGACACTAAACAGCATAGAATAGCAAAATTTAAAATTGCCTCTGCCATCAGGGGCCCCACTAATCAAAGGGGTCTGCAAATTTTCTTCAGGGGATAGAGGAAGGGTACCCACCAGAATCATCAGAGTGTACCCCTCAGTCCCTGCTTTAAATGTAATCAGACTGGCCATTGGGCAAGACAATGCCTCAATCACCGACCACCGCCTAAGCCACGTTCTCAAAGTGGAGGACCCCACTGGAAGTTGAACTGCGGACAGACTGCACAGAGTCGGTGCTCATCCGACTGGTGGAATGGGCAATTCAGGACTTGATCTGATTAGCCTTGCAGCTGAAGACTGAAGGTGCCCAGGAACGGATGCCTCACCAATCATCTCAAACTCCTAGGGTAACTCTGATGGTAGCAGATAGGCCAATTTCATTTTTAATTGATACTGGGGCAAACTACTCTGATCTCCTTGAGTTCCAGGGGACTCTTTGATGCTCTGGGGTTTTAGTCCTGGAAATTGAAAGCCAAATATTACAACCCAGGACAAACCAGACACTTGTTCTTTAGGCCTTTATATCTTTTTTTACACCCTTTTAGTGCTATCAGCCTTGTTAAGGGAGGGCATTCTAGCTAAACTCTATGCTACTTTAACCCTCACTCTTACCCACCCTACCAATTCCTCTCATTCTTTACTTTGTCTCCTCCAAGAATCTGCTTCCTTTCCTAACATAAACCCCCCAGCACCCCTCAGTCCCCTTGAGGGGGCAGGGTGGGGTCTGTTCGCCTCTGGTAAAATACCACTACTTTTATCATTTTTTCACTGATCCTGTGAGGCAGGGGGCAGGGTGAGCCCCAAGGAGCTCTCACTTCTGGTGTCAAGTGCCTGGTTGGGCTGGCCAGGCCTGACCCACCCTAGGGACAGTGCTACCTGGGGAGTTTGACTGGGGTGGTATACCTGTCAATCAGTAAGGTAAGTACCCTATGGCAGGCTCAGGGAGGAGAAAAAATCCTCCAGTGGGGCAGGGCAAAAGCTTGCTTGATTTTGATTTTCAGTACAAATACAGACTGTGAAAGCGAGCACCACGGATAATATCTCTCACTATAACCTTACAAGGAGT
Source organism: Molossus molossus (assembly GCF_014108415.1). NCBI lineage: Eukaryota > Metazoa > Chordata > Mammalia > Chiroptera > Molossidae > Molossus > Molossus molossus. Next base: position 100,193,129 of record NW_023425403.1, read on the forward strand.
ACCTGTAATCTAACTATTCATGATGTGTCTAACCTCTGCAATGGGAATTTATGTGTTTAAGCTCAGAGGGACTTGATGCAATACCAAAAAAATCATACCAGGGAAATTAGTCTCTATCCAGGGTGCAGTTCTGCTGGTGGCACTAGCCCTGACCCTCTATATCATGGTTTAATCATTTGAGACTTACTGTGGGAACACCTCCCTAGGCCCAAATATGACTGGACTACTTTGCTTAACAGTGGGAATGAAACCTAGGTACACTAAATATTTCTTCCCCCAGGAGAGGAATTACTATTCAATGCCTAAACCCAGAAAAATAGGGTCAATACCTTAATCCATTCCTTTATCCCTAATTCAACCTCATTAAGCCCTGACCCCAGAAGCAATTATAGGGCAAAAAGGGGAGTAAGACTCCTCATACCAGGAGTCATTGCTGCAAATACCACTGTGGGTTTTGTGGGAGAAATTACTTATAATGCCATAATATCAAAAAACATAACCATCACCATGGCAAGTATAGGTAGAGATACCAGTGAAATTTTCAAACTTCTTTCAAAATCCCTAAACTGTCTTGCCTGCATGGTAATAGATAATTGCATTGCTCTAGACTATTTACTAGCCAAAGAAGAAGGTTATGCTTGATAGCAAATACATCTTGTTGCTTCTATGTTAACTCAACTGGACAGGTCTAGGAGAGGACACAACGCATTCTAGATAATTCCCAGTGGCTAAAAAAATTTAGTCAGGACCACCTAGTCCACTCTATCTGGACAAGTATAGAAGCAGCTTTGCCTCAACTAACCTGGTTATACTCCTTTATAGAGCCCCTAGTATTAACCTTCTTATTATTGCTTTCCAGACTCTGCCTCTTGCAACTGATTACTAGGTTTGTACAAAATCAACTGCAAATTTTAGTCAACCAGTCCAAATTTTCCAGGAAAAGAACAAAGGAAAATGGAGATAAGCAACCTAACAGATGCGGAGTTCAAAACACTGCTTATAAGGGTGATCAATGAACTTAGTGAGGGCCTCAAGAGCATAAAAAAGGACCAGTCAGAAATGAAGGAGACACTAACTGAAATAAAGAATAATTTACAGGGATTCAATAGTAGAGTAGGTAAAGCAAAGAAACAAACTATTTATGTGGAATGTAAGGAAGCAAAAAAAAAAAAAAAACCCAATCAGAAGAGCAAACAAACTAAAAGAATAAAAAAAAATAATAATAAGGATAGTGTAAGGAGTCTCTGAAACAACTTCAATCATACCAACATTTGCATCATAGGGGTGCCTGAAGGAGAAGAGAGAGAGTAAGAAATTGAAAACCTATTTGAAATAATAATGACAGAAAATTTTCCTAACTTGGTGAAGAAAACAGACATATAAATCCAGGAAGCACACAGAGTTCCAAACAAGATGAACCCCAAGAGGCCCACACCAAGACACATCAAAACCAAAATGCAAAAGGTTCAATACAAAGAGAGAATTTTAAAAGCAGCAAGAGAAATGCAGTTAGTTACCTACAAGGGAGCTCCCATAAGACTGTCAGCTGATTTCTCAAAAGAAACTTTGCAGGCCAGAAGGAAGTGGCAAGAAACATTCAGAGTGATGAAAAGCAAGAACCTACAACCAAGATTACTCTATCTTACAAAGCTATCATTTAGAATCAATGGATATATAAAGAGTTTCATACATAAGAAAAAGCTAAAGGAGTTCATCACCACCAAACCAGTTGTATGTGAAATGTTGAAGCGTCTTCTTAAAGAAAAAGATCAAAAATATGAACAAACAAAATGGCAATCAATACATATCTATCAACAATTGAATCTACAAATAAAATAAACAAACAGAACAGAAACATTATCATAGATACAGAGAACATTTTGTTGGCTGCCAGATGGGAGGGGTTTCAGGGAATGGGTGAAAAAAGTGAAGGGACTAAGAAGTACAAATTTGTTGTTAGACTTGCAAACCTCAAAGGGAAGGGTATGAGAGGTTGGGAAAAAATACACCAAAGAAGTTATATGCATATATGCATAACCAATGGACACAGATAACATTGAGGGGAAAGGCAGGAGGGGGGCAGAAACGGAGAGAAGAGGGGTCAATAGGAGCAAAAGGGGGAACATCTGTTATTAATTCAACAATAAGAAGTTAAAAAATAAATAAATAGAAGGTAGTTAACAAATAAATTGCAGTTGAGATTTATACCTCCAAATCTTCATAAATAGTGACTTGAGTTTCAAAGACTTTACTTAATAGACAGTTCTAAAATGCCTTTCTAACAGAGAATTCAGAAATTGACCCAAGACTATATGCTCAATTAATATTTGACAAAGGTGGCAAAACATACAGTAGAGTCAAGACAGCCTCTTCCATATGGTGTTGGGGAAACTGGACAGCTACATCCAACCAAATGGAGACCACCAACTTACACCAAACACAAGAATAAACTCAAAATGGATAAAAGATTTAAATGTTATTCGTGAATCCATAAAAACCCTAGAAGAAAATGGAGGCAACAAAATTTCAGAAATCACATGCAGCAAATTTTCACTCATACAATGCCTAAGGCAAGAGAAACAAAGGAAAAAATTGAATACATGGGACTAAATCAAACTAAAAAGCTTCCACACAGCAAAAGAAATAATCATCAAAATGGAAAGGGAACCCGCTACATGGGAGAGTATAATTGCCAATGATACATCAGATAAGGGTTTAATTTCTAAAATATATAGAGTACTCATACAACTCAACAAAAGGAAGACAAAGAACCCAATTTACAAATGAGCAGATGACCTAGAGACACCTCTCCAAAAAGATCATACAAATGGCCAAACGACATATGAAAAGACGCTCAATGTCACTAATCATCAGAGAGATGCAAATTAAAACAATAATGAGCTATCACCTCACTCTGTCAAAATGACTGCCATCAACAGATCGTCAAACAACAAGCGCTGGTGAGGGTGTAGAGAAAAAGGAACTCTAGTACACTACTGGCGTGAATGCATACTGGTGCAGCCACTGTGGAAAACACTATGGTGTTATCTCAAAAAGTTTTAAAAAATGCCTTGGTAATCATCACAGCAAGTTGACTGGTGGATGGCCCTGTGTTAGTAAGGAGTCCAGGTTATTACATGAAGTTCAGACAAGAACTTCCTGATCTTAATGTATTGCAATAGCATATGTATGTGACTATCTCCTTCAGAAGCAAATAAATTTCTTGAAGGACAGATTGCTTAATTAGCTATTACAGCACAAGCTTGTTGGTATTTTCTGGCAAAGAGAAGACACCAAATAAATATTATTGAATAATTGAATTACTGTCTAAAACTCTTGTGAGATCAGTGTCTTCATTTATAAAATAAAGATGCATAATTAGATGGTCGGTAAGCTCCCTTTGAGCTCTACATATTTCATTCTATTTTTTTAATCAATAAGTTTCCCTGACAATTTACAAAGCTTCAGGTGAATTATTCTTCAGAGGATATTTATCTTACATAGAAGCAAAGAATGCATGCACTCAGAAAGGAGACTGTAGAGGAGAAACTCTGTTTTGGTCCACAGGATCTCAGCCCATCCAGCAACCTTTCCCTGACCTTCAGGCTCCACTGTATGTTTTGTCTACTATGGCACAGAAGAGGATGTTACTGAGATCTGCCTACCTCCAGAGACACTAAGACATCACAGGTAAATATCAGGATACCAAAGTCAGAGTAAGACAGGCCTCCTTATATTCAGGTACAGAAAGCAAATAGTTCATATACTCTCCATGGTTCTCTTGAGTGTCCCAGTCAGACCACAGATACAGGAACTGTCTGTGAGAGGATTCTGAGAAGAGACTGGCAAAGATAATTCCTTGGGGAAAACTGAAGTTTTGCCGTGCTTTATACCAGGTACTTCACCCAGCTCCAACCCCGGTGAAGACAGCTCTAGGAAAACCCCTTGGAAAGCTCTGAACTGTGTTCTTCTTGGTAGTAACTTCAGAGGCCTGAGACAATATGTCTCTTATCTGAGACATCTAAAGTTGACCATAGACCCATGTTCAGACTCTGTCACCTGTAACTCCTATTGGGTGAGAGAGGACTGATTGGAGGTAGACCCTGGGAAGAGCCTACCCTCCCAGTTTGTGAGCCATGCAAAAAAGAGACAATGTGGGGTCAATTTAGACCTTGTTACAGGAGCTATAAGGAGACCTCAGGGTAAAAGATAGATAAATAAGTAAATAAATAAATATTTAAAAGACTGAAAACTGCCAGAAACTGACAGATACAGAAAATTTTAATTGAGAAGGGCCTATCAGGAACCTTAAAAGGCATTAAAAGTTTTTCATAAGATGACATATGATCTTTAAACTTTTACCATGACGAGGGAGCACAAAGTCATTTTACGACGGCCTGTTCAGGCTTCTGCAATGAATCAGGGTAGAATCTGTGGAGGGAAGAACACTTCAAGTTAAGTATATCTCAGGACTAGATTCTTAAATTTCTAAAGTGAAGTAATCTTTGTGACTAAAAATGACACTATGTATGTAAGAATACAGAAAAGTGACAAGCCTGGTAGAGATATCAGGCTGAGACTCAGGAAGATTACTTAATATTATTTATGGAGTAAGGATGTGAGGAGAAAAAAAAATTGTTTTGATCTCAATGCACAGGTTGTTGCTTGCAAAGTAGTTACACCTTATTCAACTAAGATTTGCCAATTTTATGATATTTACTAAATTTTGTTTGTTTGTTTTATGCTTAAAGTTGTATAAGGGTGCATTTTGTTCTTCTAGAGAAGAGGAGAAATTCAGTTCAGAGCTACAATGCAAGACTTGTCAAGTAACTACCAATAATAGCCTCCAGGCAAAAAGCTACAGGATAACCAAACCTTTCCGGAGCTTGCCAATCTACTCAGAAAAGAAAGACTGCACAGTGTGTTTAACACGGGTCCTCCTACACTCATTCAAGTCTAGTAGAAGGAGCCACAAACAGAGGAACACCAATACCCACAGAAAAAATGTTGCAGGCTGAAAAACTCACTGAGAAAGCCAAAGTAGAAAAACAAAGAACCGTACCTCAAATGAAAGAAAAAGATAATATCACAGATGATGAAATAAATTAAAGGGAATTTACCAAGATAACAGAGGGAGAGTTCAGAATAAAATGCAAATGGAAAGGAAAGAAGGCTGGAGTAGCAATATTCATATTCGATAAAAAAAAACTTCAAAATAAAGACCATAACTCGAGGCAAAGAAGGACATTACATACTATTGAAAGGATCTATCCCTACAGAAAGATATAACCTTGGTAAAAATATATGCACCCAAAACAAGAGCAACAAAATATATTTTAAAACTTCTGGAGGACTTCAAAGGAAAAATCAACAGCAGTACAATCATAGCAGGGGACTTCAACATCATACTGACATCAATGGATAAATCCTTTAGATAAAAAATTAACAAGAAAACAGAGACTCTAAACGATGCATTAGATCAAATGGATTTAATAGATATCTACAGAAAATTATGCATCAAAACTCCAGAATTCACATTTTTCTCAAGTGCACATAGTATATTCTCAAAGATAGACCACATGTTAGGAGACAAACTAAGTCTCTACAATTCAAGTTTGAAATCATATCAAGCACCTTCTCAGATCACAATGGCATGAAACTAGAAATCAATTGCAACAAGAACGTGGAAAGACATTTGAACATATGGAGGATAAATAGCAGGTTATTAAACAATGAATGCATTAACAAGGAATTCAGGAAGAAATTAAAAACTTCCAGAATACCAATGAAAATGAACACACAACAACAAAACTTATGAGATGCAGTCCTGAGTGGGAAGTTCATAGGCCTACCTCAGGAAACAAGAACAATTTCTAATTGACTATCTGAATAAACAAGATTGATAGACACTTACCTGGACTCACTAAGAAACAAAGAGAAACAAACAAAATAAACAAAATCAGAAACAAAAGAAAAGTAACAACTGACACCACAGAAATACAGAGAATCATCAAAACATACTAGAAACAATTATACGCCATCAAATTGGACAATCTAGGTAAAATGGACAAATTTCTAGAAACACAAAGTCGCCAAGAACTAAACCAGGAAGAGATAAAAAACTTAAAAGGACAAATACCAACAAAGAAAATTGAAGATATAATTAAGAACTCCAGGCAAACAAAAGCCCAGACCTGCATGGCTTCACAGGGTTGTTTTACTGAACATTCAAAAAAGATCTAATATCTATTCTTCTCAAACTATTTCTTTTTCTTTATTATTAATTAATTTTTGTTACAGATATTTCTCCCCCCCCCGATTCCCCCCTCCCCCTCCCTCCTGCCCTTTCCCAGTTTGTTGTCCATGTCCACTGTTCATGCATACAGGCATATAAATTCTGTGGTTTATCTCTTCCCCACCACACCCCTATTTAGGGGATTGTTAGTCTGTATCCCACTTCCGCGTCTCTGGGACTACCCCCTTCCTCAGACTGTTATGTTCATTATATTCCACAAATAAGTGAGATCATAAGAAACTTGTCTTTCTCTGTTTGGCTTGTTTCACTTAGAATGATACTTTCCTCGTCCCTCCATGTAGTCTCAAAAGATAAGAGGTCTTTTTTTCTTACAGCTGAGTAGTACTCCGTTGTGTATATGTACCACAAATTTTTTGTCCATTCGTCTACTGATGGACACTTGGGCTGTTTCCATATCTTAGCTATTGTAAATAGTGCTGCTACAAAGATGGGGGTACATATATTCTTTCTTATTGGTGTTTTATGCTTCTTAGGGTATATTCCTAGAAGCGGGATCACTGGGTCAAATGGAAGTTCAATTTTTAATTTTTTGAGGTGACACCATATTGTTTTCCATAGTGGCTGCACCAGTCTGCATTCCCACCAGCAATGTACTAGAGTCCCCTTTTCTCCACAGCCACTCTAACACTTGTTGTTTGATGATTTGTTGATGGCGGCCATTCTGAGAGGTGTGAGGTGATACCTCATTGTTGTTTTAATTTGCATCTTTCTGATGATTAGTAATGATGAGCATTTCTTCATGTGTTTCTTAGCCATTTTTATGTCCTGTTTGGAGAGGTGTCTATTCAGCTCCTCTGCCCATTTTTTAATTGGGTTCTTTGTCTTCCTTTTGTGGAGTTATATGAGCACTCTATATGTATTGGAAATTAACCCCTTATCTGATATATCATTGGCAATGATGTTCTCCCATTCAGTGGGTAGCCTTTCCATTTTGATGATTGTATCTTTCACTGTGCAGAAGCTTTTGAGTTTGATGTAGTCCCATGTGTTCATTTTCTCCTTTGTTTCTATTGCCTTAGGTGATGTGTCAGTAAAAATTCTGCTGTGTATGATGTCTGAAATTTTGTTGCCTACAGTCTCTTCTAGGATTTTTATGGATTCATGAGTCACATGTAAGTCTTTTATCCATTTTGAGTTTATTCTCGTGTAGGGTGTAAGTTGCTGGTCTAGTTTTATTTTTCTCCAAGTACCTGTCCAATTTTCCCAGCACCATTTATTAAAGAGGCTGTTCTTACTCCACTGTGTGCTCTTGACACCTTTGTCAAATATTAATTGAGCATATTGCCTTGGGTCCATTTCTGGGTTCTCTGTTCTGTTCCACTGGTCTATATGCCTGTTCTTGTGCCAGTACCAGGCTGTTTTGATTACAGTGGCTTTGTAGTATAACCTGAAATCTGGTATTGTGATCCCTCCAACTTTGTTCTTCCTTTTCAAGATTGCTGTGGCTATTCGAGGCCTTTTTTGGTTCCATATAAACTTTTGAAATAATTGTTCTAATTCTGTGAAGTATGCCATTGTAATTTTGATGGAGATTGTGTTGAATCTATAGATTGCTTTGGGTAATATGGACATTTTAATGATGTTAATTCTCCCAATCCATGAACAGGGTATGTGCTTCCACTTTCTTATATCTTCCTCTATTTCTTTTTTCAATGACCTGTTGTTTTCTGCAAATAGGTCCTTTATTTCTTTTCATTTTTTTTTTTTTTTAACGCTGAAGATTTTTTTTCTTTTTTTTTTCTTAATTAATTTTGTCTTACAGATGTTTCTCCTTTTTTCCCCACTGATTCCCCCCTCACCCTCCCTCCTGCCCTTTCCCCAGTTTGTTGCCCATGTCCACTGTTCATGCATACATGCATATAAGTTCTGTGGTTTATCTCTTCCCCATCACCCCCCTATATAGAGGATTGTCAGTATGTATCCCATTTCCGCGTCTCTGGGACTACCCCCTTCCTCAGACTCTTATGTTCATTATATTCCACAAATAAGTGAGATCATAAGAAACTTGTCTTTCTCTGTTTGGCTTGTTTCACTTAGGATGATTTATTCCTAGGTATCTTAATTTTTTTGCAGCAATGGTAAATGGGATTTTTTGCTTAGTTTCTCTTTCTGTGAGTTCATCATTGGTGTATAAGAATGCCATCGATTTCTTGACATTAATTTTGTATCCTGCTATTTTGCCAAATTCATTTATTAAGTCTAGTACACTTTTGATGGAGTCTTTGGGGTTTTCTATAGTATCATGTCATCTGCAAATAATGACAATTTCACTTCCTCCTTTCCAATTTGGATTCCTTTTATTTTTAAATCATGTCTGATTGCTGAGGCTAAGACTTCCAGTACTATGTTAAATAGGAGTAGCGAAAGTGGGCATCGTAACCTTGTTCCTGTTCCTAAGGGAAATGCTTTTAGTTTTTGCCCATTGAGTATGATGTTGGCTGTAGGTCTTTCATATATGGCCTTTATTATGTCTAGATATCCCTCTATTCCCACACTGCTGAGCATTTTTATCAGAAATGGATGCTTGATTTTGTCAAAGGCTTTTTCAGCATCTATTCATATTATCATGTGGTTTTATTCTTCATTTTATTTATGTGGTGTATCACATTTATGCATTTGCAAATATTGTACCAGCCCTGCATCCCTGGGATGAATCTCACTAGGTCATAGTGGATAATATTTTTGGTGTATTGCTGGATCCGATTTGCTAGTATTTTCTTCAGGATTTTGTCATCTATGTTCATCAGAGATATTGTCCTGTAGTTTTCTTTCTTTGTTGTGTCTTTTTCTGGTTTTGGAATTAGAACTATGCTGGATTCATAAAACGAGTTTGGAAGTCTTCCTTCTTCTTGAATTTTTTGTAATTGTTTGAGGAAAATGGGTATTAGTTCTTCTTTGAATGTTCGGTAAAACTCCCCGGTGAAGCCATCCGGGCCTGGGCTTTTATTTGCTGGGAGAGTCATGATTACATCTTCAATTTCTTCTGTTGTTATTGGTTTGTGCAAGTTTTCTATCTCTTCCTGATCTAGTTTTGGAAAACTATGTGTGTCTAGAAATTTGTCCATTTTGCTTAGATTGTCGAATTTGTTGCCATATATTTATTCATAGTAGTTGTTAACGATCTTTTGTATTTCTGTGGTGTCAGTTGTTATTTCTCCTCTTTCATTTCTGATTCTGTGTATTTGGGTTCTCTCTCATTGTTTCCTGGTGACTCTAGCTAAGGGTCCATCAATTTTGTTTATCTTTTGGAAAAACCAGCTTTTTGTTTTATTGATTCTTTGAATTGTGTTTTTTTGTTTTTTGTTTTTTGGTCTCTATGTCATTTATTTCTGCTCTGATCTTTACTATTTCCTTCCTTCTACTTGCTCTGGGGTTTTCTTTTTGTTTGCTCTCTAGTTCTTTAAGTTTGAGGTTAGATAGTCTATTAGAGATTTTTCTTCTTTTTTGACGTAGGCCTGTAGTGCTATGAACTTCCCTCTCAGAACTGCTTTCGCTGCATCCCATAGATTTTGTGTTGTTGTGTCTTCATTTTCATTGGTTTCCAGGAAGTTTCTGATTTCTTCCTTGATCTCCTCGGTGACACATACATTGTTTAATAACACGCTATTTAGCTTCCATGTGTTCAAATGTCTTCATATGTTCTTCTTGTAATTGATTTCTAGTTTCATGCCATTGTGATCTGAGAAGATGCTTGATATAATTTCAATCTTCTTGAACTTGTAGAGACTTAGTTTGTGCCCTAACATGTGGTCTATCTTTCAGAATGTCCCATGTGCACTTGAGAAGAATGTGAATTCTGTAGTTTTGGAGTGTAGTTCTCTGTAGATATCAGTTAAATCCATTTGGTCTAGTGCTTCTTTTAGAGTCTCTGTTTCCTTGCTAATTTTTTGTCTAGAGCATCTATCCAGCGATGACAGCGGAGTGTTGAAGTCCCCTGCTATGATTATATTGCTATCGATTTCTCCTTTGAAGTCATCCAGAAGTTTTTAAATATATTTTGGTGCTCCTATATTGGGTGCATATATGTTTATCAAGGTTATATCTTCCTGTTGGATAGATCCTTTCAATATTATGTAGTGGCCTTCATTCTGAAATCTATTTTATCAGATATGAGTATTGCTACCCCAGCTTTTTTTTTTCTTTCCGTTTGCTTGGAAAATTTTTTTCCATGCCTTCACTTTCAATCTACGTGAGTCTTTTGTTGTGAGGTGGGTCTCTTGTAAACAACATATAGATGAGTCATGCTTTCTTATCCAATCAGCTACTCCGTGTCTTTTTATGGGAGCATACAGTACACTTACACTTAAGGTGATTATTGATATGTACTTATTTATTGCCATTTTTGTTTAATGTGGTTCTATTTTTCTTTCCATTTTTCCTGCTAATTAATGCAGTCCTTTTAACATTTCTTGCAGTGCTGGTTTGGTGCTAATGTATTCCCTTAGCCTTTTTTTTTTTTTTTTTTTTTGTCTGGGAAGCTCTTTATTTGACCTTCTATTTTGAATGATAGCCCTGCTTGGTAGAGTAGTCTTGGTATCAGATCCTTGTTTTTCATGACCTTGATTACTTCATGCCATTCCTTTCTGGCCTGTAGTGTTTCTTGTGAGAAGTCAACTGAGAGCCTTATGGGGTTTCCTTTGTAGGTAACCTGTTGCTTATCTCTGGCTGCTGTTAGGATTCTCTCTTTGTCTTTAATTTTAGTTTAATTACTATGTGTCTTGGTGTGGGCCTGTTTGGGGTCTTCTTACTTGGGGCTCTCTGTGCTTCTTGAACTTAAATGCCTCCTTCCTTCACCAAATTAGGAAAGTTTTCTGTCACTATTTCTTTGAATATATTCTCTAACCCTTGCTTATTTTCTTCTTCTTCAGGGACTCCTATGATGCGAATATTATTACGTTTCCAGTTGTTCCACAGTTCTCTTAAGCTGTCTTCCTGTTTTTTAATCTTTTTTCACTTTTGGTTTTCTGATTGGGTGATTTTTTCTAGTGCTGTCTTCTAATTCACTGATCTGGTCCTCAACTTCCCCTACTCTGCTTTTTAGACCTTCCAGTGTGTTTTTCATTTCTGATATGTCATTCTTCATTTCTTTCTTTTGGTTTTTAATTTCCATCTGGTTGATTTTCAACATTTTCATGTCTATACTCATGGTGCTCATATCCTTACACATGCTTTTGAGCTTCCTCAACATCATGGCTGTAAATTCTAGTTCTGTTAACTTACTTAACTGCACCTCGTTTATCTCATCTTCTGTAGATGTCTCATGTTCTTTCATTTGGCTTTTGTTTCTGTTTTTTATCATTTTGGCTATCACAGTGGGCTTTGGAGTCTGCCAAATTTTCCCTGTGGGTGTTGGTGTTCTGCTGTTTGTGGTTCCCTCTCCTGGGTTTGGATGAGCCAGGGAGGACCCACTTTAAACACCACCTTCAAGTCTTAGCTTTTCTGTTTAGTGTTGCTTGCCCAGGGAATGGTAGTTATTCTCTAACCTTTTTTTTTTTTTGCCTGGAGGCTATTAGTAGAGGTCACCTGAAGACCCTTAGTTTCCGAGTTGCCTAAAGAATTCCCTCAGGTGCTCAGTGTAAGAGGATTTCTTGAGGGTGGGCAGCTGCTGGTTGTTAATGGGCCTCAATTAGCATTTCAATGGCTACCCAGTGGGATTGAATCTCTGAGGGGGGTCCTCCCCCTTGCCTCTCCCCAGGGCCCTGGGAAGGAGCAAAATGACCACAGTCCTGCGTAGCTGCACTCGGTGAAATCTGTGAGCACCCTCCAAAACTCGAGTGTCCCCACACAGTTCCAGTCCAGTCTGTCCTCCCTCTGCTGAAGCCTAGGTGAGTGGCTGCTGCCAATTTAGCCTCTGTCTGGACTCTGCATCGTGGAGCCGCCTGGGACTTTTAACCCCAGAGCGCTGCTTCCAGCCCAGGGCGACCACGGCTGTGGCACCAGCAGAGAGTTTTGCACTCAACAGAAGCCCCAGGACTGAGCCGCGGTAGCAGGACACTGCCGGGGTGGCAGCACCTTCCAGCAGAATCCCCTGGTCCCCGCTAGTTTGTGCGGCACCAGCCGAATGCTTAGCATGCAGAGTTTGCAGGAGTCAGCCTGGGTAGCAGCGTCACGCCGAGTCCCCTGGTCGGAGCTAGTCCATGCCAGTCTGTGTGGCACCAGCCGAAGGCTTAGCCAGCAGCAGAGTTCGCAGGATTCATGCGGGGTCTCAGCAAAGGTGTTAGCAGCAACCTCCCGCTGCCACAGAGTTCCCTGGCCCCAGTGAGTCTGTGTGATACCAGCGGAGGGCTTGGGAGGCAACAGAGTTTGCAGGACTCAGGCGGGGTTGCAGGGGAGGCTTTAGCAGCAACTTCCCGCCGCTGAGTTCCCTGGCCCCAGCGAGTCTGTGCGGCACCAGCCGAGTGCTTGGGAGGCAACAAAGTTCGCAGGACTCAGGGGGGGTCTCAGCAGAGGCGGTAGCAGCAACTTCCTGCCGTAGAGTTCGCCGGTCCCCGCCCTGGCCGCTGCGGACCGTGGGCTCCGGCCCCCTCTCGCATCCTCACAAGCCTACCAGGATTGAGTCGGTGTCCCTGGTTATGTGGTCCTCCAAGGTGTCTTTCGGTTGCCCCTTCCTGAAGATATGCCTTTATTTTCATTGTGAATCCAGTTTGGTCCTGGGAGATGGTCTGTGTAGCTCCATTCACTCCGCCGCCATTTTTTCTTCTTTCTCAAGCTATTTCAAAAAATCCAAGAAAACAAAAGTCTTCCAAACTTATTTTATGAAACCAGCATAATCCTAATTCCAAAACCGGATAAAGACACTCAAAAGAAAGAAAACTATAGGCCAATATCCTTGATGAACATAGAATACAAAATCCTTAACAAAATATTAACAAATTGAATCCACCAATACATAAAAAAAATTATTACTCATGACCAAGTGGGATTCATCCCAGGGATGCAAGGCTGGTACAATATTTGCAAATCAATAAGTGTGATATACCACATAAACAAAATGAAAGATAAAAACCACATGATCTTATCTATAGATGTTGAAAAACCTTTAGTCAAAATCTAGCACCCTTTTCTGATAAAAACAGTCAGCAATATGGGAATATCAATATATCTTGACATAATAAAGGCCAAATATGAAAAACTTACAGCCAACATCATACTCAATGGGCAAAAATTAAAAGCATTTTTCTTAAGAACAGGAACATGACAGGGATGCCCACTTTCACCTCTTATTTAACACAGTACTGGAAGTCTTACCCACAGCAACTAGGCATAAAGAAAAAATAAAAGGGATCCAAATAGAAAAGGAGGAAGTGAAACTGTCACTATTTGCAGATATTGTATATAGAAATCCCTTAAGATTTCATCAAAAATCTATTAGATTTAGTAAATGAATATGGCAAAGTAGCAGGATACAAAAGTAATGTCAAGAAATTGACAGCATTCTTATATACCAACGAGGAACTGACAGAAAGAGAAACTAAAAAAATATTTCATTTACCATCATGGCAAAAAATTTAAGATACGAATAAACTTAACCAAAGAAGTAAAGGACCTGTTCCCAGAAAACTATAGGACATTGAAAACAGAAATAGAGGAAGATATAAAAAAGTGGAAGCACATACCCTGTTCATGGATTGGGAGAATTAACATCATTAAAATGTTCATACTACTCAAAGCAATGTATAGATTCAATGCCATCCCCAACAAAATACCAACGACATATTTCACAGAACTAGAACAAATACTCAAAAGTTTATATGGATCCAAAAAAGACCCCAAATAGCCACAGCAATTTTAAAAATAAAAAAGTAGGAGGGATCACATTATCAGATATTAGGTTATACTACAAAGCCACTGTAATCAAAACGGCCTGGTACTGGCAAAAGAAGACCTGGAAAGTATTGTGCTAAGTGAAATAAGCCCACCAGAGAAAGACAAATCTTGCATGATCTCACCTATTTGAGGAATATAATGAACAAAAATGCTGATGAACAAAATAGACCCAGAGACATAGAAAATAGTATGGTTCAGACTGACAAACGTCAGAAGTGGGATGCGGGGAGAAGGGAAAAAATAAATAAAAAAACTTATATGTATTTGTGCATAACCAATGGACATAAACAACAATGCTTTGCTAGGTGGCCTGGGTTAGGGAGAGATATGGAGGAGGGTCTGGGGTGGGGGGAAGAAACTTCTGTAACAAAAATAAATTAATTTTTTTTAACAAAAAAAAGAAGAGAAGAACCCTGGCCAGTTTGGCTCAGCAGTCAGTGCATCAGCCTAGGGACCAAAGAGTCGTGGGTTCAATTCTAGTCAAGGGCAGGTACCTCAGTTGCATTTTGGTCTCCGACTCTGATTGGGGTCCTGTAGGAGGCAATCAATCAATGTGTCTCTCTTACATTGATGTTACTCTCTCTCTCCCACTATATCTAAAAAAAAAAAAAAAAAAAAATGAGAGAGAGAGAGAAGTGGAGAAAAGACCTTGAACATAAAACCCTATTTTTTCCATGTTCATTATGCTCATTGTCAGCTCTAAGGGCTAGGATCTAGCCTACTAAATCTACAAGAAAGCCCTGGGGAGATGACTTGTTTTGTGGTATTATCTCCCTTAGGTCTCTAGTGGACAGATCCTGTGATCCACAGTCCAGCACTTCTTTCAAAGACTTGCTCTCCTACCTGTTGGCTGTGCTTTCCATTGACGGTCTTCCCCTGCAAGCTTTTCAGGGATTACCTCACCTGGCTGCAGACAGTTCCCTCACCCAAGGTACAACCATTTTTTTCAGGTGGTCCACATCCATTGACTTCTCAAGATGGGAGTAAAAAGTCTTAGTCATTTCAGCCTAATAACCGTGATGGGCTGTTTTATTGTCAGAGCTCCTTATGGGGTAATTTGAGGCCCATTTGGCATCTTCCTCCACCCAACCTGCCTTTTCCCCCCTCTACCAAGAACACTCCCTAAAAGATAACTCTGCTCACCTAACTAGCTGCTTCCCCAAAATTTTGCCCTGCAATAGTGGTCCTCTACTGTTTATATTCTTGCCATTCTGACTCATTTTTAATTTGCACAATGCTGTCATAATGGTATGGTCTTGGAACAACTAAACTAGTATGTGTTTGGGAGTAAAAGTGTGTAAAATTTTCCCTGGCCAGTTTTGCTCAGCGGTTAGAGCACTGGCCCATGGACTGAAGGGTCATGGGTTCAATTCTAGGCCAAGGGTATATATCTGGATTACAGGTTTAATCCCTGGTCAGGGTCATGTGGGAGGCAACCAGTCAATGTGACTCTTTCACATCAATGTTCTCTTTCTCCCTTTCTCCTCTACTCTATCTAAAAAAGAAAAAAAAGTAATGGAAAATATCTTCAGGTGAGGATTAACAAAAAAAAATGTGCAAAATTTAATTTGTATAATTAAAATTTAAATAATAAATTACAGTCCCCTGAGACTCCTATATTCTGAGCATTGTGCCTTCGGTAACTTCTCCAGTTGCCCTGACTTGTAGACAACCATATGTGTGCATGCATAAACTAGTTTCTGGGGGCATTTCTGGGTATTGCTCTGTCCTAAATCTGTTTCTGTTTGATAAAAATATAGAAAAAATTAATAATTTTATTAGTTTCCAAAGAACAAATTAATGAATTAACACAAATATAACAAACTCTATGTGCCTTTTCCCAAAAATAAATCAAGTGGTGAAATCATAAGCTTTCATCTCCATTTCATTTTAAAAGAGTGTGTACTCACTCTGAATTCAATGGCACAGTCAAATCTTCCATTTAATGAGCCTTAAACACTAAATCATGCTTTTGTTTAGCCCATACCCATTTATGTTTAACTCACTAGAAACTGTATTTTCTATGATATCACAAGGCTACATAAGGCAATCCCACTGCATCTGGCCCCATTAAAACTTGATGAACACATTTAAAAAGACAAAGTGGCAGTGGTGAATTTTTCTTACAGTAATTTGCTCTGATGCCATTTCTGTTTTAAATCATTGCTTTTTTAGGACAGAGTCTGTTATAAAGCTGTGCATTTGCTTAAGGTGTTTAGAATGGGCCTTGCATGCAGCCCATGACTCAATATAACCTAATAGTGTCAATGGCAAGACTTTTACCAAGTACCTTTTACTTTTGATTGGTTCTGTCTTTTATTATTAAGGTATAATTGACATATAATATTATATTAGTTCAGAGGTACAACATATTTGTGTACAATGACAAATGATCACCACAGTAAGTCTAGTTAGCATCCATCACCATACATACCTATAAAAAACTGTTTTCTTGTGATAAGAAATGTTAAGATCTACTCTCTTAGCAACTTCCAAATATGAAATACAATTAGTATTACTTATAGTCACCACACTGTGAATTACATCCCCAAGACTTATAAATATATCTGTTTTGAGCAGTAACTTTATTATAAAATTCCTTTTCAATAATTTTATTGCTTGTGCACTGTAAAGCCTATGTTGATTGAGTACTCAAATGTTTTCATGCCTTCTAATTTTAAATTCAGTATTATGGCAAACTCATGCTAGGCCTAAGTAAAGAAATGCTCCATTAGTTTTTGGTTCTGGCATTTCTATTATATACCATTGAGAAGCACCCAAAGAAGTAACAAAAGAAGTATTTCTCTGTTCTCACTCCTGGCCCCAACAGTACTTTATTTAGGTTATTTATTTATTTATTTATTTATTTATTTTTCTTTTTTGATTTTAGAGAGAGAGGAAGAGAGAGGGAGAGAGAGAGAGAAACATCGATGAGACAGAACATTGATTGGCCGCCTCCTGCATGTCCCCCAATTGGGTATCAGGCCCACAACCTGGGCATGTGCCCTGACTGGGAATCAAACCAGCGACCTCTTGATGCATGGGTCAATGCTCAACCACTGAGCCACACCAGCCGGGCTATTTTGTTTATTTTTTTAAAATATGTTTTCATTGACTTTTTTAGAGAGAGAGGCAGGGGGAAATATATAAACATCAATGTGAGACAGAAACATTGATAGGCTGCCTCCTGCACACCCGCTATTGGGGATCAAACCCATAACTTGGGCATGTGCCCAGACCAAGATGACACTTAATCCACTTAGGCAAACCTCTCCCTCTCTTGTATATACTGCGGAAGCTGTTGTTATATGAAAAATTCTTGCATTCCCAGGAGAAAAGGAAAATAATTTATTTTCCTTATAAATTATACCCTATATTCCTAGAAAAAATTTTTTTATCCTCACCCGAGGACATTTTTTTCCCCATTTTTGATCAGGTAGAGTGGGAGGGAGAGAGGAAGAGAGAGAAAAAGAGAAACATTGACATGAAAGGGACACATCGAGTGGCTGCCACCTGCACGACCAACCAGGGCCAGGGACAAACTGCAACCGAGGTATGTGCCCTTAGCGGAAACCGAACTCGTGTCTCTCTGGAATGCAGGCCGACGCTCTAACCGCTGAGCCAAACTGGCCAGGACTAGAAAATTTTTTTTTTTTATCCTCACCTGAGGACACCTTCTCATTCTTTTGTTCAGATAGAGTGGGAGATAGAGAGAGAGAGAGAAACATCGACTTGAAAGGGACACATCAAGTGGCCGCCACCCGCACAACCCAATCAGGGCTGGGGACAAACTGCAACCAAGGCACATGCCCTTAGCGGGAACCGAACCTGGGTCTCTCTGAACCTCAGGCCAACGCTCTAACCGCTGAGACAAACAGGCCAGGGCTCCTAGGAAATTTTTTAAAAGGCACTGCTGCCCTGACTAGTTTGGCTCAGCTCTTAGAGTATTGGCCTGTAGACCAGAGAGTCCTGGGTTCTGTTTCTGCTAAGGGCATGTACCTCAGTTGCAGTTTGTCCCCTGCTCTGGTTGGGGTCTTATGGGTGGTAGCCGGTTGGTGTGTCTCTCTCACATTGATGTTTCTCTCTCTCTCTCTCTCTCTTCCCCCCTCTCTCCCTCCTGCTCTATCTGAATATAAATGCAAAAATGTCCTCGGGTGAGGATAAATAAATAAATAAATAAATAAATAAATAAATAATTTTGAACAGCACTGCTTAAGTCAAGATTTGAGGTTTGACTACAGCCAACCTGAAAAAAATTTGGAATACAAAACCCCTCAGACAAAGGAGCTTGCTCTTTTGGTGCTTAGCAATCTTGGCTCCCTTGTAGCTCCCTTGCATTCACCTGTGCTCCTTCTACAACCACATGACCCACAGCCATGTGGGCCCCACAAGCAATGGACTGATGGATTGCCTCTGGAAACGCAAACTAGGCTAACCTGATGTTGGGTTGGACTGTGTCCCAACATGGAACAGAAACTCAGGGCATTGGTTTTAATCCTAGCCCTGCTAAAGGTACAGCTAGACTTTCTTCTGTGCAATTCTCAGAAAATTTATTTTCTCATGACATCGTAAGATGCCCACTCCCACCAGTAACTGGTGGAGATAAGGAGAGTCCATACTAATAACACATGTAGTAAATGTATTTTAGCATCCAGAAGACCAAAGGGCAGAATATAGGACTGACAAAAAAAAAAAAAAGCAAAAACATTAGGGTAATTGACACAAAAAGCCAGCGATAACATGGAGTCCGTACCAAGGAAACATCCTAGAGGGACACATTTCTGTACATTTTTTGCCCAAGACAAAACCCATTTCAAATTACGAATGAGTTACATATGTATTCTTGGTAGAGAGGGGCACACAGTTTGGCTGGAATAGAGAGGTTTGGGAGGCAGGTAGCTTCTTATATTATTTTTTGACGTGTGGATTCTAACACTACTACTAAATATTTATTGTACAGATTTTATTGTTATTGATTTTAACGTAATAAATCATTCATGATGAAGAATTTACTCCTTCTTTACTAGATGATGAACATCTCAAGTAGTAGGCCCTTCTAATCTTCATCTTCCATTTCTTCATCTCTTGTTCCTTTTTTACTCTCATTGTTCATAAAAGTCTTAGCTACTGCTTTCTAGCCCCACTGTCCTTCCCTGCCCTTCTCTTGTGAGAACATTTTTGTTTTATTTTGTTAATCCTCACCCAAGGATATTTTCCATTGATTTTTAGAAAGGGATAGAAAGGGAGAGAGACAGAAAGAGACATCAATGTGAGAAACACATCAACTGGCTGTCTCCTGCATGACCCCAACTGGGGCCGGAGATCAAACCTGCAACCTAGGTACATGTCCTTTCCTGGAATCAAACCCATGACCCTCTGATCTGCAGGCCAACTTTCCAACAGCTGAACCAAAACAACCAGAGCCCTTGTGAGAACTTTTAATTTGTATTAACAAATAAACTTGATTCCTTTTTTCCTGATTTGTATTTACCTTCCACACTGCTAGGGGGGCAGAAATGAATCTCTCTAATGCACACATTTTTCTGCACAGCAACTTTCAGTTAGTGTTTATTCCCTGAGGTCTCATCTCCCTTTTAGGGCTTATAATAATTCTTACAGTTTAATTCAGCACAAGTCCCTCGGGTGCCATCCGCCTTCCTATGTTCTAGCAGAGAACTCTGAATAGTTCCTAGGAGAAAACATCCCTTTCATGTTCTGTGCCTGAATACTCAATGTTTCTTCTAGTAGGAATCCATTTCTCTCTTTTCCTGTGTAAATTCTATTCACTGATCATTAGAACTAAAGAACAAGGTACATAGTTAGTCAGATAATTGATATATAATTTGATTGATGTGTAGTAACTAGTCTCTAGAAAGCTCCTAATGATCCCCACCTCTTAGTATTAATGCCTTTGTGTTATCATGTAATCTCCTCCTGTTGAATGTGGGCTATACTTAATGACAGGCTTCAAAGAAAGAGTAAAACACAGTGATGGTATATTACTCCTAAAATGCAGTGTGGCCATTTTATCTCTCTCCTGCATTACTTTCTCTTGGAGAAGCTTGCTGCCATATGAAGAATAACCATGTGAAGAGGCCTACACAGAAGGGATTGAAGCCCTGGCCATTTGGGCTCAGCAGTTGGAGTGTCAGCCTGCAGACCAGAGTGCCTTGGGTTCGGTTCCCGCTAGGGGCATGTACCAAAAGAAGAAGAAGAAGAAGGAGAAGAAGGAGAAGAAGAAAAGAAGGAGAAGGAGGAGGAGGAGGAGGAGGAGGAGGAGGAGGAGGAGGAGGAGGAGGAGAGGAGGAGGAGGAGGAGAAGGAGAAGGAGAAGGAGAAGGAGAAGGAGAAGGAGAAGGAGAAGGAGAAGGAGAAGGAGAAGGAGAAGGAGAAGGAGAAGGAGAAGGAGAAGGAGAAGAAAGGATTGAAGCCTTTGGTTAATAGCTACATAAGTGAATTTGGAGACATATCCTTCAGCCCCAGTCAGCCCTCAGATACCTGGGACCCTAGATGACACAAGGACTTCATGAAACAGCATGAGCCAGAGCCATCCAGCTAAGCTGCTCCTGGATTCCTGACCCACAGAAACTGTGAGGTAGTGTCTTTGTAGTTTGGCACAGTGGTTAGAGTGTTGGCCTTCAGTCCGAGAGACCCGGGTTCGGTTCCTGCTAAGGGCATGTACCTCGGTTGCAGTTTGTCCCCTTCCCTGGTTGGTCGTGTGGGTGGCAACCACTCGACTTTTCCCTTTCACGTTGATGTTTCTCTCTCTCTCTCCCTTCCACTCTATCTGAACAATAAAATAGAAAAATGTCCTCAGGTGAATATAAAAAATAAATAAAAAATAAATAAATTTGGAAGTACATTCTTCACAACGATAAACAATTAATGAGACCAATATTTACTGAGTTGAAGACAGTTCTAGAAACCAGGAAATACAACATGGTGAACAAAACCAGGCAACTACTTCCTTCTCATAGGGGAAAAACTAAGTTTTTAATATCCATATTTATATTATTATGAATGCATAAACAAGACTTTTTGGAGCAGAGCATATTCTTATTATTATTTACTAACAACAAATAACAATGACAGGGTTCACCAGTGCTTCAAGTTTTACCCCTAAAGTGATGGGAGGAAAACCCAAAGACGCCTATCATGAGGGAATTGTAGGCAAAGAGTTCTGAAAAATAAACTGAGGGCAAAGTAGGAAAGAGCTGCCTCTCCTTTTCTGAGAGAATCTCCTTGGGAATACAGTGGGTAGAATCCTTGGTTCTTATTCTAATTTTGTAGAGGGAAAATAAATTTTTTAAGAGGTGAGCCAATATTCAAAGATGTCTCCATAGACTCAAGTTTACCTCTCCACTGAAATGCACATACATACTTTAGGGAGGTTAATATTGCTAAAGGTTTTGCACTATTTAATTATCTATAAATTCCCTTTAATGCTTGCTTTTATCCAAAGTCCCAAGTTATATAGAGAAGGAAGGGAGAGAGAGAGAAAGAGAAAAACATCAACATGAGAGAGAAACATCCATTGGTTGCCTTCTGCACACACCAGGATCAAGGATCAAACCCACTTGGGTGTGTGCCCTGATCAGGAAAAGAATGGGTGACCTTTTGGTACATGGGACAATGTTCAACTAACTGAACCACACTGGCCAGGGCTGTAGATTTTTAAAATAAAACACAACTTACTAATCATTAAAAAAATACATAAATTTGACTTTATTAACATAAAATAGTTTTATTCATGAAAAGGGCATTAAGAGAGTGGATCCATGAACACAATACATAGGAAAGCTATAAACTGGGCAAACACACTTACAATACATATATTCCTCAAAGGACTGATCTCAAATATATAAAGGACTCCTAAGAATACGTAAGAGCAAGAAAAATAACCCAGTTTATGTTGCAACCTATTGTGAGGTTTATAGGAAATAAAACTTCTAAATGGTATTTTAAAATGTTCTCAAATAGTCATTATTATTATTCTATTATTACTATCATTCAAAGGACATCAGCACAACAGTTTCATTTCACAACCTCTGAAGACTTATTTACTGACACTCTTTTATTATTGTTTTTTAATTGGGATAATACATTGTGAAATTTGATGTTGTGTCTAAATAAGAGTGTAGAATATAAATTGGGATCTTTAGCTCTCTAACCCTTCAATAATCATTAAATATTCAAACTTGTACCTGCTTCAAATAAATTGGTCAACTCCATTTAAACCTTCAAACTGGTAATGCTTTTGGCTACTGCCACCATTTACTAAAAGTTCTACTGGTTTGCATTCAAATGGGGAGGAAAGGGCATAGAAACTATGAGACTCAGACTGAATAATTTCCCTAGCGTGTGGGACATCTTTGTATTTTGGTATATTGTAATCTGAAAGTCTGAACACACTATGCTTTCTGAATGTAATAAATCATTAAATTTAGAATTAATCTAGAAGTAAAGCATTGATATTTCTTATAGAGAGAGGGATTAGGATTGGAGAAGACCTCAGTCCTGCTGATTCATAAACTGGAGTTGGAATATAAAGAGAGTCTGAAAGCCATAGAATGTACATGGCATAGATTTTCCATGAGCATCTATTCCATTCTGTCATGTAGAAAGAAAACAGCAAATAACTTAGTGGTGGTAATTAATAGTAATTCATTGTCAAAAAATAATAAATGGAACCACTGTAAATTAAGCAGAAGCTGCAATGCCAGAGGAACTGCCTTGCATTCCTTCTGCCTCAAATCTTCAGAATTTTAAGACAGAACTAAACAAGCTTTAGACTGGTTCTAAATCAACATGTGTTCCAAAGAACTGTTTGCAAATATAACAAGAAAGCAGTTATTATGACTGCTGGATTGATGACTACAAGATTGAAAGTTATAAACATTGTTTATAATTAACATCACTATGTTATGTTATCTGCACCAAAGACAGCACCTTCCTTCTGTTGAAATAATTGTCCTGGCGAGGATTTAAAAAAAGAAAAGCTGTGGTACATATACACAGTGGAGTACTATGCAGCTATAAGAAAGAAAGATCTCTTATCCTTTGAGATGACATGGAGGGATGTGGAAAGTATTACCCTAAGTGAAACAAGCCAAACAGAGAAAGACAAGTATCATATGATCTCACTTATTTGTGGAATATAATGAACATAACAGTCTGAGGAATGGGGTAGTCCCAGAGACGTGGAAGTGGGGTACAGACTGACAAATCCCAGAAGATGGGGTGGTGGAGGAGAGATAAACCACAGAACTTATATTCATGAACAATGGACATGGACAACAAAGCTGGGGACAGGGAAGTGGAATCAGTGATGGGAAAAGGAGAAACATCTGTAACAATAATTAATTAATTAATTAAATACATTTACCATTTCTAAAAAGAAATAATTGTCCCCCTTCCCTTTCTCATAAAAATCCATTGTCTTTTTTTTTAATCGGAACACTATTTGGGCTTCTGCCTGAATAAGTGCATTTGAATAGCTATTCTTCTGACCTCAAAAAATGCTTATTTTTACTTTTAAAGGTCTTTTACTTTTTCTTTTAACACAATATAAAACATTTTTATAATAAAAGTATGTATATAAACTATGAAGTGTATATACAGTACATGAAAATTTTAGATAAAATCCAAGAAGCCAAAGATTTGTCCCCTTGGCAACAAGTTTTAGGACCCTGGGAATAAATGTTCAAGTCCCTCTTATAAAGTAACATTTGTGAGCATTGATAGTATGACCAAATCCCTGACTTTATACTTGAAGATTCTGATGTTCATGTCCACTTAGAAGTGGAGACAGGGCCAGATCCAGAATTTCGGCTACCTTATCTTCAGGATTTTTATTGCATTTCCAGTATGTGACAGGCGATATCTCATTAAATATTGGCAATATGGCTCTGGTAGAAACAGTGTTCAGTGGTTTACCAAGACATCTTAGGAAAAGACTGTGAAAGATTCTCACATTTCTGTTTGCCAAGCCAAAATGAATTCATTGTAGAATTAATCTTCAGTATTGCATAACAGATATTTGGTAAGCAGTTTACAGGATTAAACAGAGTTCTCCCAAACTCACTTAAATTTAACACAGGTGTCCTGATTGGGATTCTACTTTTGAGAAGCAGTGTGCTTAAGAGTGAGCCACAGAGAGCAGGAAAGTATCATGTTGTTATTGGCAGTGATAACCCATCACTATATATTTTGGCCTGAAAGTAACATTGAAAAGAGGTGGGCATTAATAATACATTTATATAGTAATGCAAAATTCCACTCTAATTAGAAGAGTAATATTTAGATCAACCTAACAAACTGTTTTTGTTTTTTCCCCCGCTTAACGTTATAGAAATGGAGAAAGCAGGGATTCATCAAATCTCTGTTAATCAGAATTAAATATTCTGTCTCATTTTCATTGAGAGTAATAATATCCCAGTTTTTTTCTGAATACAGATAAAAATTCAAGTGGATACACTTAGCTAAAACATAATGTCACAGGCAGTAGTAATGCTTCCTAGAGGTAAAGGAGATACTCAAGAAAGTCTGCTCCAATTCCAAATGAAAATGGAAAGCTGGGAGCTAGCTTGGTATGAAACTGACCTGGAAGTTTATTTTAATACTCTGCTGTTTTGTTTTTTTGTTGTTCCTCAAGAAGACATCTGTATGGGGATGCCTAATGTTCTTTTCTGGAAAGATAAAAGTAGCAAAATTTAACCTACACACGTAGACCCACAGGTAGAAGCTCTACATTTTTACCAAAAAACTTGCTTTTTTACCTTCACATGTTGTATTGGCATGCTTTCAGTAATGTCTTACATTAGAAAATTTACCAATATTTACTTTTTTACTATCACAACATGTTAGAAACTTCTTTGAAAATACAGAATTTTATATTCCAAATGTATGAGTGGAAAAAGATATAAATATAAAATAAAATAAAAACAGTAGATAAAAACTGTAAGTGAAGACAAAGACAAGTGACTTAATTCATCTTTTATTCTTAAAGTGAATTAAGAATAATTCATACAACAACTTGGACAAGGTAGGCAAAATAGAAAAATTTCCAGAAACACAAATGAACTGGAAAGAGAGAGAAACTTGAACAGACCAATAACAACTAAGGAAATTGAAGATGTAATCAAGAAACTCCCAGCAAACAAAAGCCCAGGCCTGAATGGCTTCACCAGAAAATTTTACCGAACATTCAAAGAAGATCTAAAACCCATTCTCCTCAAACTATTCCAAAAAAAATCCAAGAACACTGAAGTCTTCCAAACTCATTTTATGAGGTAAGCATAATCCTAATTCTAAAACCAGATAAAGACACTCCAAAGAAAGAAAACTACAGGCTAATATTGCTGATAAACATATAGCAAAATCCTCAACAAAATATTAGTAAATTAGATTCAGCAATACATCAAAAAATTATTCATCATGACCAAGTGATATTCAGCCCAAGGATGCAAGGATAGTACAATATTTGCAAATCAATAAATGTGATACACCATATATACAAAATGAAAGATAAAAACCATAGGATCATATCAATAGATGTTTTTGTTTAAAAAACATTCAACAAAATCCAGCATCCATTTCTGACAAATATATCAGCAATGTGGAACTAGAGGGATCATATCTCAGCATAATAAAGGCCATATATGAAAAACATACAGTCTACATCGTACTCAATGGGCAAAAACTAAAAACATTTCCCTTAAGAACAGGAACATGAAAGGGATGCCCACTTTCACCACTCTTATTTAACATAGTTCTGGAAGTCTTAGCCACAGCTATTAGACATGAAGAATAAAAGTGATCCAAATTAGAAAGGAAGAAGTGAAACTGTCATTATTTGCAGATAATATTATACTCTACATAGAAAACATAAGGACTCCATCAAAAATCTAGATTTAATAAATGAATTTGACAAAGTTGCAAGATAAACAATTAACATCAAGGAATCAATAACATTCTTATATACCAAAAATGAACTCACAGAAAGAGAAACTAAAAAAAAAAAAAAAAAAATCCCGTATACCATTGCTGCAAAAATACTGATACATAAGAATAAACTTAACCAAAGAAGTAAAGGACCTCTTCACAGAAAACTACAGGTCATTGAAAAAAGAAATAGAGAAAGATATAAAAAAGTGGAAGCACATACCTTGTTCATGGATTGGAAGAATTAACATCATTAAAATGTCCATACTACCCAATGCAATCCTCATCAAAATACCAACAACATATTTCACAGAACTAAAACGAATACTCCAAAAGTTTATATGGAACTAAAAAAGACCCTGAATAGCTATAGCAATTTTGAAAAAGAATAAAGTAAGAGGGGGTCACAATACTGGATATCAGATTATACTACAAAGCCATAGTAGTCAAAAGTCTAGTAATGACACAAGAACAGGCATATAGATAAACGGAACAGAACAGAAAATCCAGAATTTGACCCAAGATGTTAAGATCAACTAATATTTGTCAAAGGTGGAAAGAGCATACAATGGCAACAGCCTGTTTAATAAATGTTGTTGGGAAAATTGGACAGCTAAAAATGAGTTGTGAATCCATAAAAATCCTAGAAGAAAATGGAGGCAACAAAATTTCAGACATCACATGCAGCACAATTTCACTGATACAACACCTAAGGCAAGAGAAATAAAGAAAAAAATTAGTACATGGGACTACATCAAACTAAAAAGCTTTTTCACAGCAAAAGAAACAAGCATCAAAATGGAAAGAGAGCCCACTATATGAAAAAGCATAATTACGAACAATACATCAGATAAGGTGTTAATTTCCAAAATATATAGAGTACTTATACAACTCAACAAGAAGACAAAGAATCCAATTAAAAATGTGAAAAGGACCTGAATAGACTCCTCTTCAATCAGGACATACAAATGGCCAAGAGACATAAAAAATGCTCATCACTAATCATCAGAGAGATTCAAATCAAAACTACAATAAGGTACCACCTCATACCTGTTAGAATGGTTATCATCAGCAAGACAAATAATACCAAATATTGGAGAGGGTGTGAAGAAAAAGGAACCCTCATTCACTTCTGGTGAGAATGTGAACTGGTACTGCCACTATGAAAAACAGTATGAAGGCTCCTCAAAAAATTAATAATAGAGTTAATATATTACCCAGCAATTCCTCTGTATCTACTCCTCAAAAAATCTTGAAAACATGTTTTGCAAAGATGTATGGACCCCTATGTTCATTGCAGCACTAGTCACAGTGGCCAAGACATGGAAACAGTCAAAGTATCCTTTTATAGATGATTAGATAAAGAGAAACTGGTACAAGTATACAATAGAATACTACTCAGCTATACAAAAAGATGAAAAACACTGTCTTTTGCAACATGGATAGAACTTGAGAATATTATGCTAAGCAAAATAAGTCAGTCAGAAAAAGTTAAGAACCATATGATTTCACTCAAGTGTTGGATATAAAACTTAAACTCACCGACACAGAACACAATATGGTGGTTATCAGAGGGAAGCCCCTTGAGGGTGTTGTAAATGGTAAAGGGAGCCAAATATAAGGTGATGGAAGATAATTTGTGAGTGGTGGGCACACAATGACATATATTGATCATGTATCATAGATATGTACACTTGAAACCTACATGATCCTATTAACCAATGTTATCCCAGTGTGTGTGTATATGTGTGTGTGTGTGTGTGTGTGTGTGTGTGTGTGTGTATATAATTGAATTCTCTAATAAGAATGTAGCTGATGACTCTGGCAAGATTTCTTCCAGCAAAAGAATGGGTATTGGGTCCAGACTGCAAGTGTCTTGAGGGGTTGTGAAGAGTGCCATAATGATATTAAAAGTGTAGAAACTCTAACAGTTTGAGAAAACTGAAAATGACTAATACCTATAGATATTGTGTGGTCAAATCCTTTTGTGCCATTTGTTTTCTAAGGCCTGAGAGATTTGGCAATGTTTAAGTCCTGATGAGAAAGAGTCAGCTCAGAATGCCAGTGAGCTAGAAAATGAAAACTGAAGATATAAAAGCCATAAAAGTAATTCTAAGATGGTTGGAGGATTGAGTTGAGTACAGACAGAGGATCAACCTTAGACAATGGAGAAACACCACATCCCCTCCAAGTAGGTACAAGCTTGTTTGCAGATACAGTGCAGTAAAGCTAAGGAAGTTCCATTTTGATGATACTTAATTTTTCTGTAAATCAGAGAACAAGAGCATTTGCAGGAAATTAAGGAAATAATAATTTTTTTAGGCTGTCTGGAAGTTCTTAATATTTTTATAGAACATATTTTATACCTTTAAGACCTATCTAGGAACTATTAGTAATTAGCCCTTTTAATAAGCCAACTGTACGTGCTGGTATTCATTTCCTAATTTATGCTGATCTCCAGCGAGAAAATCATCATATTATTTAGCAAAACTAGCAACTGTTGATGATGAGGTTTCTAACTTCTTTATAGCCAGTGATCCCTTTTGTAATATTTTCTCACTAGCCCTTATATATTTTAAAAAGACTGTCTAAATAAAAAATTACACTTATAAAGTAATAAACAGATTTCTATTTTTATTAATTTGACATAGTATCTGCTCTTAGCCAAAAAGCAACTGATAAGCATAAAAAATATCTTTTGATTAATTTAATTCCAATAAAATCAAAGGAATATGATATTTCAATTATCCTGTAGCTATTGAGTTTATATGTATGATACTTTTGGGGGTTTTTAAAAAATATTGAAAACTTTCGGACATCCATTATTTTGGGGGAAGGCTGCAGGTACACTATGACCACTTGAACATTGATTTTATTTTTTTAATTTTTAATCTTAAAGTAGCTAATATTTAAATGTTTTCTTCCCAAACTAAGGATATAAACTACATTTGCCCACCATATATATTAACCTACTAAATTACGTTGTTCTTGAAATATTTAAATAACCTTAATACCTTAAAGTAATTGAAAGTTTTGTAGTTTTTCTTTGAAACAATGAGTGATAACTTTATCACAAAGCTACCAAGGGTGACTTTATCTATTTCAATTCTGATATTTTATGTTATTATGATTATATAGAAAAACACCTCTTCATTCAACAAATATATCTGTACTACCTCTTATGAGCCAAATAACATTCTGGGATAGAGATGTGGATATAATAGACACAAACCCTGTTTTTGTGTACCTCACATAAAACAAACAACATAAAAATATCATAGTATTATAAATTTCAATAATGTGTAGACAAAGTGTGACAAATTGAAACATGAAAGGAAAATACAGTGTGCAATAGGGGATTAAAACGAGACAGCCTAATTTAAATAGCAGATTGAAATGATTCTCCAAGGAAATGTCATTTAAGCAAAAGCTTTAAGTTCTTAAGAGTGGGTTTTAATTGGATATTGACCAGACAGGGAGAGATTTCCAGTAGAAGAAATAGAAACTTTGAATTCTAGCCCTGGCCAGTTTGGCTCAGCGGTTACAGCGTCAGCCTGCGGTCCGGAGAGACCCGGGTTCGGTTCCCGCTAAGGGCACGTACTTTGGTTGCAGTTTGTCCCCGGCCTTGGTTGGTCGTGCTGGTGGCAGCCACTCGATGTGTCCCTTCACGTCGATGTTTCTCTCTCTCTCTCCCTTCCTCTCCCTCCCTCCCACTCTATCTGTACAAAAAAATGGAAAAAAATATCCTCGGGTGAGGATTAAAAAAAGAAACTTTGAATTCTATATAATGGAAACAAGGTACGTTTTCCCCTCAGTGCCCTCACCTAGGGCACAAAAACAAGGTGGGCAATTATCGGAGCTCAGGGGATATAAAACAATTACAATAAATATATTTCTGCTGGAGTTGCATTTCTGAACTGTAAATTCACTTGCCAAAATGATTTCAGCAAATTGTTTTTACTCATTTACAGTAAACGTTTCCCTTTGACAATATTCAAATTGCATTCTGAAGAAGGATGTGACTTTCTTTGGCCACAATGAATGCCCCAAATCTTTATTGTATACAGTGTTACAAAACTGTAACCTATTAGTTTCTGGGAAAGACTAAGAAAGCCAACCATGATGATAAAAGCTTAAAATATAACTATTTCTATCTCTTATATACTGTAGGTGAGCTATACAAGTGATCACTTTGAAATCCTCACAAACAAAAAGAGTTTGATTAGCCCTGGTTGGTTTGGCTCAGCGGTTAGAGTGTCGGCCTGCAGTCCTGAGAGACCCGGGTTCGGTTCCAGCTAAGGGCATGTACCTCGGTTGCAGTTTTTCACCGGCCGTGGTTGGTTGTGCGGGTGGCAGCCATTTGATGTGTCCCTTTCACATCGATGTTTCTCTCTCTCTCTCTGTTCCTCCCCCCCCCCCCCGAACAAAAAATGGAAAAATGTCCTCGGGTGAGGGGAAGAAAAAAAAAGAGTTTGATTAATTTGTATGTTCATTCCCGTTTCTCACTTTGACTAAGGAAATGGAATGGCAACTTCTGGTTGTCAACTTTGTTCTTTATGATCATTTCCCAAGAGGACCTCTGCTGATCACATAGTTTCTTTCACTTCACTTAATAAAGAGAAATGACATGACTTGTAAATGTCACATATCTTCAACTTGTGTTAAGTTATAGAGAACAGATACTTGAGCCAGTCACAGTGTTCTGTTCACCTTCTAAAGGAGAAGTAACTCTTATGAGCCACAGAAATAGCCCCTGGTTAATGAATGGTTTACTTAAAATTCTTTTCTGAATGAAATATTTGTTCTGGGCGTGGGGAGGAGGGGATAAGTAAGGCAAAAGGGGAAACACTTTCAATAATAAAGATAAATTTTTTAAAACTTAAAAAAAGATATATTTATTCTCTAATGGTATCTAATCTTATCAATTCTCTATTTTAGCCAGTTAATCCATCTCTTTTTAGACAAGTAACTTGCCACATATATTTAAGGCTGTTAACCTAAGATATTATAAGGCACACAAAAACCACTAGGCTAGTACTTAAACATTGCTACACAGGCCCTGGGAAGTTCATAAGGTAATTGCAAAGAACCTATAAACATAAATGAAGAAAGTGTATATTTCACACAGAGATATGTATTATCATATCAACAGTGTATATATAGGCCATTGTGACAAAATACATAATTTCAAAGCATTACTAAATTCATAATAACATTTTTGTTCATTATACTTTTTAAATCAATAGGTAGAAGAAAAATATCACCATTTTAAAATTAAAAATAAATTATGATGTTCTAAAAATTTAGAAACAACTACTACTTCATCTTGAATTGAATAAAGCAGTGTTTTATTCAGCTTTGATTTAAAGAATGAGTACACATTTGCCTGATCAGTGTGGCTCAGTGGATAGAGCATCGTCCCATGGACTGAGAGGTTCAATTTCTGGTCAGGGCACATGGCCGGTTCTGGGCTTGATACCCAGTAGGGGGCAAGCAGGAGGCAATCAATTGATGCTTACTTCTCACATCAATGTTTCTATCTCTCTCTCTAAAGAATCAATGAAAACATACTTTAAAAATTAGCGCACATCTCAAGAAAAGCATATTAATTTATAAGCAATATACATGTACTAGCTGTGCTAATGTATGTATTATACTTTATAGAAGTCCCATTACACTATTTTTAATCACCAAAAAATTTAGATGTTAAATTGCTTGCATCATCCCTGGAAAAAAATAGCTCCATTTTGGAAGATTACTGGATAGGAAGAAGGAAATATATCAAAGATTGTCTATCAGAATAAGACAAATTAAGTTAGTTTATTGTGGGAGAAACTATACAGGTCACTTAGACCTTGTGGAGAAGGTAACACTGACATTAAATTTTCTACTGATTCTGGTCATTGGTATAACCATAAATCATAAAAGCATATATTCATATTGTCCCATCTGTTTCATTCATCAACACTGCTGAATTGTATGCTAGAAATGGCAAAAAATTATCTTCCCTGGTATCCCGTATAAACTGACCTATATTTGAAATAATTTTGATAACCTGCTTTGTCCTTTGATTGCTGTTCACACTTTACCATAACTATGAATGCTGGGATTGTTATTAATGTAAAATAATAAATAGTGTGTTTGAACTCGTCTATGTAGGGACTTACAGGAGTCTGACATGATCTCATAGAATACAATTTCTTACAAAGATGCTTAATACAGGTTATGGTACATTTGGTTTATATATTTCCAAGTTTAGAAGTAAAGGAATTATATCACATCCTTCAAAAAACTTGGTGATAGCAGTAAGATGTTCTTATTTCTGGGACACAAGAAGCTATCTTTAGATGAGGAAAGGGCTGGAAAACGAGGGGTCCAGAATAAGGGAAGCCTACAATAGAGGATAACCAGAGGATTGGTCCAGGAAGATACAAGTGTTGAGAGCTGAATCATTAGGACAAGAGAACTCTTTGAAGAGTTTAACTCCAGTGGTGACCTAGTGGAGAAAAGACATAGAAGAAGGAGACTTGGGACATGAAGGTTCTTCTGTTTAGTTTGACCATGGTAAAGGTCAAAGTAGTGGGGAGATGAGAAGGTATGCACAGTGAAATCTCTAGATAGTAATCCAGAATAAGAGGAAAACACAATGGGCGACTAAGCTGGTGTTGGAGCTGTGCTGGGCTTATAAAAATGCTTGGCAGGACAGGAAACAGAAAAGAGGTATTCTCAAAATGAGGATCATAACTGCTTGTGTTATGGGAATTGTGATGACTGGAAGAGATGATGGAAAATACCTACTCATTTGAGGGTGACAGCCATTTCCATGTGCAACTGGTCTCAGATTCAGGAGTATTAAATTGGGTTTGTCAGCAAAGGCCAAGTTCATCTCTGCTACAATAATTCACATGCTTAAAGATTAGAATTTCTGAAAGAATACCTGGATCTTACTTCATCCACTTCTGGACACTCTTTCTTGATTTCACAGGTAACAGAGAAAGATTAAGATTAAAGAGGATAGAAGGACTTATTTAGAAATGGCTTGGCACTTCACAAATGATATTTTTTCTCAATGAGAAAAGAGAAAATCTCCCTAAGTAGGGACTATCCAACAAGGAAACCATGAAAACATTTAGGACGACACAATAACTCAGATTAGGACAAAACCAGCAGTCAAAAGAATAGCTTCTAGGGTCCAACTGGTGTGGCTCAGCAATTGGGCATCAACCCATGCACCAAAAGGTCACCAGTTTGATCCCAGTCAGGGCACATGCTTAGGTCATGGGCCCTATCCCCAGTGGGAGAATGCTGGAAGCGGGCAATTGATGTTCTCTCTCATTGCTGTTTCTATCTCTCTCTCCCTCTCCCTTCTCTCTCTAAAACCAATAAAGAAAAAATATTATTTATTTATTTTTTACATTATTTATTTAATTAATTGATTTATGTATGTTATAGATGTTTCTCCTTTTCCCCCAACTTATTACCCCCTTTCCCTCCCTCCCCGCCCTGTCCCCAGCTTTGCTGCCCATGACCTTTTTAAATTAATACACGCATATAAGTTCTGTGGGTTATCTCTCCTCCACCACCCCCTCTTCTGGGGATTGTCAGTCTGTACCCCACTTCCATGTCTCTGGGTCTACCCCATTCCTCAGACTGTTATGTTCATTATGTTCCACAAATAAGTGAGATCATATGATACTTGTCTTTCTCTGTTTGGCTTGTTTCGCTTGAGATAATACTTTCCAGGTCCCTCCATGTCGTCTCAAAGAATAACAAAGCTTTCTTTCTTAGAGATGTATAGTATTTCATTGTGTATATGTACCGCAGCTTTTTTTTTTTTTTTATCTATTTGGCTACTGATGGACACTTGGGCTGTTTCTAGATCTTAGCTATTGTAAATAGTGTTGGTACAAACATGGGGGTACATATATTCTTTCTGATTGGAATTTCAGGCTTCTTAGGGTATATTCCTAGAAGTGGGATCACTGGGTCAAATGGTAGTTCTATTTTCAATTTTTGAGGTAACACCATATTGTTTTCTACAGTGGCTGCACCATTCTGCTTTCCCACCAGCAGTATACTAGAGTCCCCTTTTCTCCACACCCCCGCCAACACTTGTTTTTTGATTTGTTGATGGCGGCCATTCTGACAGGTGTGAGGTGATACCTCATTGTTGTTTTAATTTGCGTCTCTCTGATGATTGGTGATATTGAGCATTTCCTCATATGTCTCTTAGCCATTTGTATGTCCCATTTGGAGAGGTGACTACTATTTAGTTCCTCTGCCCATTTTTTAATTGGGTTCTTTGTCTTCCTTTTGTTGAGTTGTGTAAGCAGTCTACACATATTGAAAATTAGCTCCTTATTTGATATATCATTGGCAATTATGCTCTCCCATACAGTGGGTTCCCTTTCCATTGTGATAATTGTATCTTTTTCTGTGCAGAAGCTTTTCAGTTTGATGTAATCCCATGTGTTTATTTTCTCCTTTGTTTCTATTGCCTTAGGTGATGTGTCAGTGAAAATTCTGTTGCGTATGATGTCTGAAATTTTGTTGCCTACAGTTTCTTCTAGGATTTTTATGGATTCATGAGTCATGTTTAAGTCTTTTATCCATATTGAGTTTATTCTTGTGTATAGTGTAAGTTGACTCTCTAGTTTCATTTTTTTGAATGTACCTGTCCAATTTTCCTAACACCATTTATTAAAGAGGTTGTCTTTTTTTTTATTTTTATTTTTTTTTAATCCTCACCCGAGGAAATTTTTTCCATTTTTTGTACAGATAGAGTGGGAGGGAAAGAGAGGAAGGGAGAGAGAGAGAGAGAAACATCGACGTGAAGGGACACATCGAGTGGCTGCCACCAGCACGACCAACCAGGGCCGGGGACAAACTGCAACCGAGGTACGCGCCCTTAGCGGGAACCGAACCCGGGTCTCTCCGGACTGCAGGCCGACGCTCTAACCGCTGAGCCAAACTGGCCAGGGCTAAAGAGGTTGTCTTTACTCCAGTGTATGTATGCTCTTGCCAACGTTGTCAAATATTAATTGAGAATTTTGCCTTGGATCCATTTCTAGGTTCTCTGTTCTGTTCCACTGGTCTATATGTCTGTTCTTGTGACAGTACCAGGCTGTTTTGATTACAGTGGCTTTGTAGTATAACCTGAAATCTGGTATTGTGATCCCTCCAACTTTGTTCTTTTTCAAGATTGCTGTGACTATTCGAGGTCTTTATGGTTCCATATGAACTTTTGTTCTAGTTCTGTGAAGTATGTCATTGGTATTTTGATGGGTATTACATTGAATCTATAGATTGCTTTGGGTAACATGGACATTTTAATTATGTTGATTCTTCCAATCCATGAACAAGGTATGTGCTTCCCCTTTTTTATATCTTCCTCTATTTCTTTTTTCAAAGACCTGTAGTTTTCTGTGAATAGGTTCTTTATTTCTTTGGTTAAGTTTATTCCTTGATATCTTAATATTTTTGCCGTGATGGTAAATGCGGTTGTTTTCTTAGTTTCTCTTTCTGTGAGTTCATCATTGGTGTACAAGAATGCGTCGATTTCTTGACTTTAATTTTGTATCCTCCTACATTGCCAAATTCAGTTATTAAGTCTAGTAAATTTTTGATAGAGTCTTTGGGGTTTACTCTGTATAGTATCATGTCATCTGCAAATAATGACAGTTTCACTTCCTCCTTTCCCATTTGAATCCTTTTTATTTTTTCTTTCTGTATGATTGCTGTGGCTAACACTTCCAGTACTGTGTTAAATAAGAGTGTTGAAAGTGGGCATCCTTGTCTTGTTCATGTTCATAAATAAATGCTTTTAAATTTTTGTCCATTGAGTATGAGTTTGGCTGTAGGTCTTTCGTATATGGCCTTTATTTTGTTGAGGTATGATCCCTCTATTTTCAGATAGCTGAGTGTTTTCATCAGAAATGGGTGCTGGATTTTTTCAAATGCTTTTTCAGAGTCTATTGACATGATCCTATGATTTATCTTTTATTTTGTTTATGTGGTATATCACATTTTTGATTTATAAATGTTGTACCAGCCTTGCATTCTTGGGATGAATCCCACTTGGTCATGGTGAATAATTTATTTGATGTATTGCTGGATTCCATTTGCTAGTATTTTGTTCAGGATTTTGGCATCTATGTTCATCAGGGACATTGATCTGTAGTTTTCTTTCTTTGTAGCGTCTTTTTCAGGTTTTGAAATTAGAATTATGCTGGTGTCGTAAAACGAGTTTGGAAGTCTTCCTGCTTCTTGACTCTTTTTGAAATAGTTTGAGAAGAATGGGTATTAGTTCCTCTTTGAATGTTCAGTAAAATTCCCCCATGAAGCCGTCTGTGCCTAGGCTTTTGTTTGCTGGGAGATTCTTGATTGCATCTTCAATTTCTTTTGTTGTTATTGGTCTGTTTTAGTTTTCTATCTCTACCTGGTTCAGTTGTGGGAAACTATGTGTTTCTAGAAATTTCACCATTTCACTTAGATTGTCGAATTTGTTGCCATATAATTGTTCATAGTATCTGTTAATAATCCTCTGTATTTTTGTGGTGTCAGTTATTATTTCTTCTCTTTCATTTCTGATTTTGTGTATTTGGGATCTCTCTCTTTTTGTTTCTTGGTGAGTCTACCTAAGGTTTTATCAATCTTTTTTATCTTTTCAAAGAACCAGCTCTTTGTTTCATTGATTCTTTGAATTGTTGGGGTTTTTTTGGTTTCCATATCATTTATTTCTGCTCTGATCTTTATTATTTCTTTCCTTCTACTTGCTCTGGGGTTTTCTTTCTGTTTGCATTCTAGTTCTTTAAGTTGTGAGATTAGATAGTCTATTAGATACTTTTCTTCCATCTTAAGATAGACCTGTAGGGCTATGACCTTCCCTCTCACAACTGCTTTCGCTGCATCCCACAGATTTTGTGTTGTTGTATGTTCATTTTCATTGGTTTCCAGAAAGTTTTTAAATTCTTCCTTAATCTCCAT
Source organism: Molossus molossus (assembly GCF_014108415.1). Taxonomy (NCBI): domain Eukaryota; kingdom Metazoa; phylum Chordata; class Mammalia; order Chiroptera; family Molossidae; genus Molossus; species Molossus molossus. Next base: position 100,230,200 of record NW_023425403.1, read on the forward strand.
GATAACCCTTTCATTGTTCAATAACATGTTATTTAGCCTCTATGTTTTCAAATATTTTTGCACTTTCTTGTTGCAATTGATTTCTAGTTTTATGTCGTGATCTGAGAAGATGCTTGATATGACTTCAATCTTCTTGAACTTGTAGAGCCATAATATGTGCCCTAACATGTGGTCTAACTTTGACAATGTCTCATGTGCACTTGAAAAGAATGTGAATTCTGTGGTTTGGGGGTGTAATTCTCTTTTGACATCTATTAAATCCATTTGATCTAGCACTTCATTTAGAGTCTGTGTTTTCTTGTTCATTTTTTGTCTAGAAGATCTATCCAGTAATGTCAGCAGGGGGTTGATATCCCCTGTTATAATTGTATTGCTGTTGATTTTTTCTTTGAAGTCCTCCAACAGATTTTTAATATATGTTGATGCTCCTAAATTGGATGCATATATGTTTACCAAGGTTATATCTTTCTGTTGGATTGATCCTTTCAATATTATGTAGTGGCCTTCTTTGTCTCTAGTTATGGTTTTCACTTTGAAATGTACTTCATCAGATATGAGTACTGCAACACAAGCTTTTTTTTCCCCGCTTTTTATTTGCTTGAAAGATTTTTTTTTCATCCCTTTACTTTCAACCTATGTGAGTCTTTTGTTGTGAGGTGTGTCTCTTGAAAACAACATATATGTGAGTCATGCTTTCTTATCCAGTCAGCTACCCTGTGTCTTTTTAAAGGAGCATTCAAACCATTCACATTTAAGGTGATAATTGGTATGTATTTATTTATTGCCATTTTTGCTTTAGTGTGTTTCTATTTTTCTTCCTATTTCTTTTACTAATTACAGCAGTCTTTTTAACATTGCTTGCAGTGCTGGTTTGGTCCTAATGTATTCCCTTAACCTCTTTTTGGTCTGGAAAGCTCTTTATTTGACCTTTTATTTTGAATGATAACCTTGCTGGATAGAGTAGTCTTGGATTCAGATCCTTGTTTTTCATGACCTTGATTACTTGATTACTTCTGGCCTGTAGTGTTTCTATGGAGAAGTCAGCTGAGAGCCTTATGGTGTTTTCTTTGTAGGTAACCTGTTGCTTATCTCTTGCTGCTTTTAGGATTCTCTCTTTGTCTATAATTTTTAGCATAATTACTATGTGTCTTAATGTGTACCTGTTCAGGTTCTTTTTACTTGGGGCTCTTCTTGACCTTGAATGCCTTCTTCATTCACCATGTTGCAAAAGTTTTCTGTCACTATTTCTTCAAATATATTCTGTATCCCTTGTCCATTTTCTTCCTCTTCGGGGACTCCTATGATGTGAATGTTATTACTTTTCCAGTTGTCCCACAGTTCTCTTAAGCTGTCTTCCTGTTTTTTTAATTATTTTCTCCTTTTGGTTTTTCGATTGGTTGAGTTTTTTTCTACCCTGTCTTCAAATTCATTGATTTGGCTCTCAGCTTGCTCTACTCTGCTGGTTAGTTCTTCCAATATGTTCTTTATTTCTGCTATGTCATTCTTCATTTCCACTTGGTTGATTTTCAATATTTCTATATCTTTACTCATGATATTGCTGTCCTTACTCATGCTGTTGAGCTTTTTCAATATCATGGCTCTGAAGTCTACCTCTAATAATTTGCTTAGCTGCATTTAATTTATCTCATCTTCGAAAGAGTTCTCTTGTTCTTTTCTTTGGGATTTGTTTCTTTGTTTCACCATTTTGGCTATCTCAGTGGGTTTTGGATCCGGCCAAATTTTCCCTGTGGGTGTTGGTGTTCTTCTGTTTGTGGCTCCCTCTACTGGGTTTGGATGAGCCTGGGTGGGCCCACATTAAACACCACTGTCAAGTCTTCTTTTTCTGGGTAGATTTGCAAACCCAAGAAAGGTTCATTTATCCTCTAGCTTTTCCTGGTGGCTAGTAGTCTCAGTTATTCTGTGCCTTAAAATGTAGCCCTGGTGTTCTGCATAAGATAATTTCCAGAAGGTAGGGATAAATGCTGGTTATTAATAAGCCTCAATTTGCATTTCTGTGCCTCACCTGGGAAAGGTGGATTCTCAGGGGGGAGGGCTGCTGCTTTTCCCCATAGCTCTGGGAAGGAGCACACTAGCCACCATTCTTTGTGGCTGCAACTCCGCAGAAACTCCTAGTGCCCTCAAATTTGGGGTGTCCCCACAGAGTTCAAGCCCAGTTTTCCCTCCCTCTGCTATAGCCCCCAGGTGAGTGCCTGTGGCTATTTAAGTGCTCTGTCCTGGCTCTCTGAGCCATGGAGCGGGCTTGGTCTTTGTTTCCCAAGGGCACTGTTCATAGCTAAGGGTGCTGCTGTCCAAGGGCTTTCAGCTCACCACCCTCTCAGGCCTCCACTGATCCTACCAGTGTTCCTGGTTATATGGTCCTGCCCTGCTGCTTTTCTGTTGCTTTTTTCTGAAGATTTGTCTTTATTTTAGTTGTAATTCCCTTTTGGCCCTGGGAGACTATCTGCGTAGCTTCCATCCACTTTGCCTTCATTTTCACATCCTCTATGCCTATCTTGTGTACAGCTGGGTCACACAGGCCTTTCTTGTGTTCCTGCACCTTGCAGTTCTCATGGGTAACTGGATCACACAGTCCCTTTGGGGACCCGGCTCTATGACTATGTTATGGGCTTCTGGGTAACAGAGGTCTCTCTGGTGCTTCAGCAGCTTACAGGTCTCACGGGTAACTGGGTGGCAGTCACTGCTGAATCACACAGGCCCAAAGGAAAAAACTTTTTAAAAAAGTTTCTAAGGAAGATACAACATGCCTGAAACCTAAGAATGTTCTGTCCACTTGCTCCCAACACAGGACTGGAATTGAGGTTAAACTGCAGAACACTCAACTTGAAAAACTACCTGAAAAAGGCTGATTGGAAATACTGTAAGTGGGGAGATAAAAAGGGGACAGAAGACAATATAGGTGAGCAAATTTGTGCAGCTTCACAGTGTAACTGGGAAGATGGAGTGAAGGTATGGTGGTGCAGCTTCTGCCCCTGGGAGCTGGGGTCTCAGCCCCACACAGAGATTCTCAAATGAGAGCAACAGAGGAGAAGGGAGCTCACATAGCACTGGAAGGTGGAAATCGGAGGTAATCTGGCCTTATTTCAGCACTATCCCAGGCTAAAAGCTCATGCGTGGTTGCTGGGAGATTCAGCACTATCCCAGGCTGAAAGCCAGTGCATGGTTGCTGCTCTAATTTGGATATCTCCCCAATTGTGTGATCCAGAGAGCCCACAAAGCAGAAAAGCACACTGAAGGAGGGTTCTGAGCAGATCACAAAGCAGCATTTCTGAAGGGCCGAGTATTTACGGAAAGAACTGATTGGAGCTAGCCAGAGGGCCTAGGGAAAGAGGAGCATTTCTTTGCACATGAAGAAAGAGGAGGTACCTTTTTCCTAACCTGTGGAACAAATCTGGGCTGGAAATCGGCACACCAGCAACAGGACCTGGTGGCATTGGGGATTTGATGTCTGGCCAGGAGGAAGCCTGGGCAGAAGCCCTTCCCAGTGTGTTCCAGCCCATGCTGAAAAATTAAAGAGCCAATCAGGGCATTTTTTTCTTTTTTTCTTTTTTATTTTTTTATTCCCTCTTCTTTCGGGTGGTGACTTGGGGATGCCAGCAACCCAGGCAGAGCAGAGGTATTGAAAGGAGAGGAAGATTTTCTGTTCTACCTATAAACTACAGACACAACCCCCCAAACAAATCTATTTAACCCATACTAAGTAAACCTGATATCCTATAGAGTCCAGTGCCATGAGGGAAGAGAAAGCAGCCCAGAGCAAATACCTTCAAGTGGTGAGCCCCTAAAGCCTACTCACCCTCAGGCTAGCAGCTACCTGGGATCCCACCCTTCAGGGTTTTAGCCCTGGACAACAAATCACATTGGCCTGCAACAGAGAATTGCCCGAGAAGACACCCAAGGGGCCAGACCTTACAACATCAGAGCAAAACCCAGTGAGCTTCATAACTAAGAGATACAATGTTTTGTTTTGGTGTGTGTGTTTTTTAATTGTTACTTTTAATTCATTTTTTTCTTCATTTATCTCATTTTTTTACTTTCCTTTTTTATATTTTATTCAATTTAACAGTATTACTTCCTAAAATTATTATTACTTCAGTCATTATTTTAAACTTTTTAATTTTTATACTCTATTTCTGGTCTCTGCCTTCTCTGCTTTCACATTCTTTCTTGCTTGTTTGTTTTCCCTCTCTTAACCTTTTTGGTCTCATGCCTTCCAGTATTCTTTTTGTGAGTGTGTGTGTGTGTGTTTTCTGTTTGTTTGTTTGTCTTTAAACATTTGTTGAGGCTGGTGCTTTTATCATTGTTGATGCTGATATATTTTGAAGATTATATATATATATATATATATATATATATATATATATATATATATATTCTTTTCTCCCTCTTCTAATTCATCTGGTTTTATGTCTTCTAGTATTGTGTGTGTGTGTGTGTGTGTGTGTGTGTGTGTGTGTGTGTGTTTCAGCTTGTTTGTCTTTAAGCTTTTGGTTGAGGCTGGGGCTTTTATCATTGTTGCTGATACTTTTTCAAATTCTTTTTTATTGATTTGGTTATACATTGCCTTCTTTACTTTCATTTTTTCTCTTCCTCTTCTAATTTCTTTTATCTCACACCTGCTAGTACTCTTTGTGTGAATGTGTTTTTTGTTTGTGTGTCTTTTAATCACTTTGTTGAGGCAACTGTTTTTATTGTTGATATTTCTCAGAGGTTCTCTTTGGTTTGGTTTGGTTTTATGTTGTTTTGTTCTGTCAACACCTATATATGGTTGGCATGACAGCGTCGACAGCTTTGGGTTTCAAACTCATAGTTACTAAACATTAGAACTGAAACCAACCACAAATGGACAACAGTGGCCAAAACACAAATTTAACAGTAGATACCAGATAACTTACACAAGGATCATTCATAGAGCACCCAGCTCAGAAGATCAGGAGACTACAACGCTAGGGCCCACAAGAAGACTACCACACCAAGACTGGGAGGCATAGCAGTCTTATCTGTCATACACTGACCTGCTTACATGGCCCAACACTATTCAACTGATCCCAAACTACAGACATCTAAAGTGTTGAGACAAGAAAACAACTCTAAAATGGAACAAAAGTAGGAATCACAGAAAATAAACTACATGAAATGAAGGTAAACAGTTCATCAGATATATAATTCAAAACAATGATATTAAGGGTGCTCAAACAACTTAGTGAGGGGATTGGAAAAATGGCGGCGAAGTGAATGGAGCGACACAGACCATCTCCCAAGACCAAACTGGATTTACAACGAAAATAAAGGCAAACCGTCAGGAAAGGGCAGCCGAAAGACATCTTGGAGGACCACTTAACCAGAAACACCCACTCAATCCTGGTAGGCTTGCGAGGATGGGAGAGGGGACCGAGAGCCCAGGGTCCGCAGCAGCCTCGGCAGGGGCCAGGTAACTCGGCAGGCAGTTAATCCTACCGTCTCCCTTGCCACTCTGCACGGGCCCTGGAAACTCTATAGCCGGCTAAACTCTCCGCTGGAGCCGCACAGACTCGTGGCCCCCAGCGAACTCGGTGAGACCAGGGAACTCTGCAGGACCAGGGAACTCGGCGGAAAGTTAATCCTACCGTCTCCCTTACCACCCTGCATGGGCCCTGGGAACTCTGTAGCGTGCTAAGCTCTCGGCTGGAGCCGCACAATCTCCCGAAGACCAGGGGACTCGGTGGGGCCAAGGAACACGGCCGGAAGACAATCCTACCAGCTCCCTTGCCACCCTGCATGGGCCCTGGGAACTCTGTAGCCTGCTAAACTCTCGGCTGAGGCCCACAGACTCGCGGGCACCAGGGGACTCGGCCATACCAGGGAACTCAGCGGGAAATTACTCCCACCACCTCCCTTGCCACCCTGCACGGACCCTGGGAACGCTGTAGCCTGCTAAGCTCTCGGCTGGAGCCACACAGACTCCCGGAGAACAGGGAACTTGGCGGGATTAAAGTGGGTCCTCCCTGGTGCATCCAAACCCAGGAGAGGGAGCCACAAACAGCAGAACACCAACACCCACTGGGAAAACTTGGCAGACTCCAAAGCCCACTGTGATAACCAAAATGGTGAGAAACAGAAACAAAAGCCAAATGAAAGATCAAGAGACCTCTACAGAAGATGAAATAAATGAGGTGCAGTTAAGCAAGTTAAAAGACTAGAATTTAGAGCCATGATGTTGTGGAAGCTCAACAGCATGTGTAAGGACATGAGCAACATGAGTAAAGACATAGAAACGTTGAAAATAAACCATCTGGAAATGAAAAACCAACAGGAAGAAATGAAGAATGACATATCAGAAATGAAAAACACACTGGAAGGTCTAAAAAGCAGAGTAGGGGAAGCTGAGGACCAGATCAGTGAATTAGAAGACAGGCTAGAAGAAATCAACCAATCAGAAAACCAAAAGGAAAAAACGATTAAAAAACAGGAAGAGAGCTTAAGAGAATTGTGGGACAACTGGAAACGGAATAATATTCGTATCATAGGAGTCCCTGAAGAAGAAGAGTGTAAGCGAGGGTTAGAGGATATATTCAAAAAAATAGTGACAGAAAACTTCCTTAATTTGGTGAAGGAAGAAGGCATTCAAGTTCAAGAAGCTCAGAGAGCCCCAAGTAAGAAGAACCCAAACAAGCCCACACCAAGACACATAGTAATCAAACTGCTAAAAATTAAAGACAAAGAGAGAATCCTAAAAGCAGCAAGAGATAAACAACAGGTTACCTACACAGGAACCCCCATAAGGCTCTCAGCTGAAAAGAAACACTACAGGCTAGAAGGGAATGGCATGAAGTAATCAAGGTCATGAAAAACAAGGATCTGAATCCAAGACTACTCTACCCAGCAAGGCTATCATTCAAAATAGAAGGTCAAACGAAGAGCTTCCCAGATTAAAAAAAAAAAAAAAAAAAAAGGCTAAGGCAATACATTAGCACCAACCCAGCATGCAAGAAATGTAAAAAGGACTGCTGTAATTACCAGAAGAAATGGGAAGGAAAATAGAACCACACTAAACAAAAATGGCAATAAATAAGTACATATCAATAACCACCTTAAATGTAAATGGACTGAATGCTCCCATAAAAAGACACAGAGTAGCTGATTGGATAAGAAAGCATGACTCATCTATATGCTGTTTACAAGAGACCCACCTCTCAACAAAAGACTCACATAGATTGAAAATAAAGGGATGCAAAAAATCTTTCAAGCAAATGGAAAAGAAAAAAAAGCTGGAGTAGCAATACTTATATCTGATAAAATAGACTTCAGATTGAAGGCCATAACTAGAGACAAAGAAGCCCACTACATGATATTGAAAGGATCTATCCAACAGGAAGATATAACCTTGTAAACATATATGCACCCAATATAGGAGCACCAAAATATATTAAAAAACTATTGGAGGACTTCAAAGGAGAAATAAATAGCAATACAATCATAGCAGGGGACTTCAACACGCCACTCACATCACTGGATAGGTCCTCTAGACAAAAAATTAGCAAGGAAACAGAGACTCTAAATGAAGCACTAGACCAAATGGATTTAATAGATATCTACAGAGAACTAGACCCCAAAAGTACAGAATTCACATTCTTCTCAAGTGCACATGGAACATTCTCAAAGATAGACCACATGTTAGGGCACAAACTAAGTCTCTACAAGTTCAAGAAGATTGAAATTATAATAAGCATCTTCTCAGACCACAATGGCATGAAACTAGAAATCAATTGCAAGAAGAACATACAAAGACATTTTAACACATGGAAGCTAAATAGAATGTTATTAAACAATGAATGGGTCACCGAGGAGATCAAGGAAGAAATCAAAAACTTCCTGGAAACCAATGAAAATGAGGACACAACAATACAAAATCTATGGGATGCAGCAAAAGCAGTTCTGAGAGGGAAGTTCATAGCACTACAGGCTTACCTCAAAAAAGAAGAAAAATCTCTAATAGACTACCTAACCTCACAACTTAAAGAACTAGAGAGTAAACAAAAAGAAAACCCCAGAGCAAGTAGAAGAAAGGAAATAGTAAGGATCAGAGGAGAAATAAACGACATAGAGACCAAAAAAACAATTCAGAGGATCAATAAAACAAAGAGCTGGTTTTTCGAAAAGATAAACAAGATTGATGGACCCTTAGCTAGACTCACCAAGAAACAAAGAGAGACAACCCAAATACATAAAATCAGAAATGAAACAGGAGAGATAACAACTGACACCACAGAAATACAAACGATTGTTAACAACTACTATGAACAATTATACGGCAACAAATTCGAAAATCTAAGCAAAATGGACAAATTTCTAGAAACACATAGTCTCCCAAAACTGGATCAGGAAGAGATTGAAAACTTGAACAGAACAATAACAACAGAAGAAATTGAAGATGTAATCAAGACTCTTTCAGCAAACAAAAGCCCAGGCCCGGATAGCTTCATGGGGGAGTTTTACCGAACATTCAAAGAAGAACTAATACCCATTCTCCTCAAACTATTTCAAAAAGTTCAAGAAGAAGGAAGACTTTCAAACTCGTTTTCTGAAGCCAGCATCATTCCAATTCCAAAACCAGAAAAAGACACAACAAAGAAAGAAAACTACAGGCTAATATCCCTGATGAACATAGATACCAAAATCCTGAACAAAATACTAGCAAATCGAATCCAGCAATACACCAGAAAAATTATCCACCATGACCAGGTGGGATTCATCCCAGGGATGCAAGGCTGGTACAATATTTGGAAATCTATAAATGTGATACACCACATAAATAAATTGAAGAATAAAAACCACATGATCATATCAATAGATGCTGAAAAAGCCTTTGACAAAATCCAGCATCCATTTCTGATAAAAACGCTCAGCAGTGTGGGAATTGAGGGATCATACCTAGACATAATAAAGGCCATATATGAAAGACCTACAGCCAACATCATACTCAATGGGCAAAAACTAAAAGCATTTGCCTTAAGAACAGGAACAAGGCAAGGATGCCCACTTTCGCCACTCCTATTTAACATAGTACTGGAAGTCTTAGCCACAGCAATCAGACAGGAAGAAAAAATAAAAGGGATCCAAATTGGAAAGGAGGAAGTGAAATTGTCATTATTTGCAGATGACATGATACTGTACATAGAAAACCCCAAAGACTCCACCAAAAGCTTACTAGACTTAATAAATGAATTTGGCAATGTAGCAGGATACAAAATTAACGTCAAGAAATTGATGGCATTCTTATACACCAATGATGAACTCACAGAAAGAGAAACTAAGCAAACAACCCCATTTACCATTGCGGCAAAAAAATTAAGATACCTAGGAATAAACGTAACCAAAGAAGTAAAGGACCTATTCGCAGAAAACTACAGGTCTTTGAAAAAAGAAATAGAGCAAGATGTAAAAAAGTGGAAGAACATACCCTGTTCATGGATTGGGAGAATTAACATCATTAAAATGTCCATATTACCCAAAGCAATCTATAGATTCAACGCAATCCCCATCAAAATACCAACGGCATACTTCAAAGAATTAGAACAATTATTTCAAAAGTTCATATGGAACCAAAAAAGACCTCGAATAGCCACAGCAATCTTGAAAAGGAAGAACAAAGTTGGAGGGATCACAATACCAGATTTCAGGTTATACTACAAAGCCACCATAATCAAAACAGCCTGGTACTGTCACAAGAACAGGTATATAGACCAGTGGAACAGTATAGAGAACCCAGAAATGGACCCTAGGCAATATGCTCAATTAATATTTGACAAAGGTGGCAAGAGCATACAGTGGAGTAAGGACAGCCTCTTTAATAAATGGTGCTGGGAAAATTGGACAGCTACTTGCCGAAAAATGAAACTAGACCATCAACTTACACCCTACACCAAAATAAACTCAAAATGGATAAAAGACTTAAATGTAACTCATGAATCCATAAAAATCCTAGAGGAGACTGTGGGCAACAAAATCTCAGACATCATATGCAACAGAATTTTTACTGACACATCACCTAAGGCAATAGAAACAAAGGAGAAAATGAACACATGGGACTACATCAAACTCAAAAGCTTCTGCACAGCGAAAGATACAATCATCAAAACGGAAAGGCTACCCACTGTATGGGAGAGCGTAATTGCCAATGATATATCAGATAAGGGGTTAATTTCCAATACATATAGAGTGCTCATACAACTCCACAAAAGGAAGACAAAGAATCCAATTAAAAAATGGGCAGAGTAACTAAATAGACACCTCTCCAAACAGGACATACAAATGGCTAAGAGACATATGAAGAAATGTTCATCATCACTAATCATCAGAGAGATGCAAATCAAAACAACAATGAGGTATTACCTCACACCTGTCAGAATGGCCGCCATCAACAAATCATCAAGCAACAAGTGTTGGCGAGGGTGTGGAGAAAAGGGGACTCTAGTACACTGTTGGTGGGAATGCAGACTGGTGCAGCCACTATGGAAAACAATATGGTGTCACCTCAAAAAATTAAAAATTGATCTCCCATTTGACCCAGTGATCCCACTTCTAGGAATATACCCTACGAAGCATAAAACACCAATCAGAAAGAATATATGTACCCCCATCTTTGTAGCAGCACTATTTACAATCGCTAAGATCTGGAAACAGCCCAAGTGCCCATTAGTAGACGAATGGATTAAAAAGCTGTGGTACATATACACAATGGAGTACTACGCAGTGGTAAGAAAGAAAGATCTCTTATCCTTTGAGACTACATGGAGGGACCTGGAAAGTATCATCCTAAGTGAAACAAGCCAAACAGAGAAAGACAAATTTCATATGATCTCACTGATTTGTGGAATATAATGAACATAACAGTTTGAGGACAATCCCCTAAGGAGTGGGGAGGTGAGAGAGGGATAGACCACAGAACTTATATGCATGTATGCATGAACAGTGGACATGGACAACAATCTGGGGAAGGGGCAGGGAGGGAAGTGGGAGGGGGGAATCAGTGGGGGAAAAAAGGAGAATCATTTGTAACAAAAATTAATCAATAAAAAATATATATTGAATTTACAAAAAAAAATAAATAAGAAAAAAAAAAATCATAGGATCATATCAATAGAGACTGAAAAAGCATTTGACAAAATCCAGCATCTATTTCTGCTAAAAACACTCAGCAATCTGGAAATAGAGGGATCATATCTCACCATAATAAAGGCCATGTATGAAAGACCTATGGCCAACATCATACACAATAGGCAATGATTAAAAGCATTTCTCATAAGAACAGGAAAAAGACAAGAATGCCCACTTTTGCTACTTTTATTTAACATAGTACTGGAAGTCTTAGCCACAGCCATCAGACAGGAAAAAAATAAATAAAATAAATCCAAATGAAAAAGGAGAAAGTGAAACTGTCATTATTTGCAGATGACATAATAATATACACAGAAAACCCAAAAACTCCATGAAAAATCTACTAGATTTAATAAATAAATTTGGCAAAGTAGCAGGACACAAAATTAACATCAAGAAATCAAGGGCATTCTTATACACCAATGATGAACTCACAGAAAGAGAAACTAAAAATACAATCCCATTTCCCACTGTGGTAAAAAATTAAGATACCTAGCAATAAATTGAACCAAAAAAATAAATGTCCAATTCGCAGAAAACTACAGGTCATTGAAATAAGAAATAGAGGAAGATATGAAAAAGTGAAAGCAAATAACTTGTTCATGGATTGGAAGAATTAACATCACTAAAATGTCCAAATGCCCAAAGAAATCTATAGATTCAATGCAATCCCTATCAAAATGCCAATGACATACTTCACAGAACTAGAACAAACACTTCAAAAATTCATGTGGAACCAATAAAAGACCTCGAATAGCCACAGTAATCTGGAAAAAGAAGAACAAAGTTGGAGGGATCACATTATCAGATTTCAGGTTATACTATAATGTCACTGCAATCAAAACAGCCTGGTACTGGCATAAGAACAAGCAGATAGATCAATGAAACAGAATAGAGAACCCAGAAATGGACCAAGACAATATGCTCAATTAATATTTCATAAAGGTGGCAACAGCATACAGTGGAGTAAAGACAGCCTGTTTAATAAATGGTGTTAGGATAATTGGACAGTTACATGCAAAAAATTGAAACTAGACCATCAACTTAAACCATACACAAGAATAAACTCAAAATGGATAAAAGACTTAAATGTGACTCATGAATCCATAAAAATTCTAGAGGAAACTGTAGACAACAAAATTTTAGGCAATATATGCAGCAGAATTTTGACTGATACATCACCTAAGGCGACAGAAACAAAGGAGAAAATGAACACATGGAACTACATCAAACTAAAAAGTTTGGCACAACAAAATAAACAACCCCTACAATGGGAAGCCAAACCACTCTTGGGAGACCATAACTGCCAATAATACATCAGATAAGGGGTTAATTTTTAATATATAGAGAGTGCTCATACAACTCAACAACAGGAAGACAAAGAACTAAATTAAAAAATGGGTATAGGAACTAAATAGACACCTCTCTAAAAAGAACATACAAATGGCCAAGAGACCTATAAAGAAATGCTCAACATCACTAATCATCATAAAGATGCAAATTAAAAGAACAATGGGGTATCACCTCACACCTGTCAGAATGACCACCATCAACAAATCATCAAACAACAAGTGTTGGTGAGGCTGTGGAGAAAAGGGAACTCTGGTACACTGCTGGTGTGATTGCAGACTGGTGCAGCCACTGTGGAAAAACAATATGGTGTTACATCAAAAACTAAAAATTGAACTTCCATTTGACCTAGTAGTTCCATTTCTAGGAATATACCCTAAGATGCCTAAAACACCAATCAGAAAGAATATATGTACCCCCATGTTTGTAGCAGCACTATTTACAATAGCTAAGATCAGAAACAGCCCAATGTCCAACAGACGAATAAATGAAAAAGCTGTGGTACATATACACAATGGAGTACTATGCAGCTGTAAGAAAGAAAGATCTCTTATCCTTTGAGACAACATGGAGGGAGCTTGAAAGTATTATCCTAAGAGAAACAAACTAAACAGAGAAAGACAAGTGTCATATGATCTCATTTATTTTTGGAATATATTGAACATAACAGTTTGAGGAATGGGGTAGTCCCAGAAATGTGGAAGTGAGGTACAGACTGACAATTTCCAAAAGAAGGGGTGGTGGGGGAGAGATAAACCACAGAACTTATATGAATAAATGCATGAAGAATGGACATGGATAACAAAGCCTGGGACAGGGTGGGCAGTGAGTGGGAGGGGGGAATAAGTGGGGGGAGAAAGAGAAACATCTGTAACAAAAATTAATCATTTAAAAAATAAAAAATTAAAAAACACCCAAAGCCAGCAGCCAATAAAAAAATGTTAAAAAGCAGAAAAAGCTTTGGGACAGTACAAAACAAAACAACATTCGCATTATAGAGGGCCTCGAAGGAGTACAATCAGAAAAATGTATAAAGGACCTGTTTGAAGAAATAATGACAGAAAAATATACTGGTGTAGAAAAAAGTCACACAAGTCCAAGGAACCCAGAGAGTCCCAAGCAAAATGAACCCCAATAGACCCACAGCTAGACACATTAAAAAATGGCAAACATTAAAGACAAAAAAGGAATTTTAAAGCAAGACAGAGATAGAAAGTTACCTACAAGGAAGCTCCCAGTTGACTTTCAGCTAATTTCTCAATAGAAATACTACAGACCACAAGGGAGTGTTATGAAGTGTCCAAAGTAATGTAACGCAACGGTCTGAATCCATGACTACTCTATTCAGCAAGGCTATCATTCAAAATTGAAGGACAAATTAAAAGCTTCACAGATGAAAAAGAAAGCTAAAGGAATTTACCACCACCAAACCAGCAGTGCAAAAAATGCTGAAGGAATTGTTGTAAGAAAAAGAAACAAAGAGAGAAGAACACATACATAAAATAAGAATGGCTACTTATAATAATCTATCAATAATAACTTAAAATGTAAATGGTCTAAATGTTCCAATGAAAAGAAATAGGGTAGCTTATTGAAAGTGAAAACATGACCCATATATTTGTAGTCTACAAGAGAACCATCTCACAATAAAAAAATTACATAGGATGAAAGTAAAGGGATATAAAAAATATTGCCAAGAAAATGAAAATGAAAAAAAATACCTGGTGTAGCAATATTCATATCTGATAAGACAGACATCAAAACGAAGGCCATAATAAGAGACAAAAAAGATCACTACATAATATAACATGCTTTCTTCACACTTTTACAAAAAATATATTTAACATAAAAAAAACATACTACATAATGAATGTTCCCACCGGCTCTCCCACAGTATGGTGTGTATTGTAATACACATAAAAAGGCACCAGCGTGTTAAGGACCACTGTGTATGCCTCCCAATAATGAAACTGAAACCCAGAATTATAAGCATGATTGCACTTAAACAGAATGTGTATTTAGTAAACACATAACGGAAACAGCATTTGCTTTTTAGATGCCTCCTGCTGTAGCACTTCATTGAAGTGTGCGTTGGTAAACCTGAAGTCTTCTAACGCTCTTACATTATTTCTAAAGTTTTGGGGTTTGAAACATGCTTCTTAGTAGAGACTCTAGTGAAATATATGGCGAAGGGAAAATTCAAGTGTTAAGCTACCACAATACCTTGAATCAATACTTTCCTAAAGTGTACTAATAACACCCTCTCCATAGCACAGTGCAAGAGTGGTCGATTAATCATCTGTGAACTGGCTAAAATACAGTGAACTTTTTAATCAAATTTTAGAATGAATTTTGAGATGGTCCTCTTTTGGCGTACTGTTTTTAGGTCAGAGAATAATTGAAAAGTAAAACTCCCACTGCCTGTGGCATAAAGTTTTCAATCTCCTGCCAGCCTGATTGCCATTATATTATTTTAAAGAGAACACAGCAATCAACACATTATAAGCACTAGTGTATTCCCTACACATCCTTTAAGGGTTTACTCTTTGTTGATGCGAGTCAATCAACATTAGCCAAGGTGCTTAACCATTCTCTTTTAAATTGTTCAGTTTCTTTGTTGCAATGGCTTGCATATGTGGAACAACTGCAGTGATCATTCTTTTAAATATATCAGACTAGGCCAGATTTGGGCACACAGGTTTTGTAAAGACTAAGTTAAAAAAAAAACCTGCATTAATTAAATTATTAATATTCCAGTTATTCACACCAAGAAAAAGACCTTCTCTTGATTTCATCGAAGAAAACAAATATGCACTCCTTAGGTAAATATAGGAATCGGTACGAAGAGTGAAATGTATAATGAATTGTTATCATGTGACTGATTCATTTAGTAACACTGCTAAGAGAGTGTGCATAAAAGAGATTAGTATTACAATTTTCATGACCAGAACATTGCTCTAACTGGCGATAAAATATTTCATCATGCTAACATGTAACATCATCGCTTACTAAAACGATTTTTACATTTCCAGGCAGAAAATTAACTAACCAAAGGAAAAATGTAGTATGTAAAGATAGTTCCCTCATGGTTTCACACACACAAAAAAGCATTTATTGTAATATAGGTAAGAAGACAGACACCTGCTGTGCAACTATATCTGTATAAATCTCAAGAATGAAACATATCCCCCAAAATACTTTGCATGATTAGTCTGAAACCTCATTTATTATTTATACCTATGAAAACTTTAACAGTGCATTTTCTTTAGAACTCTAGCCTTGTAATGATTCAGTGAAATGTGCAAATGAAAAACCTGAAGTATTGACACAGTATTAGATGATTTTGGATTAGAGGAGGTTTAAAATATGCTTCTTAGATGAGCTTCTTCTTACCAAAGGAGCCTCTACTTATTGACTTATGAACCCTCATGCTCTCCCATTAATGGATGTACAGTATAACTTCTCACGGAGAACAGCATTCTATGTACTGGATAAATGTGTATTCTTTGTGAAATACATAGCAAAGGGCAAATAAAAGCATAAGAATACAACATTATTTGAATCAACACATTCATGAATTATACTGACTTTGCGCAGTCAGTGGAAAAGTCTCGTATTAGCGGTTCAGTAGCCTCTGCACAAAAAGAAAAACAATGATGTGATAAAAAACAAACAAACAAACTCAGAGTCCATTGGGAGGTAGTTGTCTTTACCACACTCTTCTTAGGACAGCGAATAATTGCAAAGCCAATCTCTCACTGCTTCTGGAATAGTGTCCGACCTTCTCCCAGTGTTATTGCTCTAATGTTATATTGAAAAGAAAAAACCACCTTCACCATACTGACTCTGCCAAGGTATTCCCCACATGTTAAATCAGGTATTTAGTCTTCAGTGGTGCATATTAAGGTTTATAACAACTTCACAATGGACTTGCTCAGTTTCATTATTTCAAGTGTGGCAAATGTCAGACAAATGTGGTGATCACTCTTTCCACAAATTCATACTAGGCCGCATGTTAGCTCACTGCTAATGCAAAACTTAATAAATGAAACTGCTATTGATTAAACCATTCTTGTTCAAACTATTTCCCTTTGGAAATGGTCATTCACTATGATGCACAATGTGAAACAAATGCCCAAATATAAAGCACATTGGGATAACCTCTGATTTTCGGCAAAGAGTGCATATTCTATGAATTCTTGTCATGAAATAAATGCCTTTGTCCAAAACCATGTATGAGAGTATACAGAACTGATTTATATTATTCTTTCAAAAATTTAACATTCTCTTAATGAGAAATGAAATATTAAATCCTTCCAATATTTGTTTACCATAAGATGCTTTCTTCACACTCTAACAGAAGTGTATTTACTGAAAAAAAAATACTCCATAATAAATGTTAACTCCTGCTCTTCCTTTATGGCACGTATTGTAATATACCTAAGAAGGCAACAAGTGTCAAGTAGCTTGTGTATGCCTCCAGAAGACAAAACTTTGACCCCCCCCCAATTTGAGAATGATTGCACTTAAAGAGGATGTGTACTTAGCAAATACATTATGGAAACAGAATCTGCCTTTCAGACACCTCTCACAGTAGACCTTCATGGAGATGAGATTTCCAATCCAGACCTGTTCTAACACTGTTAGTTTATATCAAAAGTGTTTTGGTTTGGAATACGCTTCTTGGCAGTAACTGTAGTGAAATATATGGTGAAGGGAAACACAAGTGTTAGACAACCACATGACATTGAATCTAACCTTCTTAAACTGTACACACTTTCTGGAGGTTATGCAAGAGTAGTGGTTAATCAACTGTGAACTGGCTAAAACACAGTAAAAGTTTGAGATGGTCCTCTTTGGGAATTTTTTTTTAAGTCAAAGAATAACTGAAGAGTAAAACGCCATTGCCTGAGAAATAAAGTTTCAAAGCCGCTGTCAGTTGATGGCCATTATAATAATTTGACGGTAACAACAGCGAGCAACACAACAATGACACAAGTGTATTCCCTAAGATTTTGTGGGTTTTACACTATGAAGATGTGAATTCACAAAACTGATCTAAGGGACTTACACATTCTCTTTTGAATTCTGAAGTTTCTTTGTTGTGCAGCGTTGCGTATGAGGGATGCAAACAGGGATCACTTTTTCAAAAATTATGGAATAGGTTGAATGTGGGCAAATGGGTTTTTGCAAAACTAAGTGAACACAACTGCATTTGTTAAGTTGTTCATATTCCAGCTACCACCCCGAGGTACAGGCCTTCTTTGGATTTTACTGAAGAAAACAAGATTGTACACTTTGTTTTAACATGGGAATCCGCACAGAGAGTGAAATGTGTGGTGAATCATTATCATGTGACCGATGCACTGGGTAACACTGCCAAAAGAGAGTCTTTTAAAGAGATTAGTGTTATGATTTCCTTAGCAGAAGATTGCTCTCTTCCACGGTGAATGATTTCAACACACTAGCCTTCATCTTACTACAAAAATGACCCTTACACACCTCCTGGCTGAGAATTAATTCATCCAAGGTAAAATATTGTATAAAGTCATCCCACACCAAAAGTCGCTCAGTGGTATATTGGAAAGTAGGCAAATGCCTACAGTGCAACTATAATTTTGTGTTTTTCTGAAGGATGAAACATGTCCAGTCCAATACTTGGCATGATTGGTCTGAAACCTAATATTTAATTGAAACCTATGAAAACGTCAACACTGCATTTTCTTACGAACTCAAGCCTGTACTGATTCGATGAGATGAGCAAGGTTCAAGGACCGAAGAAAGGGCACAATGGTAAATATTTTCCTATCACAAGATGTTTCAAATGATTTCAAAAGCTTATTCATTAACTAAAGCCACCTTTATTACCTATGTTGAACCAACACACTCTCACATAAATGAACACAGTGCATAACTTCTCACAGACTAAAGATTTTGACCTCCTAGAGAAATATGTATTTATTTTCCAACAAATAGCAAAGGGAAAACACTAGGGTAAGAGCACAACAGTGTTGGAATCAACATCATCGTGAACTGTGCAAACGCTGCTTAGTCGGTGCTAACGTCCTTCATTTGGTGGTTCACTCGCCTGTGCACGATATGAGACACAGCTATTAGGTAAAACACTCAGAGTTTATTGGGAGCTACTATAGTCTGTACCGAATTCTTCTGAGGACAGTGAATAATGGCAAAGCCAACAACCAGCTGCCTCTGGAACACTGTCTAACTTGCTCCCACTTTTACTGTTCTAACGATCTATGAAGAAAAGTCATTCTTCTCCTCTCTGATACCAAGGTAATTCACCCAGGGTAGTTCAGGTATTTAATCTTTGGTGGTGCATGTTGGGCTTTCTAACAACTTCATGTTGGACAGGTACAGGTTGAACGTTTCAAGAAAGACACACCTGCACCTACAAGGGGAGATCCCACTATTCATAAATTTAGCCTAGGTTTTAGGTAAGCTCCCTCTATTGTGCAAGAATAGACAAATAAAGCTGCATTTGAATTAACCGTGTTGTTCAAGCAAACACCCTTGGTCTATGGGCATTTAGTATGATGCACAGTGAGAAAATAATACCCACACATAGCACACATTGGGTGAACCTCTGAATTGGAAAAAAGTGCAATGTTCTGTGAATTATTCTCATGATGCAAATGCCTTACTCCAGATGGCTAGTTGAGCGTGTACAGAACAGATCTGTATTATTCTTTCAAACATCTGAGGGTTCCCTCGACCGCAATTGGAATATCTCATCATTCTAATCATATTTGTTTACCCTCAGATGCTTTCTCCACGCTCTTTAACAGAACGTACCTTCACAAGGAAATGCATACTCCATAAAGCAAGACTCATCTGGCGCTTTCACAGTAAGTCCCCTACTGTGATATACCTAAGAAGGCGCCAGCATGTCAAGAACCCCTGTGTGTGTGTGTGTGTGTGTGTGTGTGTGTGTGTATATATCTATATATATATATATATATATATATATATATATATATCTATATATATATATATTGCCAGAAAAGGAAACTTAGACACCCCAAGTTTAAGCATGATTGCCCTTAAAGACAATGTGTGCTGAGCACATACTTCATGGAAACAGAATCTTCCTTTCAGACACCTCTCGCTGTACAGCTACGTTGTGGTGTGCTTCCCAAACCTGAAGTGCTTAACACACTTAGTTTATTTCGAAAGTGTTTTACTTGAAAACACGAGTCCAAACAGTAACTGTCGTGAAATATATGGCGAAGAGAAACACAACACTGAGGCTGCCACATTACCTTGAATCACACCTTCTCCAACTGGACATGCTCTCCGCACGTTAGGCAGGGGTGGTGGTTCAATCACCTGTGAACTGGTTAAAACACAGTGAACGTTTCAATCAAAAGTTAGCATTAATTTGGAGACGGTCCTCTTTTGGAATGCTTGTTTGAAGTTTGAGCATGATTGAAGAGTAAAACTGCCACTGCCTGTGCACTAAAGTGTCCCGTGTTCTGTCAACCTGATTGCCATTACATTAGTTTGAAGATAACAAGAGCTAGCTCCACAACGATGACGCCAGTGTACTCCCTGACATATTTCTGGGTTTCCCACTTTGAAGATGTGAATTCACAAAACTGATCTAAAGTGCTTACACATTCTCTTGTGAATTGTGCTATTTCTTTGTTGCACAGCCTTGCATATGTGGGACACCTGCAGGGTTCACTCTTACAGTTGGGCTGGATTTGGGCCCATGGGTTTTCTCCAAACTAAGTGAACATAACTGCATTAGTTCAGTTGTTCATATTCTAGCTACCAACCTGAGGTACAGGCCTTCGTTGGATTTCACTGAAGGAAACCAATTTGTACACTTTGTTTTAACATGGGAATCCGCACAAAGAATGAAATGTGTGATGAATCGTTATCATGTGACCGATGCACTGGGTAACACTGCTAAAAGAGAGTGTTTTAGAGAGATTGGTGTTACGATTTCCATGAACAGAACATTGCTCTCTTCCACGGTGAATGATTTCAACACGCCAGCCTTCGTCTTACTACAAAAATGACCCTTACACACCTCCTGGCTGAGAATTAATTCATCCAAGGTAAAATATTGTATAAAGTCGTCCCACACCAAAAGTCGCTCAGTGGTGTATTGGAAAGTAGGCAAACACTTACAGTGCAACTGTAACTCTGATTGATTCTGAAGGGTGAAACATGTTCCCTGCAACCCTTGGCAGGATTGGTCTGAAACCTAATTTATAATTGTTACCTATGAAAACTTCACACTGCATTTTCTTATGAACTCTAGCCTGTACTGATTCAATGAGGTGCGCAAGGTTCAAGGACAGAAGAATGGGCACATTAGTAGATATTTCTCCCATCACAAGAGGTTTCAAATGGTTTCACAAGCTGACTCATTTACTAAAGGCGCCTCTACATACTGTACGTTGAACCAACACACTCTCACATAAATGAACACACTGTATAACTTCTCACAGATTACAGATTTTGACCTCCTAGAGAAATATGTATTTATTTTCCAACAAATAGCAAAGGGAAAACACCAGGGTAAGAGCACAACAGTGTTGGAATCAACACCATCGTGAGCTGTGCAAAAGGTGCTTAATCCATGCTAACATCCTATATTTGATGGTTCAGTAGCCTGTGCATGGTATGAGACACAGCTATGAGGTAAAACACACAGAGTTTATTGGGAGCTACTATCGTCTGTACCAAATTCTTCTGAGGACAGTGAGTAATGGCAAAGCCAACAACCAGCTGCCTCTGGAACACTGTCTAACTTGCTCCCACTTTTACTGTTCTAACGTTCATTCTTCTCCTCTCTGATACCAAGGTAATTCACCCAGGGTAGTTCAGGTATTTAATCTTTGGTGGTGCATGTTGGGCTTTCTGACAACTTCAAGTTGGAACGGTTCAGGTGGAAGGTTTCAGGAAAGACACACCTGCACCTACAAAGGGAGATCCCACTTTTCATAAATTTAGACTAGGTTTTAGGTAAGCTCCCTCTATTGTGCAAGAATAGACAAATAAAGCTGCATTTGAATTAACCGTGTTGTTCAAGCAAACACCCTTGGTCTATGGGCATTTAGTATGATGCACAGTGAGAAAATAATACCCACACATAGCACACATTGGGTGAACCTCTGAATTGGAAAAAAGTGCAATGTTCTGTGAATTATTCTCATGATGCAAATGCCTTACTCCAGATGGCTAGTTGAGCGTGTACAGAACAGATCTGTATTATTCTTTCAAACATCTGAGTGTTCCCTCAACCGCAATTGGAATATCTCATCATTCTAATCCTATTTGTTTACACTCAGATGCTTTCGTCACGGTTTTTAACAGAATGTACCTTCACCAAGGAAATGCGTACTCCACAAAGCAAGACTCATCTGGCGCTCTCACAGTAAGTACCCTACTGTGATATACCTAAGAAGGCACCAACGTGTCAAGAACCCCTGCATATACAGATATATATATAGGACACCAGAAAAGAAAACGTAGACACACCAAGTTTAAGCATGATTGCCCTTAAAGACAATGTGTGCTGAGCACATACTTCAAGGAAACAGAATCTGCCTTTCAGACACCTCTCGCTGTACAGCTACGTTGTGGTGTGCTTCCCAAACCTGAACATGGCTTCACATATTCAAGAGTATTTTCAGAAGAACCTATGAAAACACACTGGATAATAAAAGGTGTTCATCACTGATGTTTTTTCTCTACAGAATAATATAATTACATTCCATTCAAGAGCAGCATACACACCTTAATACGGAGTACCTTTGCAAGGAAAATGTGAAGATCCATATTCCTGTAAAAAACACTTGGAATGCTTGAATTTCCATTTTTGTTAATGAAATGCACAGATCTAGGCTAGAGTGATATGAAACACTTTCATGTACACTCTCCTCATGGTGTGGAGAGATCCAGTCATCTCCTGGAAAGAACAACTACGACTGGACACACTTATGTGTAGAATCAAAAGTTAACTCTTGTTGTGTTCTGTGTTGGTAATCGTTTCAAAGATTGGATCATTTTGAAGCCCAGTTTTAAAGGCGATTATTGGAATACGAGTGGTTTTTCTCTAGCATTTGTTCCACATGATTTTTACTGAGAACAGTGAACCAACTTATGGTCTGGAGAAAATCAATGGAAAGATTTATAACTACTGGTGTTACACATATGCCACTCCTGAAACAAGGAAACTGACCACATCTATAGTGATGTAGTTTAAACATTTGATGTGTACATCCAAGGAGTAAATGCAAGAATTTGAAGACACTGACAATACCATGGGTTTTCACATTGCATTTTCTGTGAATTAGAACAAGGGGAGTGTTCTAATGCACTTGTACAGTTGACCTGGGTATCAATTTCCATTAGTTACACATTAATTATGCTTGGTATGCGTGGCAAAGTTTACATTAGAGAGTCATACAGTGTTGTAAGTAAATGCAGTATTCTGCCTTTCTTCGTATACGAGAGGAAGAGTCAATTTATACACAATGATGGGGTAAAATTTCAACTTACTACTTTTCTTCCTTGGATATGAGTTGTTTGCCTGGAAGAGTCTACCAATCATCTTGATATCAAATAAAGGCTGGGCTGCAGAAATGAAACATTTTCATTACAGCAATA